>NC_090221.1:9450544-9760544 GCF_024489055.1 Chanodichthys erythropterus | reverse complement strand
CAAAAATTAATTAATAGTTTTACATTTATTTTTATAAACAAAAAAATATGCTTTTAAATAAATGTCTTTTATGCTCACCAAGGCAGCATTTTTTAAATCAAAATGCAATAAAAACAGTACCATCATGAAATATTATTACAATTTAAATAACTGTTTTGTATTTAAATATATATTTTAAAATGTAATGTATTCCTGTGATGCCAAAGCTGAATTTTCAGCATCATTACTGCAGTCTTCAGTGTCACATGAATCTTCAGAAATCATTCTGGTATTCAGATTTGATGCTGAAGAAACATTTTTTTCTTAATATTAATATTGTGCTGCTTAAAGGGTTAGTTCACCCAAAACTGAAAATAATGTCATTTATTACTCACCCTCATGATGTTCCACACCCGTAAGACCCTTTGTTCATCTTCGGAACGCAAATTAAGATATTTTTGTTGAAATCCGATGGCTCCGTGAGGCCTGCGTAGCCAGCAATGACATTTCCTCTCTCAAGATCCTTTAATGTACTAAAAACATATTTAAATCAGTTCATGTGAGTACAGTGGTTCAATATTAATATTATAAAGCGACGAGAATATTTTTGGTGCGCCCAAAAAAACAAAATAACGACTTATTTAGTGATGGACGATTTCAAAACACTGCTTCAGGAAGATTCTGGGCATTATGAATCTTTTCTGTTGACTCATGATTCGGATTGCGTGTCAAACTGCTGAAATCATGTGACTTTGGTGCTTCGAACCGCTGATTCGACACGCTGATTCATTATGCGCCGAAGCTTCATGAAGCAGTGTTTTGAAATCGGCCATCACTATATAAGTTATTTAGTTTTTTTGGCGCACCAAAAATATTCTCATCGCTTTATAATATTAATATTGAACCACTGTACTCACATGAACTGATTTAAATATGTTTTTAGTACATTAATGGATCTTAAGAGAGGAAGTGTCATTGCTGGCTATGCAGGTGTCATAGAGCCATCAGACTTCAGCAAAAATATCTCAATTTGCATTCCGAAGATCAACGAAGGTTTTACAGGTGGGGAACGGCATGAGGGTGAGTAATTAATGACATTATTTTCATTTTTGGGTGAACTAACCCTATAATATTTTTGTGGAAACTGTGATGCTTTTTTTCAGGATTTGAAGTTCAAAAGAACAGCATTTATTTGAAATAGAAATATTTTGTACATCATAAAATTCAGTTTGATTTGATTCTGCTTGTCAGCAAGGATCAGATTATCATTCTTCAGATCTACTCAGACCATAGATTATTTTATTAATACAAGTCCAGCTGGCAAATAATGTTTCAGTAAAATTTATTTTACTTTGCAGTGCCCATTTTTAATTGCATTTGGTGCTTTGCAAGTGTTCAGCTCGTTCACATGTGTGCATGTGACACACATGAGAACCAATGGCTTCTGGTGTCATTGATTGCAGAACATTTGAATGAGAGCAAATTAGATTTTCAGTGAATAAGGACTGATTTTATTTTTTTAGTCACTATGCATTCAGTGTAAGGAAAAAAGCAGTATGAAAATTCTGCAAAATATATATATATATTCATTTTAATGGCTTGTACTTTACAATGTGCACCAAGTTAACTCATTGTTTCTCTCCATAGGCAACTATTGGTATAGACTTTCTGTCAAAAACCATGTACTTGGAAGACCGCACGGTAGGACGGAGATCCACATTTCTTGAATAATTTCCAAGGAGTCTCTGTGTGTCCAAGCCTTTTGTCTAAATTAAATGATAGCATGTTCATGTAAAGCATGATTTAGTTTAAATATTGACTATCAATGTTAGTACTAGTGTTATCGATGGTTTTGACACACACTGGCTCAAGTCATTCACCTTGATGTTTTCTGCTATCACCTGTAAGGTCTATAAAGCTCTATTCGGACGGGACTAGTTTTGTTTGAGTGATAATTCTTAACACCTGATGTCTGTGATTTCATTCACCGATTGGGATGGAACTAACATCTCTGTGTTTATTACAGAGGTGGGAGTGTGTGTTTTCTAGACATGGGCATTTTGGGGATTACATATTGATATAATTTCAATATATTTTTAAAACACTATTTAAATAAACTTCTTATGAGTTTATAGAAATTTACAATAAACCCACATAAGTGAGCAGAGACATCTAGACAAGTGTCTTACCTGACATTGATATTAAAATGGACAGTCTATGCATCCATATTAAAATGAAATGGACGCATGCGAAAGATTGGTGTGCAAGCGGTAATTCGGTTGCGTCAAAAAGCGTATGAGGTGAAGCATTGGTAGGCTATAATAGAATATCAGCAATCACAGACATTTGCATTCGGACGGGATTAGATGAGTTTGCCGAAAACAGTAGGTAATTTGCCCTGGAATTTTTACTGAGGATGTGTGAGACATGGCAGATTCGTACAGGAATAAAATCACAAAGTACGCCTGTGAAACACAAATTTCTCGTCCAAATAGGGCTTATGACATCTTTATTGATTTGAAGTCCACCAGGTGATTTCACTGTCTGTGTCACAGATTCATCACAGTTATCATTTGCGTAATTCCTCGCGCATGCTTTGTAGCTCATCACACTTATTTCATTAGTTTGTCATTCATTTTGATTTCACCTTTTTAAGTTTGGTTGTGTCTTTGTCCACCTCACCCCACTCTCTTCCATGGCTGGGTGCTGAATGGGTCCCCATGCCTGTTGTTCTGCATGGACGGTCATAGATTCGGCTACAGCTGTGGGACACTGCTGGGCAGGAACGCTTCCGTAGCCTCATTCCCAGTTACATCAGAGACTCAGCAGCCGCAGTGGTGGTCTATGATATAGCAAGTAGGTAGCTAGTGCTCCTGCTTCACCACATGGTGGGGTCAAAGTTGGGTACCGCTTGAGTAAATGGCACTCATGTATCTTTATAAGTGTGCTGGTTTATTTGAGCATTCCAGGTAAAGTTCAAGTAAGATGGGGAAAAATTCTTTAACAATGCGACGGAATAGTTCAACCAAAAATATAAACTCTGTCATAATTTTATCACTCTCATGTTGTTCCAAGCCTGTATACCTTTCTTTCTTTTAAAATATTGCTGACTTTTTGAATTGTCATCAGAATGCAATTGAGATCATTTAACCAGATGGTATTCTAAGGGCTTTTCACACTGCGCTTAACTCTGGGTTATAGTATTTATAAACACCGCTTTTAACCCCAGGTAAAGGAAAGTTTCACAATTGTATTTAGGAGCGGGGTTAGCACTGCTTTTGTGTTATTATCTCCGCATTGCGGTGCCAAACTTGTACGGTGTGAAACGATTCGGTGTTAGAATGTTACAGCTAGATGCTTAAGGCCCCCATATACTTCAAACGAAATCAAAGAATGAACTGGTGTGACATGATTTCGAACAAAATCAAGCCAAAAAGAAGTTCGTTTTGTGTTCTTTTTTGGGACTTTGAAATGGATTTGCCAAAGTGAACTCCAGGAAAAGTTACCATTGGTCCGTGACGATAACGTAATAAGAGGTGTGCTCTGAAGCTCTGCCTTCTTTCACATGGTACTCTTCTCTGACTCATTTGATCTGTCGAGTTTGTTGAAGTAAGATCTCCGCAGGTGAAAACATGAACACACTGAAGAGCCGCTTTATAGTACAAAATGAAGTCGTGCTTCTGATAAAACGAGACACTGACACTGTTTTTCATGTTTGATACTGTAAAGCTGCTTGCTTTTAAGCCATCTATTGTATAAAATGGCATATAAATAAATGTAATGTGACTTTACTGGAGTGCTAATTTGCAGAGCTCGTGCTAACTCACCCATGTTATTATGATCAGATGCTTTTCTTATGCTTTCTATTAAAAAAAAATCCTGTTTTTGTTGTTTATTTTGTTACTGAGAGGAAAGCGCGCATATTTACAAATTCATCTATCCGTCGCTCTCAGCAGTGTGGGCGGCGTCAGATGTTCGATTACAATATATCGCTGCTCACGTATTTCGAACTTCGTTTTACCCCTAAACGAAGAATGAAAAAGAACTTTAGCAACAGACAACCAATCACATACTCTTATTTCAGTCACGGAAACACTGCGCATTGTATATAAACAGTATATTCAGCTTTTGAGAGGAAAAATGTCAAATGCTGACAGAAAACATGAAAATTTGAGTGAAGAAGAGACCGTTTCATTTTTCCCTTTATAGTCCGATACATCCATTCAGAAAACTTGATAGTCGGCAATACGAGGATGCTGAATGCTAGAGCTAGCCTATGTAAACAGGTCGCCTGCTGCGTTTATCCAGTCAATGACACGGACACAGCAAATATGCAAATACGAACGTTAACCCAGGGTTTAGGGATGTATAATGTGAAACGCCCGCTAATGAATACCCAGAATTAATTATTAACCCCGGGTAAATTCTGAGCAGCGTGAAACGTGAAGCAAGATAACCCAGGGTTCCGTTTGTTGGGTTTGGAATGACCCAGGGTTAACTATTTCTAGTGTGAAAAGCCCTTTTGTTCCTAAAACATGATTAAATAAAAGACTGATTGGGGTTTTTCTGTAGTTGCTCCCTGATTACGGAGTTCTCCTCCACTGCATATTAAATCTTCCCTGATATTGGATGTTTGAAGACATCTTTTTAGTATGGTTTTTGACAGCTGAGCAGAGATAATTTAGAGTTAGTTTGTATTATTTAACTCATTTGGTGGAAAGCAATTTTAGATAAAATTTGTATAGTATTTTATTTTATTAAACACTAAAGGAGATGGTGTTTTTTTTTCTCCATACAATGCAAGTCAGTGTGGATCCAGTGTTTTGAACACCATTGACTTTTATTATATGGACAAATAAAGTTAAAACATTCTTCAAAATGCTTTCTTTTTGTGTTCCGCAAAAGAAAGAAAGTCATACATGTTTTGAACAACATAAGGGTGAGTAAATAGTAACAAAATTTCATTTTTGGGGTCTTTGAGTACAATTTGAGCTTTTAGAAATATATCAAAACCATAAAGCATGTGGTTTAGACTGAAAACATGTCCAGCAACACTTGTGCATAAGGAGTGCCATTTGCAAAGCATCTTGCAGAAAGCAGCGTCATTCTGAGAGCAGGAATGGAGAAATGCCTTCAGATGGTCTCTCAAATCATTCTTATGTTACTCTTTCCTAACAGTTTATGATGTGTAAGCACAGAAGCAAAAATTGGTCACTTCTGTAGGTGCATTTCTCCTTTTCCTTCATGTTGTGCTTCTTTGATGTTGTCCTTTTCTTCTAACCCTGCTCCTTTGCCCTATCCTCTCCTTATACCTTTTCTTTTCTCTGTTCTGCCTTTCTCTTTCCCCTGTTTTCTTTGCACACCACGGTTTGCTGGTCCTTCAGGTTCGGCTCCAGCTATGGGACACTGCAGGGCAGGAGCGCTTCCGCAGCCTCATTCCCAGCTACATCCGAGACTCCACTATTGCTGTGGTGGTATATGACATCACCAGTGAGTCTGAGCCTCACTCTTTGGGTCAGCAGGGATTTATGCCCTCAGGGCACAGTTAGCACGATTCAGCAGCTGCTCTAAGTCATGGCAGTTCATCTTAGTATGGTTGCTTGGGAACAATTATTTTTATTTCATTCAAATTAAATGAAAAGTAACTCAAACATGCTTCTCTTTTAACATTGATCTGCTGTTACTGAGCAAACTGAGCATCGAAATTACTTGTGCTTTAACTTAACCGTCCTCTGTTTTGTTGAACTTCATACTAACAGTCTGCTTTCACACTTTCTTCTAAGAAAGCTTGGCTTTGAAGTGAATTAAGTGTGGATTGACCACTGCCAATTTTGGATTAATCAATCAACGAAATCAGTTCCAACAGATCACAAGAGACATTTTTCCTCTTTAATAAGTCCGTCTAAAATTTTCCATCTGTTCTTCAGATCTCAACTCCTTCCAGCAAACCTCAAAGTGGATAGATGATGTCAGAACAGAGAGAGGAAGTGATGTCATCATCATGTTGGTTGGCAACAAGACAGACTTGGCTGATAAAAGGTAAAGTAATTTCGAAGAGTTTGATGAACACGTCTTTTGTTCATCCCTCAGACATCATGTTTTAAGCCCTTCACTATGTGTTATTTTTGTGTTCAGTTTTCTCCTTATTAATTTGAGTGTTATGTTGAATAATTTGTGCCATTGTTGCTTTTCTGTTCGGTCATATTTTCTCTTGTGTTGGTTTTATTTTTGATTTCCCATTACTACTTTTGTTTTTCATATCCATTCTAATTTGAACTTTGTCCACACCTCAACTATGGACTATGGCAGGCAAGTGTCAGTAGAGGCAGCAGAGAAAAAAGCCCGGGAACTGGGTGTGATGTACATAGAGACCAGCGCCAAAGCTGGTTATAACGTCAAACAGGTGGGTGACATGAAACGGCTGTAGCGTAGACCTAAGGGTTTTAACTTATATAACAGAATCTGTGGCATATTGTCGCTTTCCGCAGAAAATAATTGAGACTGTCCTTACATTGTAAAAATTAGCTAAATACACAATTACAGTAATACATTTACAGTAGAATCCTAGCAAACAAATGTGCAACATCTCAAATCTATATTTTAAATACTCTAATATTGCATATAATCGTAAAATGCATGCATGCAGTACCACTCACACAGAGGCCACTTTTAGCAGCTTTCTCTTGGTCGACGCCATGAATTTGCGTGACAATCTTGAACCTGAAATTTCAGCTTTCTGTCGAAACTTTTGCAGAAATTACTGAATTTTAAACACACATTTTTTTCGTAATAGAATCACATACCAAGCCTGTCAGTTGTTAATTACCCAAGGATACCACAAAGAAGCATGGCAGGAATGTGACATAACACCCACACCGATTCTGTCACCAGAATTCAGCAGAAAGCTCTGCAAATTTTCTTTGAATTGTGTCATTCACAAAGTTCTTTACATCTTCTTCCTCTTGTTTGGCCTTTTATTTAATATTTTGCCCTGTTGATTATACTTTCAGCTAACAATATATTCTTAGCTCAGCTTAACATTTTCATATCTAAATGAGTTTAAATCAGCTTATCTAAATCCATTCAGGTACCATTCGATGTCCCTCAAATCAGTTCAAAATATGTCAAAAGTCCACAAAGTATACATGGAGCTCTTCTGAAATTATTGTCTGTGGGAAGTCGATCAATTTGAAAGAATGCCACCGATGCGGTCTAGAGACAAAGGGATAGTTCACTCAAAAAACTGAAATTTCTGTCATTAATCACCTTTGTGTCATTCCAAATATGTACAACTATTTTTTTTCTTCCGTGAAACACAAAAGGAGATGTTTAGCAAAATGTATTTTTACTATACTAATATAAGTGGATGGAAAGGAGCAGCTCTTTTTGTGTTCTGCAGAAGAAAGATTGTCAAACAGGATTAAAAGGGTTAGTTAACCCATAAATGAAATTTATTACTTTTATTACTCACCCTCATGTCGTTCTGCACCTTCATTCATCTTCGGAACGCAAATAAAGATATTTTTGGTGAAATCTGAGAGGTTTACTTTATCCCCCATAGAAAGCAACATAATTGCCACATTCATAGTCCATGTGACTACAGTGGTTCAACCTTAATGTTATGAAGCGACCAGAATACTTATTTTAACAATGTCTTTAGTACTTTTCCGGACCTTGAATGTGGTAATTATGGCCTTACGGATGTAGAACGACATGAGTAATTAATAACAGAAATTTTATATTTGGTGAACTAACCCTTTAAATGACATGAGGGTGAGTAAATGATGACAGAATCTTCATTTATGGATGATCTCTTTAAGCTGAAAATAAACAAGGGATATTTCAGTGACCAAAGTGCCAATGACAATTTCATCACTTCCCTTGACAACAGGGTGTTTATTTTTGTTGTAGATTGTCCTCGAGTAACAAATGTGTTCTCTGTGAATGGCCTTTTGTTGAACTGCAGTGCAGTTGATCTCTTTTCAACATTACGATTTCAGCCATTTCTCAACTCTTCAACCTGTGTTGGGGTCCTATCAAAACACTAATTCCTCTTTTTTTCCCCTATTACTAATGTGAACTTTAGCCAGTCTCTGTCTCTCTCTTCTTCTTGATGCATTTCTTTTGTCTGTCTGTATTTCTTTCCTTTCCCCTCCCTGCTCCGGCCGAGCAGACAGATTACCACAGAGGAGGGCGAGCAGAGGGCTAAGGAACTGAATGTCATGTTCATTGAAACCAGCGCAAAGACTGGCTACAATGTCAAACAGGTAGAATCACTGAGAAATGAGGACCGCCCAGCCCCACCTTCCCTCCACCACTCTATCTTCTGCTTCCTTTGGTTTCTATCTTTCTCTGCCTCGCCCATCATTAGCCATTCTGCCCCCGCCTCACATTCACAGGTGTCCTGTGCTATCGGGCTGCTCTTTTGTGTTCTTGTTTTGTTGCTTGAAGTGCTCCTCGTGTACTGTGTCACAGATGTCCTTTGCATGTTGGCCAAGCATCACTAGAATGATTTTTCTCTATGTGCTGTGTTTTAGCAATTCACAGACTTGATGTAGACATTTCATTTGTGCATTGTGCTTTTTAATAGCATATTGTATTGTTTTTTATTGATGGAATTAGTGGATCATGTTTTAACGTTTTTAATGCAAGTGTCATCAGAAATGACCTCTTTTTTACCTCCCTACCCACTGGGAGTTAAAATTGGTTTTAAATAGGAGAGACTGGGGATAGTTGCACATGAGGAAGTTGAACACTATTGTTCAAAAGTTTGCATTAAAAGCAAGAATGCATTAAATTGATCAAAAGTGACAGTAAAAACCTTTGCTGTTTTACAAAATATTTCAAATAATTGCTGTTGTTTTGAACCTGCTGTTCATCAAAGAATCCTGATCTGATGAAAATATTAAGCAGCGCTACTGTTATCTACATTGATCATACAGAATTTTAAAATCCCTTTTTTATTGGGTACCAGGTCACTGTGGAATTCCAGGGAATGATAAAGCAGATGCTGCAACAAAGGAGGCTTCATCTTCAGAGCTCAAAAAATGCCCAATTCCAACTTCAGACCTCAAAACTATTAGAGACATTTATATCATCAAGAAATGGCTAGCTGAATGGGATCAGTGTAATAGAAACAAACTTTACAAAATCAATCCTGTGGTCGGTGGAAAACGTGTCCATATAAAAAAATCGCTGGGACCGTTGTCTACACTGGCCACTCCAGACTAACCCATACGTTTTTGTTAATAGCTGAAGATCCTCCTTTATGCACCTCTTGTCAGAGTCCTTTATCGCTGAAGCATATTTTGATGGACTGTGATGGCTTGAACTTTACTTTTCAGTAACATTACATTTTTTTCAGTAATTTTCAGTACATTTTTTAGATTTTCACAGTTTTGTTTTCAAAACTTGCATTTCAGTGTAATATTTTTGTAATACTGGTTGGGTAAGTTATATTTTGAGTATTTTATGAAGTTTTAAGTTTTCTCTTTTATTTCATATATTGTAATTATTTTTACAACTTAAAGGGCCGTGCAAGCTTTCACAATGCAATGCTATTAAAAACTGTTAAAGGCTTTTCAAGTACATTTAAACAGTAAAACACCTATGCAACAACAAAACAACTAATGAAAGAGCAAAAATAAACAATAAAAATATCAAACTCTTGTTTTGGCCAAAAGATATTGTAATTAAATGGTTAGTTCACCCAAAAATGAAAATTCTGTCATTAATTACTCAGCCTTATGTTGTTTCACACCCATAATATCTTCATTTCGGAACACAAATTAAGGTATTTTTGATGAAATCTGGGAGGTTTCTGACCTCCCTATAGACAGCTATTTAATTACCACTGTCAAGGCCCAGAAAGGTAGTAAACACATCATTAAAATAGTCCATGTGACTACAGTGGTTCAACCTTAATGTTATAAAGTGACAAGAATACTTTAAAAAAAATAACTACTTTATCCAACAATTCTCTTTCCTCTCATTCTACACTGTGCGCAAAAACAAACGCACTACAATGTAAACAAAGTATTCTCTTCGCTTCATAAATTTAAGGTTGAACCACTGTAGTCAGTTTCTGGGCCTTGAAAGTGATAATTAAATTGCTGTCTTTGGAGGAGTCAGAGAGCTCTCGGATTTCATCAAATATATTGTAATTTTTTGTTCCGAAGATGAACGGTCTTACGACATGGGGGTGAGTAATTAATGACAGAATTTTCATTTTTGGGTGAACAAACCCTTTGATTACAAAATCTTTTGGCCAAAACAAGAGTTTGATATTTTTGTTTATTTTTGCTATTTCATGAGTTTTTTTGTTGTTGCATAGGTGTTTTACTGTTTAAATGTACTTGAAAAGCCTAAAACAGTTTTAAATAGAATTGCATTGTGAAAGCTTGCTCTATATATTGACAATATGCCACAAAATATTGTCACAAAAAGGTTGTGTGGTGTTACAACTAGCCCCAGTCTCCCCTAATTATAATATATATATATATATATATTTTTTTTATTATTTATTTATTTATTTTTTTGTATTACATTAAACCTGCATTAATTTATATACATTTGGCAGGTTTTTAAGTAATGAACTTTCTTTTTTTTCTAGCTGTTTCGTCGTGTTGCTGCAGCTTTGCCTGGAATGGATAGTACACCAGAGAAAAGCAAAGAGGACAGTATCCTTTACATGCACCGTAAATATGCCAATAAAAGGAGTCGGTTTGTCCACAACAGCGTGATGGCAGGAGATGCTTGTCTGCCAGGGTTTTTGACTTCTGGAAATGAATGAAAAATAATCCAAGGGTAAAAACATGCTTATTCAGATGATCCAGTCTCTCAGTAACTAATCCTTAACCTAAACTTTCAGTGATCGACATCAAACTGGAGAAGCCTCCAGAGCTGCCCGTTACCGAGAGCAGCTGCTCGTGCTAGTAACCACCCTCGTCCCTCACCAGGCCCTGCGTCCCCCTCACTCGACCCCCTCACACACAAACAGCTTGCCTCTCAGTGGTCACTCGCTCCTCTCACGGCCCCGTGTCATGAGCGGAGAACCTTTTCTTTCTCTTCGACTCAGTGACTTTTCAGAGTAACCTTGTGGATGTGCTATTACTCTGTATTAAAATGGATTCCAAAAATACATTATATTAATAATGAAAAAAGTAAAATCACAGCATAGATTAAATGCTAAAACCATTCAGATTCTCATCTGTTCTGGCTGCATGGCATTATATGGGATTGCAGACTGACAAAAGCTCATATGCTCTTAAGTTTTCACACATCAGTGCCATCGTAGTCGTTGTGAAGTTTCAGAGCTGGCTGATGTCATGATTTTAAGCCTTTTTTGCCTTCTTTTTTAATTTCACTGGAGGAAGAACTTGACATTATTGAGCTGAGAGGCTGTTACTGATTCATATGATTTTTAATTTTTCTTTTTACATGAACATTACACTATTTTGTTTGTGTTTTTGGCAGAAGTTATTTAAAAGAAAGATACAGAAGGTCTCTTCGATTTCGAAATTATTGTCGTGAAATATCACCATGAACACAATATTCTGTATAATTGGATGTTTTCATGTTTAAATATGGTATTAGGGACCAGATATCATTTAAAGGTTGCTTTGTTTAAAGGAAATATACATGTACGGCCAAAAAATTTTTAGCAGTTTTGTTTGTGACAAGTCTCATTCTGGCCAGGCTAATTTTATACTGGAATCTTTGGAGGGTTGCATGGAAGTAGAATGTAACATTCTTAGAAAAGGGAAAATTCCTATTTAATTTCGTTAAAATTCAAAACCTAAGATATTTAATGACTTATCCACGGCTGTAGTCACAAAACCTAACGTTAATTGTAAAAACGTGTATGTACTAACGAAACTATCGTAACACGTCGCTCTGAGCTCGGATATGGAAAGCATCAGTAATTCACACTAATTTCTGCTCATTTTCTGCCTTGTTTTTGCTGCGCAAGTGTAGGAACAGCATGCAGTTTAGAGACCGTTTAACACAAAATGCCTTGCTTGTTTTGTTGTCATGGTGCACCAAATCAGGCCACAACGCTGTGGTTTGCTCGAGCCTATTAACTGCATAGAGCTAATGAGGTTTTGTTAAACAGGACATTTAGATTTCTTCCTTCAACACAGCTATTGCTTAGTGTACAGACACGTCTTGGTATTGCTCGTCGTAAGACTGTTGGTTTCATGTGTTTATTTATTATCTCACTAGTTAGTGATACAATGTGTTGTATGCTTGACGGGAATGGCAGTTCGCAATGTGTGGGAATCAAAGTTTGATGTATAATTTGCATTTCTGCCTGGCTACTGTATCACAGAGACCTAGTCGTGTCACTATCGTGCCACTATTAAAGACTTTCACGCCCCATCTGTAATGCTGGGTTTCAACAGTATAGCTTGAATGGGCTTTTATTTGCTGGAGAGGTATCGCCGAATCCCCCAGCACTGTCGCTTTTCCTCTCATTCAACTGTAAACCGACAAATCCTTTCATCAGACTTAAAAAGGGCATCAAGTGTGTTTTAAACATTAACATTTAATATGGTTTGATATGTAGGAATCAAAATAAATAAGAGTGAAAACCCTCCTGAACAGCTCTATCACGTGTCACTGACTGAATACTCAGTTGTGTGCTATTCTGAAGTGTGTTGGTCTGTTTGAAATACGCTGTCTACTAGTGTTTAGCAAAGTTTGTGTGACAAAGTACTATTATTATATGCTGTAAAAAATGGAAGGTTAAAGAGACACCAAAATGTATCACATGAATAAAAGATATTTCACCAGATTTGCTGTTTGTCCTGCTTACACATAGTGTGGGATATTAGAAACTGACTTGCTGACTTACATTACACAATCATTATATACAGTAACTTTCATGGATTACTTGTTGATCGCACCTATATGCAATGGCAACAAATTAATTTGCAGGCTAATTTACTCATTGAGCCCATTAAAATTTTACAATACATCAAGGAAACGCCTTGCCTTCTAAATATTGATGTACTAATATTAACAGTGTTGGGGAAAGTTATGCATTACGATATTGTGTTACTCCCTAAAAAGTAACTAATTGCATTACTTAGTTACTTTTTGTGGAAAGTAATGCGTTACATTACTTTTGCGTTACTTTTTGTTTTCCACTGCTATGACATGCAAACTTTTACATTTACTGGGCTTGCTTGTTTGTTTGTTTTTATTAATTTTGATGAATACTTAATCAGTTTGCGTGCAAATGAGATGAGTAAATGCTCACATTTAGTCTAGAACTATGATAACCGTCATGTTTATACACAATGCAACACAAAACCTCTGCATTTACGCTGCCTTCACGTGCTATATATAAATTTGATAATTCCCACTTCTGAAGTCGTGATAACGAGCTCATCACACTTAAGTTTCGACATGAGAGGGCGTTCATGTGGAATTTTTACCGAGGAAATTCTATTTACGATAATTCCGAGAGCACTTGAAGGCAGCATTAAGTCACGAGGCGCTGCGCAGACCATTCGGCGTATGACATCAAAGTACCGCGAGCGCGATTCAAAAGCATAAGTATTCGTATGCTCTCTAAACGCTCTCGCGGTACTTTGATGTCATACGCCAATTGGTCTGAGAAGCGCCGATGCATCTCGAACAAGCTTATTGTTACGAAGCCCCAGACATGACATGCAGGAAAAAAAATAGTAGGCTAAATCGTACGCACGATTTATTAATTCGTTCCCTCGATTTACTATTTCGTTCCCTCAATTTATAAATCATGCACATGATTTATAAATTGAGGAGGGAATGAAATAGTAATTCGTGCACGCATTTTAGTAAATTGTGCGCATGATTTAGTAAATCGAGGGAACGAATTAGTAAATTGTGCACAAAATTTAATTTTTTTTCTTGCATGTCATGTGCGGGGCACGTATATAATTTCTTTAAACATGGAGACAGAAAAGCTGTCAGTCAATACAATGGAAAACTTACTTGCGCTACTTATTTGAAAAAGTAACTCAGATATTTTGTTGTAAATGTAAAAGTAATGTTACTTTACTAGTTACATGAAAAAGTAATCTGATTACGTTACTCAAGTTACTTGTAATGTATTACCCTGACACTGAATATTAGAGTCCATGAAACCTGTACGATTTGAGTCCCTCTGACCTTTTTCAGTGTATTTTATCTATTGGGTCACCAAAATATATTTTTAAAAGCTTTTTGTATTAATTGAAATCTCTAATGTTTAAAAACATGACATACATTTTATCTTCATATTAGAAATTATTTTTTTTCAGTTGACACCATCTATTTTGTCATGTCCCTCAGGGCCTTCTATGAAAGTGTACTTGGGATATGAATAATAAAACGAGAAAAAAGTCCATATATTTTGCCATTCCCATTAATATCCATCTGTGCTTTTTTGCTGGTAATGTTTTTTTTTAAAGTAAATTCATGATTATTCATTAAAATCTCATAATTTAGTTCATACCTCAGTAACCCTTCAACCCCGTTACACAAACCATTCTCCCCCTATAAAAATAATGAACTGATACTTATGTGACATCATTAATAGGAAATGACATCATAGAAGTCTTCTGAACAACATTGTGAACAGACACAGGCAAGTTACCATCTTCTTTAATAATTATAACTAAATTATGTTGTGAAATTGTGTTTGTCGAAAGACTCAACCCTGTTACATCAATTAAAAATAGAAAACTATTACTTGTGAAAACTATCTTTGTTATTTCAACATTATTCATGATTTCTTAATATCATGCATGCCATGCGCTCTCCATTTATTCACTAGATTTAGAGCAGTGGCCAATTTGGGCAAAAAATCACAACCCCGTCACACCTACATTTTTATTATTATTTTTTTTTTTTGTTACGTTAATGAAAAAGTAATTTAAAGTTTGTTGAAATCTATCTGAAGTGTTCAGAGCAATCATAAAAATACAGATTTTAGTTCAAATTCTGAAGTTAAGCCTTTGATCAAAAATGATGTCACAAAAAGTGCCCATTTCAGGCTTTAGTATAGCAAAAGTGTGAGATTTTATGTAACTTTTATATTTGCAATTACTGGATTGGTGTGAGGGACATCTGATTAATAGGAAAATATTGATTTTATCACAAATACATTTTATAATAATATTCAGAGAGCTCCTATAGTGTCCATAACATAAAATAATGACCAATAATAATAGAAATTTGATGCCTGAGATAGGAAAAATATGTTTTTCTGGAAGTTAAACATGTCATTAATGCTGTGGGGTGTTCAGAAAAGTAATACATTTTGGTAAAAAATCTAAAAATGTGTAAGTCCAAATCATACCAGTTTCGTGGAATGACTCATTAACATTAATAATAGACCAAAACAAAAAATCTAATTTACAAGCTAAATAGTAAACTTTAAAAAGTAAAGTTTAAGTTTACTATAGTTTTATATACATTTCTAATTGTTGTTTTTTTTTCATCAAAACATGCATACTGAAACCTGTTAGTAAATGTTTAGTTCAAACATTAACCCTTTTTATTTGTGACGAATTAATATAGGCTAATTCTTCATTAGAAGACCAGTATTGTGTTTTAACCCATGTAAGAATATTTATTTATACTGCGTAGTAAGCAAAATGTTAAATAATCTTATGAAACGCTTTCATATTTTTAAACTCTTAAGTCCTCTTTGGCCCACTTGTCTACATACAACACAAAGAACAGAAACAGCCATGCAATTCCCATTATTATGGATGACACACTGCGCAAGCCTGTTGAATGATGTGCCGGTGATTTGAAGGGTTTCGATCGTGAACACAAGGCGGAGTTCACAGCTCGTTTTAGGGATTCCGTTATGAATTAATTATGCAAATCAGTGCAACAGCAGCAGAGACCACAGGACCCGCACCCGAATAGTGACCAATCAAAATGGGCGGTCCGATAAACCCAGTTTGCACCAGTTTGTCAACAACAGTTCTCACTTGACTACATAATAGCCATTGGTTATAAAACAAGCTCATGTCAGTGTGTTAAATCACTGTCGTTCAGAGCTGACTGACTAGCTGCGCACTTTGCAGTGTTGTAATACACCTGCTCTACTCCCGGAAGTGGTGACGAGATTTTTCCACGCGCAAGCGTTGACGCCAGGTAAGGAATTTGTGAGAAAAATCTTGTCGAGCTTGAAATGTTAATCTGTGACTTACAATAACTGCGCATCATCTTTAGCGAACAGAACAAAGTTATTGAGCCTTGGTGGAAGATCTGTATTTCTCGCGCTGAAAAGTATTGGTGAAATTATTGTTTCAGGTATGTCTCGCAGCTCGGGAATCATTCCAGATGAATCCATGTTTAATGAGTTCAAAAGACAATGCTTGTCTTCCGAAAATTGGCTCAACAAGTATGACAAGAATGACATGGAGGTCTGGGTCGAAGTGGCCCCTTTATCTACTTCTACAAACACCAAAGGAAACTTAGCAAAAGTGCACAAAATCAAGGTATGTATTATGATATGTGTGTATGACAATATATTGTTTTGATTTAAAAGTTAGAGTGTCATGTTACATTTTAAAACCATTTAAACCAGTGGTTTCAAACTTTACACAGAACATTTTATTAGGAACATTGATTTTACTTCATCACCAAGTTAGACGTGATTTAATACTAGTCTGTATGAACCCCCAGTAGATCACAATCTCTTTTTATTTTTCTCTCTTTCTATTATTTTAGTTTAATTTACATGTCTAGTCCTGTGTGTACTGCTGCCATAACAACACTGATGCAAATGTGTTTGTTTCCAATACAGTGTAGAATGAACATAAAGGATGTATCGGCCGCCACCATGTATGACGTGCTTCATGACAGTCAGTACCGGAAGTCTTGGGACCCTACGATGCTTGAGAGTTTTGACATCGCTCGTCTGGCTCCCAATGCTGATGTGGGCTACTATTCATGTGAGTCATGACATTTTTGAGGGTTATTATATTAGTATACTTTTGTTAGTGTCAGTGGTAGTTCACCTAACAATGTGACTGGGTCAGTGCAGTGGCTTATCACATGGTAGGGCTAAGGATAAGCCTCCTGGGACCACGTTTTTGTGTGTATTTATAGTCAACACCAAGATTATTTTGTTCCTCTTTTTCTCTCACGGGCAGTGAAGTTGTGTCTGTTTATGGGCCTACATGTCATATACATTTTTTCTTTTATTCACAGGGATTTGTCCGAAACCCTTGAAGAACAGAGATGTTGTGACTCTGCGCTCATGGCAGGCGTCTGAAAATGAGTATGTGATCATTAACTTCTCAGTGAAACATCCGGTACGTCTTTTATTTACTTACACCTTCTATTAAATGAATGTCTATATAAAGCTAGAGGGCTGGAAATATCAGATTTACTTAAAGGGATAGTTCACTCAAAAATGAAAATTCTGTCATTTACTCGCCCTCTAGTTGATCCAAACATGTATAAATTTCGTTGTTCTGCTGAACACAAAGGAAGATATTTGGAAGAATTATTGTAACCAAGCCGATCTCGGCCCCCATTGACTACAATGGTAGGAAAAAAAAACATACACTCTAAAAAAAAAATGCTGGGTTAAAAACAACCCAAGTTGGGTTGAAAATGGACAAACCCAGCGATTGGGTTGTTTTAACCCAGCAGTTGGGTTAAATGTTTGCCCAACCTGCTGGGTAGTTTTACTTAACTTAAATATTGTTTAAAAATTACAGTATTGCTTACTTAGAATGAACCCAAAATATCTTGAAAATTAACATTTATTAATATGTTTAATAAATTAACATTTTTAATTTCATTTTAGATTCATTTTAAGTCAGCCATATAGTCATTTTCAAACAATAGTTGGGTTAAATAAAACTACCCAGCAACTAAAACTAACCAACTTGGGTTGTTTTTAACCCAGCATTTTTTAGAGTGTACTATGAAAGTAAATGGGGGGCGAGATCTTCTTGGATACAGTCGTTCTTCCAAATATCTTACTTTGTGTACAGCAGAACAACGAAATTCATACAGGTTTGGAACAACTTGATGACAGAATATTCATTTTTGGGTGAACTGTCCCTTTAAAGGTTAAATGTGTAGTATGCACCACTAGTGGTACCAAATGGAATTGCAAAAATAATTACTGTTTTCACCAATCCAAATTCACATTAATGTTGGAAAAAATATTGTAACATTAAATATTATACTATAAATAATATAATATATTAATATGTACATTTAAAAATTATACAAATGCCTTTCATTTTAGAAATATCCCCCACGAAAGGATCTGGTAAGGGCCGTTTCCCTTCTGACGGGTTACTTGATCAAACCAACGGGGCCCAAGAGCTGCACTTTCACATACCTCTCACAAGCTGATCCCAGAGGTATGAACTGATTCGCTGTTCCTTTCGAAATGTTACCCGTCATTCATTTACATTGTAAGGCTTTAATTTTATTACCTTTTTTTTTTTTTTTTTTTATCTTTTAGGGTCTCTTCCAAAGTGGGTTGTCAACAAAGCATCTCAGGTCCTGGCTCCAAAAGTAAGCAAACATGTTTAGTCCCTTACTACTGTTTCTGTCAATTATACTCTTTATGGATGCGAGTATCTTTGTATGTGGGTCTGTGTTTAAGGTTTGTGAAATCATAATTGTTACCATGGTAACCTACTGGAAGATCTTGTACTGAAGCTTTCACGCAGCACTTGCTGTGCCAAATTGAAACTTGTTTATCTTGTTCTGTCTGTAGGCTGCATGACTACAGTCGTTTTTTTTATTTACAGACGTGTGTGCTACTTAGGCTCCTATTAAATGCAAATCTCTTCTTTATTAATCATTTGTGATTATGCCACAATTAGACTACACTTTTTAGAAACTCCTTTAATAATGCTATAGCCCTCATCAAGTGTTCAGATTGATATCTAAAGATAACTAGGGTGAAGATGTTCTTCTGATTAAGAACAAGAAGTCAGTCTTGCTGTGAATTGTGGCTTTTTTGCTGTTTGTTTCATAGTCTTGTGTGGAATTACAGCATATGGTTGGGCTGTTTGCAGTGTTAGCAGACAGTATCTCTGTCCAAAGGGCACACTGATAACATAGTCTATACATCACACTTGGTGTGTTATACACAATTATTGAAAACCGAGGTGTTTGTCTTTCCACTGACCATTGATTTTATTAACATCACACATATACTCAAAAATGTTTGGGAAATTAGTCTCTAATGCTCACCCAGGCTCCATTTATTTGATAATACAGTAATATTGTGAAACTATTTTAATATTATTTTTAAAATTTAATGCATTCCTGATGGCAAAGCTGAATTTTCAGCATCATTACTGCAGTCTTCAGTGTCACATGATCCTAAAGAAATCATTCTAATATGTTAATAATACAGTTGTGCTGCTTATTTTTGTGGAAACTGTGATGTGACTGTTTTTTTTTTGTTTTTTTTTTTTTTTACAGGATTCTTTGATTAATATTGAAATAATGAATGTGAAGTTCAATAGAAAAGCATTTATATTTGTAACCATGTAGAAGGAACATGGTACAACCATGTTATGTGTCTAAAAGGAGGAGGATGAGGATTTTTTTGATTATTTATGGACACTTAAAGGGTTAGTTCACCCAAAAATGAAAATTCTGTCATTAATTACTCACCCTCATGTCGTTCCACACCCATCGTTCATCTTCGGAACACAAATTAAGATATTTTTGATAAAATCCAATGGCTCACTGAGGCCTCTATTGCCAGCAAGATAATTAACACTTTCAGTGCCCAGAAAGCTACTAAAGACATATTTAAAACAGTTCATGTGACTACAGTGCCTTAATGTTATGAAGCAATGAGAATACATTTTGTGCGCCAAAAACGCAAAATAACAACTTTATTCAACAATATCTAGTGATGCTTCATGCTTCATGAAGCTTCGAAGCTTTACGAATCTTTTGTTTCGAATCACTGATTCAGAGCATGTATCAAACTGCCAAAGTCACGTGAATCATTAAAATTTCGAAAGATTTATGACGTAATGAAGCCTCGTTTACTGAAATCACGTGACTTTGGCAGTTTGATACACGCTCTGAATCAGTGATTCGAAACAAAAGATTAGTAAAGCTTCGAAGCTTCATGAAGCAGTGTTTTCGCCCATCACTAGATCTTGTTGAATAAAGTCGATATTTTGTTTTTTTTGGTGCACAAAATGTATTCATGCCACTTCATAACATTAAGGTTGAACCACTGTAGTCACATGACCTGTTTTAAATATATCTTTAGTAGCTTTCTGGGCTTGAAAGTGTTAATTATCTTGCTGTCAATGGAAGCCTCACTGAGCCATTGGATTTTAACAAAAATATCTTAATTTGTGTTCCGAAGATGAACGATGGGTGTGGAACGACATGAGGGTGAGTAATTAATGACAGAATTTTAATTTTTTTAATGAACTAACCCTTTAAGTGGGTTGTTTCCTGTTTAGTAATGTTAACAAAATAACACCTCATTACCTTTAGTTACCCCGCCAAAAATTCAGAAGACCGAGAAACACTGTTTATTTATAACTATGCTTAAGCAAAAAGACCTACTGCAATCTGAGTCATTGCTCAGCCTGAAAATGAGGCTCAACTGGATTCCACATCATTGTTTGGGTTACACAAGACTGAAAAACGAGCAAAGTTCAGAGTCACTTCCGTTGATACTCGTGCCGCTCCCTCACCCGCTTCTGTCATTCCACAGGTCTTAAGAAGCGTTCATAAAGCCGGTCAGAGCTACCCTGCATGGAAAGCAGCAAATTCTCCCGATCATAAGCCGTGGCTGTACCCCATACAGAGTGAACTGCCCATGATGGATCCAGCAGAGCTGTCCATTCAGCGTGGAGACTCGCTCGAGAACGTGGATGAGAGCTCATCCAGGGATGTTCAAGAGAACGAGGACAGCAGCTAAAGCGGCCCAAAGAAAAGGCGAGGTCCATGTCACAGGGTCAGTCTCTTAACTCTCACCCCACTATTGATTTCAGCATTCCTCCCTCCCTCCCGCTCACAGAGTAAGAGTTTACAATCACTGTGCTAAACTTTCCTTTATTGATGTCTGGGTTTCTTAAGGGCATCACATGTGACATAATGGTGCTTACTTGAACAAGGGAAAATACTATGCAGTTCTGCTTCTTAACTTCATTTCGCCTTTTGAAGGTGGTTCATTGTCTTAAATGACTTTTTTATTTGTTTGTTTCTGTAATTTATTACTAATTATTGGTTTAGATGAAGCTACACCTAAATTGTGTTATTGACATGCAGGTGAATATTGTTTGTTTGTTTCTTTATTAATATAGTCAAACATGTTTAATCCTTATTTTAAATCTCCACAGTAGGGGAAAGGTTCCTTGCAAAGTCATCCTTTTTATGTTTGTGTATTTGTGTCTGTGCCTTTTTCAAAGAGCTGTGTCTGTATTGGCATGTGTTTAAATGATTGACACCAAGCAACCATGGGAGAGAACCTGTGTGTAATGGCTTTGTAATATGACCAAATCAGTCCAAGACACAATGTGGAATTACCTCAAGATTTATTACTTGAAGTGGTATTATTCATTTGCCTGTAACAGGCAGAGGTAAACAGAGAGATGCAATGATAGAGCTGTTCTGTACTTCTCAAATATGTATGTATTTGGCCCTTGAACATGAAAGAAAATGGCATGTTAACAACAATGTGATACCAATGGATCCATGCAGACATTTGCACTATAGGTTGCAAAGATACCCAGATTTATGACATGATATTTTTCTTTCTGAGGATGGATGGATGGATGGATGAATATGTAAATTTGTGTTTGAGAACTTGAATTTCATATATATGAAGTCCTAACTCACCAAAGGGTAATATTGTTTTATATCTTTTAAGTTTTTAAATAAATTTGTTCAGAAATGTCTTTTGAAGGCTGTTTTTTTTCTTCTAATAAGAATGTTGCAATATGATGGTTTATTATTAGCACTGCACAATAGTAGTTCATATTAGCAGTAGTTATATTTGCTTATAATCATCCTTCTGTTCCATTGAGTTCCCGTGACACAAGAAAAGGTACACTTGAATTTGTGTAATAAAATAATGTAATTCAATAATTTAGTTGAATTTTAATAGGACTATATATTACTTAATATTTATAGTACCACAAGTTGATACAATATGTGACCCTGGACTAGTCATAAGTCACACGGGTATATTTGTAGCAATAGTCAACAATACATTATATGGGTCAAAATGATAAATTTTTCTTTAATGCCAAAAATCATTAGGATATTAAGTAAAGATCATGTTCCATGAGTATATTTTGTAAACTTCCAACCATATATATATATATATATATTTTTTTTTTTTTTTGTGGTGGATCTGCATTGCTAAGGACAACATTTGGACAATTTTTTTTGTACCCTCAGATTCCAGATATTCAAATAGTTGTATCTCAGCCAAATACTGTCCTATCATAAACCATACATCAATGGAAAGCTTATTTATTCAGAAACAAAATGACCCTCATGACTGGTTTTGTGGTCCAGGGTCACAAATATTAACATTTAACTAATAACATTTAGTTACCAGATCAGAGAATATATTCACTTTACATCCTACCCACACCCACACTTTCTAAGCTTTTTCTCCATACATGTTTATTTAAAAAATGAGCTCAAGTATTTGCACATGAACAGCACTTTTTGCATGAGCATACTGATTTAATGACAATTAGTCAGTAGCAATGTGTTTATCAGCAGGACATCAGTTGATTCGATTATTAAACAAATAAGTGCTTTGCATCAGAAAGCACAATTGAAATGTAATCACAAAAAAAGACAAAGTTTATAAAATAAAGAATTTGATATATTAGACATTAATATTAGTGTCATCCAACTAATGCCTCTAAGTGAAGATATAATAGCAGATCATAATTTATTCATGTACCCTACAACAGTATATAGTTATTTCATTCAATAAATAACACTTCTACCATGTTTTCTTTGTATATGCATGACATATCCCAGAAAATATGCTTATTTTCCCAGAGGAATGGGATGAGAGAAAAGACAGGGAGGAAAGAATCTGAAAATGTTACCAGCTGCATTCAAAACTTGCACAGCTCAAAAAACAGATGCCTAAAAACCTCCAATATGGGTGAAGAAGCTTTGAATCATCAGGCATGTTCTGAAGTGTTTGAAGATGATTTCTTTGAGCAGTATTTTAGTCCGAGACCATCGTTAGTAGGAGGAAGATGATGCAGAGAAGATGAAAGTTTCGCTGACACACCAACGCCTCATCAGCTGATTCAGTCGTGATGGTCAGTTCTGCCACCTAGTGTACAGTCCTCTCCTTCTGTCGCTGGTAGTCTAGAAAAACAGATGCAAGACATAAATTGAATCAGTTAACAGCAGTATCTAAATTAAAATAGGCTAAGCTATATATACCTAGAATAGAAAGAAAGGAATTCACAACAGGGGGGTATTGAAAACATCAAGTTTGTATCTCAAGGGAAGGACGAATATAACTCACTATAAGGGAAGTATCGGACCTTCATCAAAATCTCTCTTGCTGTCTTTAAAATCTCCACAGCCTAGGAGAAATCAAAAACACACTCATTCTGTTTAGAGAAGGAGATATCCAGCATGTTTCTGTCTCTTGGACGGACATCTCAAGTCTTACCCTTGAATGCTCAATATCTTGAAAGTCCACATCATTGACAGAAAGCACCTGATCACCCTCTTGTAGTCCTGCCCTGTGGGCATCTGAATCTGGGACCACCTGCCAAAACATTTTGAACAAGACCAACATGATGATGAAAGCAGTTCTTCTGATAAACAAAGAAGGTTTTAATTGACAACTCACCTTTGAAATAAATATACCAAGCTGCGAGGCTTTTCCTCCACGGATATTGAAGCCCAGTTGTGCTCCAGGGGGCTTTTTTAAGACTATAGTGCGAGGTAGGAAATGAGTGAGCTCATTGTTATAGTCAGGGTGATGTATCCTCTGATTAAAAGGAAGAAAAATAAAAATTAGGTCAATATGATCACAAAATAAACATGCATTCGTAGTGTTGAAGCACCTCTTGTGGAGGGATCCATGCAGGGGGGCTCTCATAGGATGGAAGAAACACTACTGGCAGTTGATAGTCATCGTATGGAATCTTTTGGTCCATGTTTTTCGAGCTAGAAATTGAAGATTATGTCCATCGTCAGATTATCCTCGATTTATTTTAACCAAGTGTAAAGGCTCTATTTTTAAAGACTAAAATGAAGTTCTTTACAAAACTATGACTATACTGATGACTAAAGCATGAAATGACCAATGATGTATAATTAAAGAGATGTAAATACACTCTCTACGGTTCTCATTGTACAGCAGGCTAGCTTGCTAACACTCAACAATAAACACAAGATGCGCTGCACAATGAGCCATAGCCATGAAAAATTATCAATACGCTACGCGAATAAACTGACGTTTCAGAAATGCTCGTGCTAAAATGAAAACAAGTAATATATACCGCTGCTTTTGCTCGATAGTTTTGTTTTTATCTGTCAACTCACCAAGAACTCCTCGAGAGAACATTAGCCCTGCCCTCTTAGAGATCACGTGACCAGCACTTTTTTTTCCTTTCCTTTTTCTTCTTCTCTTGATTAATGGCGGATTTTAGGTGCATACCGCCACCTAATGTACAGGAGTGTGTAACATCATGTCATTTAAAAGATTTGGTTCACCCAAAAATGAACATTCCGTAATTTATTACTCACCCTCATGTCGTTCTACACCCGTAAGTTCATCTTCGGAACACAAATGAAGATATTTTTGATGGTATATGACTCAGACAATAATATAATCACCACTTTCAAAGTCCAGAAAGGTACTAAAGACATAGTTAAAACAGTCGACGTGACTGTAGTGGTTCAACCTTCATTTTATGAAGCGACAAGAATACTTTTTGTGCGCAAAAACAAAACAAAAATAAAGACTTTATTCAACAATGTCATTATCCTTACGCAGTTGACGCAGTGAGCACAGTGAAGGCTTTGGTGTTTTGGTCCGAACGCCGACTCATTATTGGCCAACGCTGGCGTTGCCGTAGAACCTGGAAGCACTGGACATAAACAACGTGTGAGAATGACACAGAAGAGAACATATTGTTGAATAAAATCATTGTTTTTGCACACAAAAAAATATTCTCATCATTTCATAAAATTAGAGTTGAACCACTGCAGTCACGTCGACTGTTTTAACGATGTCTTTAGTACCTTTCTGGACCTTGAAAGGATGACGATGAGTCGTTTACTTCTCGGATTTCATCAAAAATATCTTAATTTGTGTTCTGGAGATGAACGAAGGTCTTAATGGTTTGGAACGACATGAGGATGAGTAATTAATGACAGAAATTTCATTTTTGGGTAAACTAACCCTTTAAAGTGTATTCTGCTCATCAACCCTGTGTCTTTAAGAAATTCAAATAGTGCCTTCCTGGTAATTCTTATGCCCTCTCCCTCTCCTTCTGTTCCCAGTATCCCCATCAGATTCCACTCCATTCCTGCCTCCTGAACCCTGTCTTGAAATATAATATAATACACCTCATATAATGTACAGTGCAATATGACATTCAGCATTTTCTTTAATCCCACAGTTTTCACTATTCCTTTTCCCTATTAAAAACAAGGTGCCATTCAGTCCTGTCTTGTCATTATAATTTCCTCCCTATAATTTTTACTACTGACAGACTTTAGTATTTTATCATATCCCCTTCCTTTCCTATCTTCCTCCCACCATTTATATTACCTTTCTTCTTAACTGCTTTTCCTTCTCCTTTTCCGAGTGGAATTGGAATTGTTATTTCCTTTTGTAATGCCTCTTTTGTCTGCAATCTAGTTTCCTTTCACTCCCTCATGTGCTGGCACCCAACAAAAATGAATATCTATGTAAAAAAACATCCACACCGATGTAATCTTAACAGTGATGAAGTTCTATCAGTAGATCTTCTCTGACAGATTCCATTGACTGTATGCTTTTTATGAGAAGAAGTCTGTGTATACAATACCTCTTCAACCCACTGTAACACAATGACGGCTGCCACGATTTCTGCTGTATATACAGATAACTGTTTAGATAATCTTTTTGATATATTAATTTTGAATCCTGGGATATGTATTCCAACTCCCACACATTCCTGTTTGATCCGTCTGTATAAATTTTGAGATAATTATTGTAGCTTTTATAGTTATATAAATGCTTGTTATAACCCCCACTTCCTCCATTCATCATTTTTTTCCTTTCCTAAAGAAAAATATTGATATTAAGCTAAAGACAAATATTGATATTACATTTTCTTGCTTTTCATCCTAGTGTGGCCTCTGGGTTGTCTCTGACAACTGCTCTTCCTGTCCCATTGCTTAATTCCAAGAGCATCCATAAGATCATGAAGGGGTACTTTGTTTCAGAGGGTCAGCTATGCTTCTTTTTATTTTTTATTTTTTATTTTTTTTAAAGAACTTTAAGGATATGTTCAGCAGCTTTTGATAAGACTTTCAGGTATGTGCTGTAATGGAATTTTTGAACTAATTAATAATGAATTAACATCTTTTCTTCTACAGGCCTAATAATAATCTAACTTTGAAATAGAGAAATAGTCACTAGGACTGAGTGTTGTAACAAGTAGAAAAATTCTGCTGTGCTGGCTAGACAGCATCCTTCTAAGGATAAAAAATAGTCTTTAGAAATTGTTTGAACCTATTGAGCAATCTGAACTATTAACCCGGTGATATTTTTTGATGATCTTGTGATTCAGTCGTTCTAATCTAAATTTACTTCGCCAGTAAGCGGGACAGAGGAACTGAGATGTTTTTCTTAAATCTGAACCAATCATATTAAGACTGATGATAATGAGTAATAGATCATGCTATACTGACTGTGAAGTGTACCTGAAATCCTATAAAACCTGTTGTATTCCTTTGTTCGGAGAGAGATTCTCTGGAATTGATGAGAACTCTCCCGGCTGTGGGAGAGCTTTTAAGGACAAAAACAGGAGTCTCTGGTTATTGCTGAGCAGCAAGTCAGGTTAGGGAACAAGGTTTAAGGGGCCAAGACATTGACCCAAAATATTATTGAGTGTCGATTAGGAGACGCCCCAGGAAGGTAACTTAAGTCAGGTGTGTCTTGGAAAATCTACCACAGTGCCTAATCAGAAATTGCCTTCTAAAAAATGACCCTGAAAAAAAAAAAAAAAAAAAAAATCAATGGAGTGTGTCAATAAACTCCAGTCTCTCCTAATGTCCTTTTGTAGAAACAGAAGCTGTGGCTTCAGTTCATCAGCTTATGCATGTAAGAAACGAGTAATAATTAACTATGTGACATTGGCAATCACCCACAGTGCTGTAAAGCTGAGCAGGTGGTAAATGCTGAAATATTTCTTTTTCAGCCTGCTGCCCATCATCTACCTCTTCTTGGCAAGACTTGAAGCTCAATGTCACATTTCAGTAAAACATTTAGAAAATATACAATGTCTTGTTATACTTTGAAGGTCAACGCTTATTAGAAAAAGAAAAACGTTTTATAAATGCTCTATTAATTATTTAAATTCTATAAATAAACACGTGTACATCCACAACATTTGAACAGCATAAAAAAATGCTATACAGACCTTATATTGAAACTCTTTAAATAACACATAGCCTAAAAGAAATTTACTCGTTTCATTTCAATTTTATAGAAATTCTCTTGTATTTATTTATTTATTTTGTTGTTGTTGTTGTTGTCGTTTTTGTATTCATTATTACTGATTTTGCTCCTTATATACCTACATGTTGTTGTAAAGGCATACATTCTTATATTATGTAGTGATATAGAATATTTATTTGTGTGTCAAATTAAACTTTTAACAGATTTAAATGGTCACAAACACTTTGAATGTCTCTCTTTGAGTGCCCTCTGTTGGAGGTCAGTGGAGCAGCCAGTCACAGGCACTGTTTTCTTTCACAGCTTGGGAACGTGAAGCCCATTCATAGGTATCTCCTCATTGAAATTCAATCCGTGGGATTTAAGTCTCATTATTACTTCGAGTGCAGGAACTGTAGAAAAGTGCCGAAGCCTGAGAGACTGATTTGGATTTTACTATCAACTTTTTGTTACGTTTTCAGCAAGGTAAGGTACTAACGTGTATATTTAAATGCAGTTTATTCTCTCGGACTATCTGTTCGGATCCAATGTTGCTGAAAGACGCGTGAGCTGAATATCGTCAGTATTGTCATTATAGCATCCTAATAAATTATTTGAGCGAACAGTGCTAGGTTTCTATAACAGTAAACATTTACAAAAACAAAAGTTTTGATTTTTCTGCAAATCACAGAATATCAAGAGGTTAAACCATGTTTAAGAGGAAACGTTTGATTCTGTTAAATGATTACTTGGATTTGTAATTATAATTTTTTTAGCAAACACTTGGAAGTTGCACTGAGAAATTTCTGCCTGTGAGGTTGTGTTTAACTACATTTAACCTTAACAACATTTTAATAGCTTTGGGTAAAAAATTACACAAAAATGCCCCTTGAGTGTCACTGAACTGCAGATCAAGATCTGGTTGTGAATACAAAATACTTTAAGAAATGAAGCTGGACAACAAAAACTAGAGCTTGTTTATCTAGTTTGTAATGATTTGTTGCAGCAAAGTGGGCAGATGTCTTTCTAACACAGCAGTCTGTAGTTCAAGTTTAATGAAGAAAATAAAATTTGGTGGTTTCATGACAATTATCTTTAACTGGTTATTTTTTATTTCGCAACATAGACAACATATGCACTGTGTTCAATAACATTTGCCTTGGTTGTTTGATTCATGTGAAGGTTTTACATACAGCTTTGCATAGGCTGCTTTCCTTTCATTTTCTTTCTTGCAACCATATTTAATTTAAAATCTTTTTAATAAAAAAATCCACTCTTAATATAAACATTTCTTAAAAAAAAAAAAAGTTTACTTACACTGAAACACTTTTAAAAAATACACGTTATGAGAATATGTAGAGTCATCAAAAGTCTGATTTTTCTTTTTGTGGCACTTTTCATCAGGTAAAGTTTTGCTTTCTGATGATAAAAGCCCATACAGTAAAAGTCTGATGACAGAGTGGATTTGCTGAATGCTGAGGAAGTCGTTTTACTCTCTGTTTTACTCAGATCAAAATGGCTGTGAAAATAATGCATAGTTTGTTCACATGTGAAAAGATTTCTTTTTTGACCCTGTTGAAAATAGGACATATAGTTATAACATAACTTCTAAAAAAGACTCAAATTGTAAAATACTGTTATAGAAATATATAAATAGTATTTTTGAACATTACTTTCTCAGCAAACTGATCTTGGCCCAGTTTCACATTGTTTATTAAGTTAAATTAAGCCAGGATTAGCCTAGTTTAATATTTTTTTTTTTTTTCACAAAATGATAAAAGAGATGGTAAATCCTCTGTAACACTTTGTTTCCTAGGTGAAAAAAAAGTACATTTCAGTAATGTACTTAAAGTGCTCTATTTTCATGCACTGTACTTAATATACTAAAAATTCTTCTTTGGTACTTCTTAAGATCATCTTAAGAACATCTAAGTGTACTCAAATGTGCTATTTTGAGACACCATAAAATATGAACTAAAATGTGCTTTTAATATACTATTTAAATGGTATTTAGATATCACTTACGGTACATTTGAACCCATAGTATACTACAAGTGGTAGCTAAATACATTTTTTAAATACAGAGATAGTATATTAAAAGCACATTTTTGTTCATATTTTATGGTGTCTCAAAATAGCACATTTGAGTACACTTATGTTCTTTAGATGATTTTAAGAAGTACTAAAGAAGATATTTAATATATTAAGTACAAAATTAGTGCATGAAAATAGAGCACTTTAAGTACATTATTGAAATGTACTTTTTCCCACCTGGGTAGTCTGGGACTAGTTTAACCCTGTAAAGCACTATTGCAGAATTACAACATCACTTTCAACAATTTTTAAAAAAGGCTTGCAAATGTTTTTTTTCTCTCAAGACCACATTAACATAGTTAATGGGTTCTATTGTTTGTCCTCAAAATGCTATTGGATAGAATAAATGTTTATAAGTCCGGTCATCTGGCCATGAAGTTACTCTACCTGCAGACTTCGCGTCAAGCTCATCTCCTTTTTTTACATGACTGGATTTGTCAAGATTCAAGTAAGTACATTTCCTTACATATTTTTTTGTTTTGTTTATTACAATGTCTAGAACACATATATATTTAGTTATTTTGGAAAACATTAATCAAATTTGATTTAGAGCTTGTTAAGTCCATTTCGTAATTCTACAACGTTGGGCCAGAGTGGTAGTCAAAATAGCCTGTGCTCCTACATGTTACATAAGGACACTGCACTTCTCACATGGTCACAAACTGAAATTTAAACTGTGAGATTCATTGTAACTAAGTTCTAAATGTGCTTTTCTGTTAAATTTGTACTTAGTTTAGACCATAATTAAACACAGGAATAAACTGTATGTGGTTTGAAACTCCATCATCCAGAGCAGTGAAACTCCCTGTATCTATGTAGTTTATTTGTTTTTTAACTTCTAAATGATCCTGAGATTTTTTGTGTTGGCCAAGTAGCAGTTTATAGCATTAGGAGCTCTGAATGATTTTGGGGGGATGCCTTTTGCATTCTTCAGGGACAGGTGTGAATGGTCATGAACATGAACCTGTAAGTGCTCTGGGGGTATGCATGTGTTCCTTTAGTATGATAAGTAGAGAGCATAATAGGCAAGCCAGACAGTATTGTTTGAATGAAGTAGTGGAATTTTGATTAGCATTTGCATTGAAATTATAATACTTTGATGGATAATATACTTAGATCTCTACCCTCAGCACATGGTCTACCACCCTGTATTCTTTCAGTTTATCTACAACAATATAAGACCCATTTGTATTATTCACTCATTAATTTTTACTTTTTCCATTTCAGAATGCCAAGATGTCATCGGAATACCCCCCACTGGATGTACGCAGAGACACGATTGCACATTTCCCAGTAAAGAGAAAGAGGATGCTGTAGACACTGCAATAATGGATACACAAATACCCTGTATCAAGTGCAATGTTCGCCTGTGCTTCTCAGATAAAAAGAACTTAGGGACAGTCTTAGGGACTATCACTGTAAAACACAGACTTCATTCAAACCACATTGAAAGTGATAGAAGAAAAAGTTTTATAAATACAAATTTTTCTGATATTTTTATTAATAAATGCTTATTCATAAAAAAATATGATTGTTGTGTGATTATTACTCATGATATATATTGTTATGGGGCTATGTAAGCAATCAACCCTGCAAATGAATGCTTAAATGCTCTGTATATCTGTTGAGACAAAGTGAGTACAAATACAGAAATTCTGCTCCTATCTTAGGCCCAATGTTGCAATATTACAACATTTCCCTTAAAACTTACTAAAAAGTAAAAAATTTGAAAAATCTTTCTACACCAGAGGCCTCCTAAAACAATATCTGAGAGGTCACATTTTTTTTTTCTATATTTGGGTTTTACAGGGTTAAGCCTTGAAACTGGGGGCTTAAGTATTATGTGTATTCATGTCTATTGACTCTGTTAAAGTTGAACACCAATTAATCTTCTGTGATTTATTATTGATAATAAATTATACGTTTTTGAGATGACAAATGTTTTTTTCACAAAATGATGGATGATAAAAGAGATGCCAAATCCTCTGTAACACTCTTTGTTTGGTTCAGCACTCATACATTTCAAATGCAATTTAATGAACAGCCGTGGCCAAAAATATTGGCAGTGACTTAAATTGTTTCACAAAGTTTGCTGCTTCAGTTGTTGTGGTGTTGATTCACATATATTCTAGATCATTGTGTAGAGTGATCAGGTCTATTTTAAATAATTGCAGAAAGCTTAATTGGCCAAAAAAGAAAATGTTTACACGACAACGATGTACTAAAACTAGAAAAGTTACAGATGAAGTTATCAAAACTATCCCAGTCACACAAAATTGACTAAAAATGCTGTATTACGCATGTCACTTTGTAAAGAAAGACTAAGCGTCTGCGTAATAGCATTCTTTTACTGAGCACTCGCCTCACGTATGCCTATCCACCTTATTTTTACAGTTTACTGCTCTTTTATATTCTTCTCGTTAGCGGCTAATACTACATCATAATCGAAAGTCTCGCACATAATACGGATGTGCATGATGTCACTGCTTTCGCAGATTCGCAGTTTACACGGAGATGATATCGGCATCGTTTTTAAATACTTGCACTTTGAAACACGTTTTCAAAACTTTGTGTTTTCAGGCCACCAAAATGCTGTTGTCGTGTAAATGAACGGCCAAAACGCTTAACAAAAAAGGAGGGAAGCCATCATCATCTCTCTGAGTCTGCATCAAAATGGCGTCAATGGAAGGAAATTGCTGCGGACAATATTCCACCTAAAAGAACCATTTACCAAATCATCAACAACATCAAGTAGAGAAATTCAAGTGATGAAAGACTCCTTCTGAGGAGTCTTCTACAGTATGATGTCACCACCAGTGCAGAGTTTGCTCGTATTTACAGCAGGTGGGTGTGAGATCATCTGAATGCAGATGGAGGTCATTTGGACAATAGCCTATAGTGTCAGAAATGGCAGCAAAAAGAAGCCAAGTCTGTCCAAGAAAAAAACCCGTGAAGGACAGACTGAAATTCTGTAGCAAGTACAGGGATTGAACAGTAGAAGACTGATGCAAAGTTGTTTTCTGATGAAGCCCCCTTCCGATTGTTTGGGACATTTGGAAAATGGATTGACCAGAGAAGAAAAGTTAAACGTTACCATGAGACCTGTGTTGTGTCAACATTGAAGCATCTCAAGACCATCTGTAAAGACTAACGTGTGGAGTTGCTTTTCACAATTCTGCCCCAAAACACTGCCATGAATAAATAATGGTTTCAAAATGTCCTCCCAGGAGCAATTTGGTGATAATCCGTGCATTTTTCAGCATCATGGAGCACCATGTCACAAGGCAAGAGTGGTAATGAAGTGGGTTGGAGATCGTTATATTGAAATTTTGGATGCTTGGTCAGACAATTCTCTACACTCTAAAAACTGCTGGGTTAAATATGGACAAAACCAGGGATTGGGTTGTTTTCACCCAGCCATTTTTTTCAACCAATTTTGGATTTATTTTTTTAGTCGGCAATATATTAATATAGTAAAAGGCATGTTTTTGCTCACCCCCAAATAGGGGCAAATTTGTGGGGTATTTTAAGCTGAAACTTGACCAGACCAGAGACTTATATTACATCATGTGAAAGAGGGCATAATAGGTCCCTTTTAACCCAACCTGCTGGGTTTGTCCATATTTTACCCAGCTTAGGTTGCTTTAAACCCAGCATTTTTTAGAGTGTAGATTTTAATCTCATAGAGAACCTGCGGCCAATCCTCAAAAGGCAAGTGGACAAGAAGAAGCCCACAAACTGTGATCATCTTAGCACTAATAAGACAAGAATGGATCGCCTTCAGTCAGGATTTGGGCCAGAAGCTGATATCCAGCATGCCAGAATGAATTGCAGCGGCTATGAAGAAGAGTCAACACTGTAAATATTGACTCTTTGCATACTGAATTTTTTTTTTTTTTGCCAATAAAAGCATTTAATAATTATGAAATGCTTATCATTTTATCATTGAAACATGTGAAAACATAATATACACAAACTTGATGCAGCACACTTTGTCACTGCCAATTCATTTGGGCATGATGTATTTCATTAGTTCCTATTAAATTAATATGCACCCTTAAAAATAAAAAAAATCAGAAAATCACTTGGGTACTTAGATTGAAAAGAATATCAAAACTAAGGATGTATAAAGTTATATAGACATTGTTTTTTTTAATACATTTTAGGAGGTAAGAAATGTTTTTGCAAGACCCCTATAAATAACATTTCGTATCTCACCAAACAATCATTTGAAACAAATCCAAACTCAGGAGTTTTTACCATTCAGAGAGAAATGTGGTGTGATTTTGAGAAAATGGCATTCATGAATTAGCCCAATGCAGGATGGTTTTTAGTGTTGTACAAACTGCTGAATTTGGCAACAGGACATTTAATCATAAACAGCTGCAGTTGACAAAGTACTTGATGTTTCATATTAAATGGAGTTAAGTGACTAATTAAAAGTGACATAACCTGTCTGCAGATCCAGAACATCTACTAAACACTTAACAAGCCTCCTTACTTCTTTGTCAAGCCAGAAGAACACTTATTGCCTGAGGTTTTTGTGAAGCTTGTCACCTTTGGCAAAACGGCTACTTGCAAGAAACTGCTGTTCACAGCAGTGTGTGATGTACTTTCAAATTTCACACCGACTTTCGTAATGATTTTACTGGGGTAGATTTGTATCCTTAAAGGGCTAGTTCACCCAAAAATGAAAATTCTGTCATCATTTACTCACCCTCTGGTTGTTCCAAACCTGTGTACATTTCTTGGTTCTGTTGAACACAAAGGAAGGTATTTTGAAGAATGTGTTAAACTGAACAGTTCTGGGGCACCATTGACTTCCATAGTAGTCAACTTTAGGAACAACTTTATGGTGAGTATATGATGACAGAATTTAAATTTTTGGGTGAACTAACCCTTTAATACTGGAATACATGGTTTATTCTTTAATGTAGAGCTATTAGCAGGAACTGCGCTGACCCTTATACATTTACACATTTCCATGTAAATCAGTGAGTCAGATCTGACAGAGTGATTGTACTGGGAATGTTTGGTCATGCTTTTTGGACCACAACATCATCCTCCACCAGTATGCTTTTTGATAATGTAATATACGCATTTGTGAACCTGGCTGAGAGACAATATACCTCCAAGAACGAATATGTTGTGAATCAGTGTCAGTGTTATTGCAGGTTATTGTTAGTACAAAAAAGTACAACTCTTGCTATTAATAGAGCTTTTTGGACATTTGGAAAAGCATTAATGGACATATTGTGTTTTTTATGCTCACCAAAGCTGCACTTATTTGATCAAAAATACAAAAACTATATACGATTTAAAATAACTGTTTCCTATTTTAATATATTTTAAAATGTCATTAATTCATGTAATGGCAAAACTGAATTTTCAGTAGCCATTACTCCAGTCTTCAGTGTCACATGAAAACACTTATAACGCCAATATAAGAAATCAGGATTAACTGTTCATAAGCTTATGTATGACGATCACTTGAGTCAATACGCTGAAGCACTCAAAGCAGCAAGAACAAAGTACTATTCGTCTATCATTAGTGATGGTGCTGCAAATCCTAATAAGATTTTTAAGACGATCAACAGCCTTCTTGCACCAATCAAGTCACCAATTTGTTCCTCTGTGCAGGAGTGTAACAAGTTTCTTAGTTTCTTCATGGAAAAAAATTGAAAATATCTATAAGTCCATCAGTTTGGTACCTTGCTCTAAAGTTCCTGTCACTTTTCCACCTAGTTTTCCTGCAAGTGTATTTTCTAGTTTTACCATAGTCACCAATGATTGTATTTTTAAACTAGTGATGGCAATGAATACAACTACATGTACTCTTGACCCAATCCCTACATCTGTTCTAAAGGGGTGTCTCTCTTCAATTAGTCCCCTCATCTTGAACATTGTGAACACCTCTCTCACTACTGGCATAGTTCCAAAAGCCCTCAAAGTTGCAGCTATTACACCAGTCTTTAAAAAGCCTGGATGTGATAAGTTAGATCTATCTAATTACAGACCTATCTCAAACTTACCCTTTCTTGCTAAAGTTCTGAAACGTGTCGTTGTGGCTCAACTCCACTCACACTTGTCTTCCAACAAACTTTTTGAACTTTTTCAGTCTGGGTTTAGAAAGGGACACAGTACAGAGACAGCCCTGGTTCGCGTTATGAATGATCTGCTTGTCTCAGCCGACTCTGGAGCCTCTACCATCCTGGTCTTGTTAGACCTTAGTGCTGCATTTGATACAGTGTGCCATTCTATCCTGATAAATAGGCTAGAGAGATGGCTTGGTATCACTGGTACGGTGCTTAACTGGTTTAAATCTTACCTCACTGATCGTACCCAGTTTGTTGTCTTGGGAAACAACAAATCTGAACTTGGACAGGTCTGTCATGGTGTTCCTCAGGGATCTGTAATGGGTCCTTTATTGTTTAGTGTGTATATGCTTCCTCTGGGACAAATTATTAGGAAATATGGTTTGGGGTATCACTTTTACGCTGATGACACCCAAATTTACATCAGCTCCAAATCTGATCCTACTCTCACTTCAACAATTCTTTCAGAGTGTGTGCAGGAAATAAAAACATGGATGCACCATAACTTTCTAAAATTGAATTGTTCTAAAACAGAGGTCCTACTCATTGGTACACCAGCGGTTATTCACAAGGGTAGCAATCTTAATTTGATTATGGATGACAGTGTAGTACTTCCATCTGCTCAGGCTCGTAACCTTGGAGTGATTTTTGACACTCATCTGACACTAGACTCTCACATTAAGAGTATCACAAAAACTGCTTTCCATCACCTCAGAAACTTCGCAAGAATTAGGCCTTTCCTCACTCCACCTGACGCTGAAAGGCTTATTCATGCATTTGTTACTTCTAGGATTGACTACTGTAATGCACTATTCATTGGTTTACCTGCTAAATCAATCAAACGTCTGCAGTATATCCAAAATTCAGCAGCTCGTGTTTTCACATATACTCCATCACGTCAGCATATCACAGGTGTGCTTCATAGTTTGCATTGGCTTCCAGTACAGTCACGTATTGTTTTTAAAACTCTCACATTAACATACAAAGCTATACATGGAACAGCCCCTTCTTATATTTGTGACCTAGTGACCCGCTACACGCCTTCTCGTTCCCTTCGGTCTGCTGACTCCCTTACTCTTCAACAGCCTCCCTCTAGATTTAAATCTATGGGGGAGAGAGCTTTTTCTGTTGCTGCACCCAGGTTATGGAATGCGCTTCCCGTTGCTGTTAGAGATGCTCACACACTAGCCAGTTTTAAGAAGCTGTTAAAAACTCATCTCTTTAAAATTGCTTTTATGGACTGTAAGTAATATTCTATTGTGTTTTACTGTATTGATTATTTTAGGTTTTTAGTTTCTACTTTGTATTACATTTAATGTAGTTTTGTATTTCATTTGTTTGTAGCGCTTTGGGTTCCAGAAAAGCGCATTATAAATAAAATGTATAAATAAATAAATAAATGTATTATTATTATCAATGTTGAACAGTTGCGCTGTTAATATTTTTGTGAAAACCATATTTTCAGCATTCTTTGAATAGAAAGTTTACAAAGAAAGAACAGCAAATCTTTTGTAACCTCATTAATGTCTTGACTGTCACTTTTGATCAATTTAATGTGTACTTGCTTAATAAAAGTTTTCATTTATTTAAAATAAATACCCAAACTTGATGATGGTGTATATATAATTGTGGTTTTGTTCATTCGAAGTTAAAGCTTTTAGATTAAAGTAAGTTCTGTAAGGTCAGGAGAAACATTTATTCAGCAAGGTGTATCCTAAGTTTTGACTGTCATTGTACATTACAAGTGCAAAAATACTTGTACAGTAGCACACAGAAGTATTTTATTTATTTATTTTACAATATGATTTCCCCTTCCTGTTGTGCCAACCATCTCCTCACATTTGCCTTTAGCACTTAAGGCACTTGTTGCTTAGACATGTTTATCTGATCGTGGCTTTCACTTCCATTGAACCTAAAAACAATAACACCGCTGTAGGAAAAAAAAAAGAAAGTCTAAATAACATTGCAGATTATATTTCCTTTTAAACACGCCCTGTCAAAACTGAAGGTCCCTTTTACTTGCTTAATCTTTAATATCTCATGTCAGTTGTTCATATAATTTACAGTAGGACACTCAGATTACTGTGTTCCAGCATTAGACATCACATCCTAATTGATTATAGGACTTAGTTAAAATATGTTAGATTTAATACATATGTATCATTTGCACAGATGCAGCGGTGAACTTAAGCTGGGGTGGAACATTCCATCCTTTTATTAGAAATGAGTGATTGATATGAGGGCTTTCTCATAGGTTGTCTTGTAGGTTTCTGCTTCAGGGCTTTTGAAAGAATTGCCACTCCTTTATAATTAAATTTAACCTGCTCTGTCATGTGTGACAGGAGTCACATCACCCATACACTCACGCACTCTATCTCAAAAATATCGTAATTAGAGGATTTTATCGTTCCTGACTAACTATTCTGTTTTGAGCTAAAGAACAGGTTTTCTTGCATGACTACCATCTTGTATTCTCTTCTCTCCTACTCAGGATCAGGTGCGAAGCAGTGAGTCATTCATATCAAACACCTGCACCAGTATACATGAGGGTTAATCTCACTACATACCTGACAAGGCCCCCATTCATCTTTGTGCTTTCAACTGGAATGATTTGATGTGGAAAAAAACACAATGATCTCAATCATTAAAACCTGCTTCAGAGGGATCTACAGTTGTCATTGGAACAGTGATAACACAAAACAAAAAGTGAGATTTTATTCACATAAACGATCATTTTCCTTGACATTTTGCATTTTCCAATCACATTTTTTTCATCATGAATGCACCCATTCTCTCTTAGTATCACTTGCAGACATCTTTTCAAAATTTTTTTACTCAGTTGAGAGAGGCGGAATAGTTTACCACGTCAAACAAACGAACAGAATCAAAGAAAATTGTTGTCATTAAATGCCTCTTAAATGAACAATTATCATGTAAATGCTCTTCCCTTTTAAATGAGTACAAAGCTGTGGAGACTGATGGTGATCATAACAGGCAGAAAAGTATGTTAATTGGAAACCTGAATAGAAAAGCAAGGCTCTCCGTTCTTTTGATTTGTGTCAGAAACAATTACTGCTGCATTCAAAGATTTCTAAAATCCTGTGTGGGAAGTACTAGTAATAATCAGCTACAATAATAACCACTCGGTTTAGAGGTTGGCCCTACTTTTGAATATTCAAATCAGTAGCATAAGCGAAACCCAACGTGAGAAAATGATCAGGGAAAACTATTATTATACTCTTCTCTGTATTAAACAGGACAAAGAAGAGCTTAATGACTTGCATAACGAGAAAAAAAAATGTTTGAAATGTGCAGTTTTGCTTTGTTTTTGTTTGTAGAGGTCATGCTGCTGGTTCTCTTTTCTGTCTTTTGTGTCCATACTTGCCCTGAGTTGGATGTACGTTTGCTTTATTGCCTTCAACGACCACACTGATGTAAATGAGTGAGTACAATTCCACAATATGCTGATTAAATCCATTGGCATATTGCTTCCTAGTTTAAAGGTGCTAAAGAGGATGTTTTGTTTTATACATTTTTGCAATATTACTTGAAACTGTCTTTACTAACGGATAAAAGACTATTTATTAGGTGCACTGAAAGTAATAATATTAATATACATCATCTGTGCACGAGGTAGGGCCTTAAAAACATCAGCCAATCGTTTACGCAATCATCACGTAAACGATTGGCCCTCTGGCTTGTCAATCACTGCCGTGACGTTCCTTGTGCGAGACGAGCGCGGCTGCGCTCTCCAGTAATTTTCCACACTCCGCAGGCGCCGCATGCAATGTTTTTGTCAGGAGACAGGAGTAACAACTGCAGATTATGACTTACCTGCGGTGAGTCCGACATAATGAATCCAAAAAAACACGACACAGTGAATGCCGGTGGTAAACACTCGTTTTCCAATACTCGTGCACGAGTTTTGGGAGGCGTTCCTTTTCTTACGCATGCGCTCATTTCAAAAACTCAGTAACAGTCTTTGGATTCTCAGTCGACGAAAAAATCCTCTTTCACCTTTAAACGTACAGTAATAACTGATTGTGTCATTGAGCCATATATTGCTTCATTTTCCTCTTGCAGGCATGCCTTCAAAAAATTGGAAAAATGGGTGGACTGGTACATGATAGTGATGGTGATTTCTGCTATGCTAGCCACTTACTGTTTCCTTCTACTGGTAAGAAGAAGGGAATAATGTGAACCAGATTGCTCCGCTGGTAGCATTTGTTATTCCAATAAGATCGTTCTTCTTTTATTTCAGGTATTTGGATTGCTACATTTCGCAATTAGAGAGCCCTTGAATTTGCACTGGCTGCATAAGGTACTCTTACTTTTAGCCATGTCCTGATTTTTGCTACTTCTAAAATCCCTTTTATGTATAGATTATGTATTATTATAGCTAGGCTGCACAACTTCTGGGAAGATCTGGGAAATGCTAACGTTAGCCTGCTAGCATCGAAAGCATGAGCTCAAACCATAGATTGGAAAAGGATCGAACCCTTAAATCGCCGTCCAAAGCCACGCCTCCTCCAAAACTCATGAATGCACACAAGGGTCACAAGAGATGGTGTTAAACTACCTCATGTCTCAAAGCACATAACATTACAATAAATAAAAGTAAACAACTTAGAGAGCTTATACCCAAAGACTATAGAAAGGGACTTTGTGTTTGTTGACATGGAAACGCATAGTTCTGAGTCTGAGGACGTGAATGCAGCATAAGGCTGTTGTTTTGATTCGGTAGGAACTGTAAAAGGGTGTCTGCTGTTTATTTGCGGTGTTCGTGACAGGTCTGTCTGTAATCTGTATAAACTGCATAGGATGAAATGCGCCGATGATATGATATCTGCGTGAACAGGGTGCATGAGGGAATGTAAAAACAAACGTTGACAGGAGGGTAACAAGACATTGTATTATTTTGTTCGGACCGAATATAAAGATTGGATGTATATTTTATGGTCCTACACCTTCCAAAGACAATAAATATTTATAAAAATACATTTAGACTGTTTAATGTAGTGATTGCTATCATAATTATATATTGAATATTTAAATATTATAAATTAAATAAATAAATCAATATTTATGGTGCAATTTTAAAATTATTTTAAAATGTTACTTTTTAAATATATGTATTTTTTTTAAGTATGGCTGTTCCAGAGCTAATTTTCACAAACACGAACAATTTAGCCCCTAATAAATGTATTTGTAAAGTAAAAAAAAAAAAAAGAATGCAGAATTTTGTTAATTATTTGGAAAGTTTGAATGTATTATAGGCTAAATATGAGTATTAAGACAAAAGTACTCTGGGCCAAAAGTGCCCATAGTTGAGGAAATAGTCACATAGGTTACCTTTAAAGCTTTGGTAACACTATCATCACTCTTAGTCAGCTTTAAGTACATAAAGGAAGTTCACAGCATGTTAATGAATGATCTCAAAATATGTTAATATTTTTCTGTCCTCTCTTCAGGTGTTTCTGGTTTTGGGTCTCCTCACTGATACTATTGGTATAGCTGGATTTAGTAAAGAATGGATAGAGGAGTGGCAAACTGTCTATATGTCATTTCAGGTATAAAGTCTAAACCATCCTTCAGCCAGTCATCATAGTACTAAGGCTTTGTCTGTCGTTAACGTCTTTGCAGCTGGTTTTCCTTGTATTTCATGTTAGCTTTTATACTAAAATGGCAGTGTGAAATATGAGCGCAAGCGTATCTCTCAACATAATGTTACATTATACTGTATTTATCATAGAACTGACACTCAGGTGTCTGCATCTCTATTGTTGTACTGTATAAAGTATGAAAACCCCCTCTTTGGTTTCCCATAGGCCACGGCTCCTTTCCTGCATCTGGGTGCTCTGGTGGCTTTGACCTTGATCAGCTGGCTCGTGTTCAAGAGTTATCATACATCTGGTCAGTAGAGGCTCCAAAACAGCTTATAATCAGGGCTGTGTTTGGGGTATCCGGGGATCCGGTTGTTGCTGTGGGCTGTCTTGAAATCGTATTTCAGGGTGGGGCAGGCATCCTTCTAGGCTGAAATCATGCTCTGAGGGGGTGTTGTGGTTCCCCCTCGGGTGAAATCAGGAATTGTCAACTTTTGCCCCTCTAGCAAAGGCCCTGCTTAGACGGATTAGAATTAAACAAACAGCCATGCAATAAAGCATTATATATTGGTTGATGACATATTAATAAAAGTTATTATCATGTATTTGGTGTAAATGTGAAAGTTAACACTAATGTTGCATTTGTTTTATTTTCAAAATTTTGTACTGAGTATTTTTTGTGTGTGTTTTTGCCTGTGTAGCTTGTAAGGTTTTTATAATGATGACCTTCCTGGTAGTGTCCACTGCTGTGTTCCTTTGTCCTCTCGCAATCTGTTCTCCGTGCATTACCAGTAACCTTCCCCCAAAACCCTCACTCGTCGGACACCGTGGTGCTCCAATGGTAAGTGTAACTTTCATTTTGAGACATTCTTTCCTTTTGTTAAAATGTGTATTAACTCATGTTTACACTGGTGTGCCCATCAAAATCTTGTTTTTGCTGTTCGTTCATGTCGGTGCTGAACTGCAGGATGATTTTAACATTATTTTTTTAGAATAAATTTGACATGCCAGAGGATGAATCATCTGCTGTAGTTTCTGAATCCCTTTAGGATTATGATGATTATGGCATTGTTCCCAGGTTGTACTGTAAGCTATCGACGTGGGGGAATGTATTTCATTAGAACGTCAGTCTGCTCATAAATGTTGGAACACTTATCAAGCATTAGCAATTTATAGATGCAATAATTACAGTGAAAACTTATAGAGTTATTACAAAACATGTAGTCCTAATCCAGAAATATCAATGGAATGGCGGACAGTCTACAATTCAAACACAGCCGAATTCCACTGGCATGGAAGGTGGAGGAGGTGTTTCGACATCTAAAGCTCTGTAGGTTTGATCTTCCTGTGCTCAACACGAGACTGAGGCGTGTGAAGAACACAGATGCTCCAGCTTTGAGTTCATTTTTGTTTATTTAGGACATGGAAACCTGAACATATTTATGTACAGTAGTAAAATAGTAGTTCTTTCTGGCAAGAACTGATTTATTTTGTCCCTTTAAAACATTTTTTAAAAGGTTTTATGTTTATTTTATTATTATTATATTTATGTTATATTAAAGGGTTAGTTCACCCAAAAATGAAGTTTCTGTCATTACTCACCCTCATGTCGTTCCAAACCCATCTGACCTTCGTTCATCTTCAGAACACAAATTAAGATATTTTTGATGAAATCCGAGAGTTTTTTTTTTTAATCTCCCATCGAAAGCAAAGGAATTACCACATTCAAAGTCCAGAGAAGCAGTAAAGTCATTGTTAAAATAGTCAATGTGACAGTGGTTTAACCTTAATGTTATGAAGCGACGAGAATACTGAACCTTGTTCTGATGTAGAGAAGAGCACTGCACTACGTCAACTGTGTAGGAGACTAATGGTAGAGAGGAAATTGTTGAAAAAAAACGTTATTTCGTTTTGTTTTTGTGCACAAAAAGTATTCTCGTCGCTTCATATCATTAAAGGGTTAGTTCACCCAAAAATGAAAATTCTGTCATTTATTACTCACCCTCATGCCGTTCCACACCTGTAAGACCTTCGTTAATCTTCGGAACACAAATTAAGATATTTTAGTTGAAATCCGATGGCTCAGTGAGGCCTCCATAGGAAGCAATGTCATTTCCTCTCTCAAGATCCATTAATGTACTAAAACCATATTTAAATCCATTCATGAGTACAGTGGTTCAATATTAATATTATAAAGCGACGAGAATATTTTTTGAGCGCCAAAAATAACAAAATAATGACTTATTTAGTGATGGCCGATTTCAAAACACTGCTTCAGGAAACATCGGAGCACAAATGAATCAGTGTGTCGAATCATAATTCGGATCACGTTTCAAACTGCCAACGGCTGAAATCACGTGACTTTGGCGCTCCGAACGGCAGATTCGACACACTGATTCATCTGTGCTCCGATGCTTTCTGAAGCAGTGTTTTGAAATCGGCCATCACTAAATAAGTCGTTATTTTGTTATTTTTGGCACACCAAAAATATTCTCATCGCTTTATAATATTAATATTGAACCACTGTGCTCACATGAACCGATTGAAATATGTTTTTAGTACCTTTATGGATCTTGAGAGAGGAAATGACATTGTTCCTATGGAGGCCTCACGGAGCCATCGGATTTCAAGTAAAATATCTTAATTTGTGTTCCGAAGATGAACAAAGGTATTACGGGTGTGGAACGGCATGAGGGTGAGTAATAAATGACAGAATTTTCATTTTTGGGTGAACTAACCCTTTAAGGTTGAACCACTGTAGTCACACTGACTATTTTAACAATGTCTTTCCTGCTTCTCTGGACCTTATTTTTTTGCTTTCTATGGGAGATAAAAAAAACCCTCAGAATTCATCAAAAATATCTTAATTTGTGTTCTGAAGATGAACAAAAGTCTTATGGGTTTGGAACAACATGAGGTTGAGTACTTAATCACAGAAATTTCATTTTTGGGTGAACTAACCCTTTAATGTTGTTGTTCTTCTTCTTCTTTAGGCTTCTCCCTTCAGGGGTCGCCACAGCGAATCATCTCTCTCTTCTGCATCCTCAACACTTGCATCCACTAGCTTCATATCCTCATTTATAACATCCATATATATTCTCTTTGCCTCCTGCCTGGCAGCTCCATGTCCAACATTCTCCTACCAATATACTCACTCTCCCTCCTCTGAACATGTCCAAAACCATCTTAATCTGGCCTCTCTAACTTTGTCCCCCAAACGTGCAACATGAGCTGTCCCTCTGATATACTCATTCCTAATTCTGTCCAACTTTGTCACTCCCAAAGAGAACCTCAACATCTTCAGCTCTGCTACCTCCAACTCTGACTCCTATCTCTTCCTCAGTGACACTGTCTCTAACCCATAAAGACCATGGCCGGTCTCACCACTGTCTTGTACACCTTCCCCTTGATTCTCGCTGCTATTTTCCTATCACACAAAACTCCCGACACCTTTCTCCACTCATTCCAACCTGCCAGCACTCGCTTCTTCACCTCCTTCCAACATTCTCCATTACTCTGGACTTTTGAGCCCAAGTACTTAAACTCCTGTACCTTCTTCACCTCTTCTCCCTGTAATCTTACTGTTCCGCTTCCCTCCCTCCCTTTCATTCACACACATGTACTCAGTCTTACTACGACTGACTTTCATTCCTCTCCAGCGCAAACCTCCCCTTCTCCAGCTTTTCCTCCACCTGCTCCCTGCTCTCAATACAGATCACAATGTCATCTGCAAACATCATTGTCCAAGGAGACTCCTGTCTGACCTCCTCTGATAGCTGGTCCATCACCATAGCAAACAGGAAGGGGCTCAGAGCCGATCCCTGATGCAGTCCCACCTCCAATTTGAACTCCTCTGTCTGACCTACAGCACACCTCACCACTGTCCTGCTCCTCTCATACATGTCCTGCACCACTCTGACATAATTCTCTGCTACTCCTGACTTCCTCATACAGTACCACAGCTCTTCTCTTGGCACCCTGTCATACACTTTCTCTAAGTCTACAAACAAACAGTGCAACTCTGTCCATCCCTATAGTTCTCATCCCAAAATTCTCAGAGCAAAAATTGCATCAGTTGTGCTCTTTCTGGGCATGAAGCCATACTGCTGCTCGCAAATTTCCACTACCTTCCTTAACCTAGCTTCAGCCAACCCTTTAATGTTATATGTATTTAATTATGTATTTAGCTGGCTCCAGAGAATACCATGATGTCATTCAGGAAGAGTATGGAGTGTGGCGTGGTGGCATTTGAAACAGATGTGCAAATCAGGTAACCGATTCAGATTCTGTTCGGAAGCACAGACACTCGATACTACTTGTTTGTGTGTGTGTGTTTGCGCTCTGATACGCTTGTCTATTTTATCTTTTCAGCAAAGATATGAAGCCTTTTCTTATGCATGACAATGGTGAAAAATATCTGCTACGAACAACTGACGTGAAGAAAAAATTTCCAGGTCGAGATAACAGCATGCACACTAACTTCACATTGGAAGAGTTAAAGATGTTAAATGCAGGCGAATGGTTTTTAAGGGTGAGCGCAAAGAATTATTTATATATTTATAACATCTGTATAAGCATAAGTATATTTATAACATCTATATATGTGAATATATTTTATATATATATATAATCATGAACTAACAGTGAACAATACTTCTACAGCGTTTATTATTAATCTTAGTTCATTTTAATTTCAACATTTACTAATACATTATTAAAACCAAAACTTGTATTTGTTAACATTAGTTAATGCACTGTGAGCTAACATGAACAAACAATGAATGACTGTACAGGTGCTGGTCATATAATTAGAATATCGTAAAAAAAAGTTCATTTTTTTATTGTAAATTATTTTTAAAAATGAAACTTTCATATATTATAGATTCCCTACATGTAAAGTAAAACATTTCAAAAGTTTTTTGTTTTTTTTAATTTTGATGATTAGAGCGTACAGCTCATGAAAGTCCAAAATCCAGTATCTCAAAATATTAGAATATTTCCTAAGATCAATCAAAAAATGGATTTTCAAAATGCTCCAAAATCTCCTGGAAGATAGCTGCCTTGACTTTGCACTTGATAAAACACAATGGACCAACACCAGCAGATGTCACGGCCCCCCAAATCATTACTAACTTCAGAAACTTCCCACTAGACTTCAAGCAGCTTGGATTCTGTGCCTCTGCAGTCTTCCTTCAAACTCTGGGACCATGAGTTCAACATGAAATGCAAAATTTACTTTCGACCACTGTTCACTGTCCAGTTGTTTTAATCCTTAGCCCAGGTTAGATGCTTCTGACGTCGTTTCTGTTTCAGAAGTGGCTTAGTAGTCCTTTTCCTGAAGATGTCTGAGTGTGGTGGCTCTTGATGCGCTGACTCCGGCTTTATTTGACTCATTGTGAAGCTCTCCCAAGTGTCTGAATCGGCTTTACTTGACAGTTTTCTCAAGCTTGTGGTCATCCCTGTTGCTTGTGCATCTTTGCCTACCCAATTTCTTCCTTCTAGTCAACTTTGCATTTAATATACATCACTCTGTAAACAGCCACCACATTCAGTAATGACCATCTGTGACTTACTCTCTTTGTAGAGGGTGTCACTGATTGTCTCCTGGACCACTGCCAAGTCAGCAGTCTTCCCCATTAGTGTGGTTTCAAATAACAAGAGATACCCGGAATTTATACTGTAGGGATGGTCATTTAATGAAACTCAAATGTAAATATTCTAATATTTTGAGTTACTGGATTTTGGACTTTCATTAGCTGTATGCTCTAATCAACAAATTTAAAACAAAAATTTTTGAAATGTTTTACTTTACATGTAGGGAATCTAGTATAAATGAAAGTTTCATTTTTTTTAAAATAAATTACAATAAAATAATGAACTTTTTCATGATATTCTTATTATATGACCAACACCTATATTTTTATTAACTAACATTTACAAAGTTTAATGAATACTGTAACAAATGTATTGTTCATTGTTAGTTCATGGTAGTTGATACGTCAACTAATGTTAACAAATGAACCTTATTGTAAAGTGTTACCATTATATTATATTATAATATAATATAATATAATATAATATAATATAATATAATATAATATAATATAATATAATATAATATATTATATTGAAAGGTTTGTTGTAAAGGCAGCTCATGTGCAGTTGCATTTGAACAAATACTACATCAAGCAAAAGAACATCAAGTTCTTTATATCTCTCAAGGGCACCCTGTGAAAAGAAAAAGGAGTATGTTTTGGTTAAAGATTTCTAGCAAACAACCTTGAACTGAACTGAGGTTGCAGCTTTATCCATTTTCAACAGAAACAAAAAAATTCTTCCACTTCGCATTTGATATTCAGATGGTCTGTTTTATTGTGATGATAAGATGACAAATTTGTTTAAAATGAGATCTTTTGATTTTCAAATACAGACAGATCCATTTCATTCAGTGTCATCGCTCTCAGAGGAAGAGAAGAGGGAGGCTAACAACCAGACAGTACCATCTCTTTCTGAGCTCTTGGTCATGGCCAAAAAGCATAATGTCTCCCTCATATTTGACCTAAAAAATGAGAATAACTCAACAGGATTCCACAACAGCAACTCCTTCTACACCACTGAAACTATCATAAAGTCAGGCATCTCACCAGACAAGGTAATATTGTCATACTGCATACAGTGGGGTCCAAACGTCTAAAACCATTAGTGAAAATTTAATTCTAATTTAGATAACTCTAATTCTAATCCCTTTTTGTCTGTTTAATTTTTATCAGTTTTTTTTATATATTTCTATTCACTTTATTTTTTATAATTTTAGTACATAAACTTACTTTATTTCAGATAAATAGGCATGTTTTTTTTTTTGTTTTTTTTTCAGTTTAATCTTACATTAGAGGCCCTATTAAAAACATGGCTGTCATTAATGCTACATATCGTTATAAAAATCTCAGGCTTTTGTGTTTTTTTTTCTCTTTTGCACCCTTAAATGCAATTCTAATCATTTGTATCACTTTCAGATATGGTGGCTTCCTCGAGAATATAGACACAACGTGAGAAATTTTTCACCAGGGTTCAAGCAGGTGTATAACGTGGTTGACGAAATGAATGCGGATGGTGGAAGCTTCCTAAATATGAAATACAGTTCACTGAGCACTCGTAGCATAAGGTAGGTGTAGGAGGATTGGTGCAGCTTATCTGACATGCAGAGACATGATACTGCTGCCATTAATGTTGGTATGATCTTACAGCCTTGGGGATCATTCTCACAGGGGTTTACTTTCTTACAAACATGACAGAAAGGCTGAGAAATTATGTGCTGATCTGTAGCTTAAACTCACAAATGTATCTAATAATGATTATAGTTTTGCAGAGCACAGAAGATTGATGAGGCATTTTCCAGATACTGTTTTTTCCGGTTGGGTGCACCTGTCATTTCATTATTTGATGAAGATATAATAAAATTGAATGAACAAGAAAAGCTTGACTGATGAATAAGACTGCACGTTAAAACGGCCCAGCCACTCCTGCAGAAACTGGCTTGTTGCGACCTGTTGAAAAGGTCGCTGATATGGAGCCAAAGGCAGATGAATAGAAAGAAGATTTTTGTTTGTTTTTATTTTGACATTTTTTGTTTATTTCACTGAACAGTGAGCTGCGGGAAAAAAACGTGTCTGTGAATCTGTGGGTTGTGAATGAACGTTGGCTCTTCTCATTACTGTGGTGCTCTGGGGCCAGTTCAGTGACCACCAATGCCTGCCACATCTTCAAAAACATGTCTAAGCCTGACTGGCATCTGGTAAATCTCAGCCTATCTTTTCACCTATTGCTGTCTAATGTGCCATAAAAGAGAAACCGTTTTTTTTTTTTTCTCGTTTATAATTCACATTGACTTGTCTGAATGTGTAATACCTCAGGAATCCTTTGTGTGTTTGTGTATGCATGTAATAATGAAAGGAGCCTAAAAAGTACATGGGAATATGGATCTCGGCTGACGTGATATCATTGCTGTTGATGTTTGGGATGTTTCTTTGGCAAAGGTAAGAAACTCAGCACATAACTGTACAGTTAGATAGATTACAGATAGATTATAAGAGCTTTAAACCTTTGAAGATGTTGCGCTTTAGAATTACTTTAATTATAATTACAGGTCGTCCTTCCCTTACGCCAATAAACACATCGTCAGAGAAGAGATGTCACTGCAAAAGGGAGAGGAAGTTATTTTATTTAAAGATTATGAATAAAAAGCAAAACAAAAACAATGATGAGCACCTATAAATCATTTATAATAAATACTGCAATATTAAATGAAAAAATAAGAATTGTCATTTAATTTCATGGTGACTTTAAGGGATAGATATAATAGCTTTAAACCTTGTAATTGTGTTTTTTTTTTAAATATTAATTTCTTTCTAATATTAATAGTATTTCTATTTTTAATTTTTGCTCTATAAAAATGTATAAAATGTATTACAATTATGAAAAAAGAAGCCATCAGTTATTATATAAATATAAATGTATTGTTATAAATGGTAAATAAAAATGACTCAAGGCAAGTTAACTTGTTACCAACTCTAAGGCTTATCCAACTTTTTTCCAGTAGCTGAAAATGTCCATCATACACAAAATTCATACCACTTAAAAACACAAACGTACTTGAAGGCTATTGATTATTTATTTATTCTTTCTTTATTATTCCAAGGCATTTAACAAATGCTTTAAGATTGATGAAATCTATTCTGAATAAATGTATGTATTTTCCCCAAATCTTCAAATTTGCCCCTTATTGAAGAGTCAAATTATGTTGATGGTGCAGCGCCATGTAAGTCCACCGGTCTGCTCAACAACAGATTATAATGGACATTTTTCTCTTTGTTTGTGAACAGGAGAAAGAACCATGTTTCTCGTCAAAAAGAAGAGAGGGGTTTCCCCCTGCTTGATCACTGAAAGATGCCATCCTTGTCATGAAAGAGCATTTCCTTTTTTCACTTTTTGAAGGATTGTGTGGTCTTCAAAAATAAAATAATGTCATATTAAATGTGTAATTCAGTAAATTCACATAATATTTGTACTTAATTGGTATGAGAATTTATATATTTGATAAAATTTCCTCATTAAGGCAGCAAATTGTGCAATGCTGCCACCCATTGACAAAAGTGTCATACAGCCTTTGTTTTGCAACACCAGAACTTTTACTTTTCATTTAAATTACAATATTTTTTATAGATGTTGTTTGTTTATGTGAAACTTTGTGAGGCATTTTTAAAGATTTTTTTTTTAAATGTCTTTAACTACTATGTACTTCATTTGAAATAATCATTTGATACCATGCACGCAGTGGTGTAGTCTAGTTTTTTATAGTGAGTATACTGTGACCCCCCCCCCAACCCCCAACCCCCAACATATTATATTGTAATAATTAAGTTATAATAGGCCTACTAGGCTTTTTTTAATGTATTTTTTGAAATATAAACATTTAAATGGTGGCTGCCAACTTGATGGATTTATTCAAACAGTCATTATATAGGCTATTGAAGAACATTAAAAATTATAATTAATATGTAATATGGTGCATACATTTAGCTAAATGCTCCTCTCAAGAGTTTATTTTTGGTCACGAGTTTATGGTCACTGAATATTGAAATTTGTTCTGAGGTAACATTACAGGCATGAAAACGGGTCGGGGGTGAAAAAGGTAAGAAGAAGATTACCCCTCTAGGGGGGTCCGGGCGCATGCTCCCCCGGAAGAAAAATTTTAATATTCCACATTTTAAAGCATCAATCTGATGCATTTTGAGATGCTTTTTTTTGCCAACCTGGGGAGAGCTGGAGAAACTTAACTTCAGCCATGAGTCAAAAATGATTATGGCCTCCTTACTAAGTATTATGCAAGCCATTTCATGCCAGCCTGTCACTGGGTCTAACATTTAGAGTATATTTGGGGGAAGAACCTAACGCTATGATTGGTCGAACTCTTCTTCTTTTGCTGTTGCTTGATTTGAGGACTGCGCGTGCACAGAGGCGTCATCAGGTTTTTGCGTAGTTTAGGGTTACAAATCGTACCAGCGTACTTTGAAGTCAAAATGCGTATCCGCTACGTAAATTGTGTACAGGTTGGCAGGTCTGCTTCATGGTCTGCTTATTAGAACAGTGGACCACTTTACCTTCTGCCTTGTCAGTCCCCTCACCTCAAAATCTAACTCCTCAAAAACGGTAGCATTAGCTAATAGATTTCCACCGGAGCTTTAGCTAGCTGGCTAACGTTGTGTTCTCTCCTACTGTGTTCAATGACTCAATTCATCAAGTTGTAGCTAACGTTAGCTAAGTCTATGTCAACAGAGCTCTTGGGTAACTTATATACCAGAAAATATTAAAATTATTGAAACCATTCAGGGCTCAACGCTAAGGATTTTTTCTGCTGGCCCAGTTGAGCCAGTAGTTCAAATTTTTACTTGACCCGCCGAAATTTTCCGGGCCCCACAACAAAAAAATTAATAAAAGTAAAAGACAAGAAAATGGGCCAATAAAATAAGCATAGTTATTGTTTTCATTGTTTTTGATAAATTTAACCACAATACATAAAGGTTATGACACCAAAAGCTACTAGATTTAGTTTAAATATTATTAGACAAATAAACAGTAAGTAGTAAAATAGTAACAAATAATCAAATTACGAGTAATAGCACAAATAAATACAACAGAACAAACATATAAATGAAATGGTGCTTTTCAAGTTTTTTATGTAGGTTTAAACAGAAGATTTTCAGGTACAGAAATTGTAATCTAATGTATAACTATAGAATAGATAACTTTATTAAAGTTAATCAAGAGCAGTTGCAGATGCATAAAAATGTTTTTAATGTTCAAAATATAAAACGTTAAATACTGTTATTTTAAATTTTTAAAAATGAAGACACTTTAAATGTGAAATTTAACCCGCCAGTAGGTGGCAGCGAATCACTGTTAATGAGCGAATCATTGAGATTCAACCGATTCATTCAAGCGGCTGATTCATTCAGGAAGTGTTGCTCAGAGACGCAAAACAATTCTGTGGACTTTGGAACTATTTTCGTTGGTGAAATACAGCGAAACAGAAGATTTGGTGTCTAAAATGTAAGTCACTTGATATTAAGTTCTTGTTCATTAAATTGTATGCTGAATAAAATCAATATCACATTTGTAATCATGCTAATATTTGGAGAAAAACGGAGCTCTTTGTGTAATATTGATTAACTTTATTAAATTATATATGAAATATATACAGGGCCATTTTTGCCCCTTATCTTGAATTTTGGGGGCATTTTAATAGACTAAATCACGCAGTGAAAGCACTTTAACCGTAGGTAACAATAACTATGCTGTGTCTAGTAACATAAGACTGTTTTTGTAAAGTGAGGGACATACTCGATAATTTCAGATCGTTAAATCAACAATTAGCCTACGATATTATAGACGATATATACGCACACTCTACAGCACTGGCCCGATCGGGCAAGTGACCGGTGCGTCTGTCCCGAGCGTCGTTCACACTGGCCCCGGGCCATCGGGCAGTCCTGTCGAGCCCTGCCATCACTCACCAAATTCAGTCAGGTAAATCGCCGAGGCCAGGAGTGCTTTCAGCTTCTGATGGTGGTCTGTGATGCAAGGCCCTTCGCGTTAATATTTCCATGCACTCGCGCGCCCTTCTGGCACGCGCATCTGTTCACAGTTCACTGAATCGCAGGTCGCAGTTCACCGATTTTCATGCCTGAACATTAGCCTAAATTTGACGTTACGTGACATTGTTTACAAGCTGTTATTAACGTCTTTCCGCAGTTGAAACACCGATTATGCGAATACACAAGACATGATATGGATTTCATTAAGTTGTTCTGTATCTTTTAACATACCTTTAGAAGTTCATTCATGTTTATTCAACTCTGAAACTGGTATGAAAACGGAGTAGAGGGTCAGTTCATGTGTGCTTTACGCTACCGCTTCTCTTGAACTGATAAGGCGTTACACATCAAAGAGCGCCAAAACGGTATTTATGTTTTTTTTTTTTTTTTCGTTGAAATATGAAACTTTGTTTCATGTCAAAAGCAACAAACCACAAATCTTATTGTGATTTATTGGATGGTTACGTATCCTTAAGTGGGTATACGCAAATCCTTGATCTTTCCTAGTGGGTATACGGCGTATACCTGCGTATAACGTAGACTACACCACTGCATGCACGTATTGTTTACTTAATCCTACCCACTTTTAAACCTAACAATACCTCTAACCTAGAGGTATTTTTTTGCACTTTTTATTGATATTTTGGTAAATACGGGCATTTAAGCCAAGTTCAGAAAGAATTTGTGTAAGTTTATCTGTATTGTGTGTGTATTGACTACATATTTCTGAAGAGTTCATTTGCAAAAACCGATAAACGCCATTTTTAAAAAAAATGAACTAAGTGCTGTGCATTATTCTCCATATATAGCACGTTCTGTACCCTAAATCCATTTTGTCAGAAGAGCCGGTTTTGCCCACTTTCAGGCATCGCAAGTTCACGTTTTACAGCAGAAGCCGACAAGCGCCCTTGTTTGTGTACAGACAGAAACCGATAAGTCCGTTTTAGCGAATCAGCGCGCAGTATTCAGGTCAGGTGACAAGGCTTCTAGTCACTTCAAAAAGACGCGCTAGCTGAGGAAAGTTTTATCAAAGCTCACTAAAAGTGATCGAGGATTTATGATTTCGACTCCTGTAAGTCCTTGTACACCATACACGACTTACATGCTGAAAAATTGGTTGTCCTTTTGCTTGTGTGTGTGTGTGTGCGCGCACGTGCGTGTGTGGATGAGTGCGTGTGTGTGTACCATAGACTGTAAAAAAAGATGGACGACGCGACGTCGCTTCCTTCCATTGTAATGAACTGAAGCCAAAATGGCCGACCGAATGGGCGCTGACATGTTACGCAATACGTAAGTTTGGAGCCTGGGCATGCGCAGAAGGAACCGTCAGTGGAGCCGGAGGCGGAGTCGCGATATCAAACTTCCGCCCAGACGACTGCGTCATCATTCATGTATTTTAAATAGACTATAAAAATTATATACAATTTAAAATTCTACCTATAAAATAATAGGCTATTCTATTTCTAGAGCAATAATACTTTTAAAACAGCAAATTCAGTAGATAAAATCAATATAATATGCCACTAGAAACAACTCTAAATCGTCAGAAACGGTCCTGCCATTTTAAATCAAGTTCAACTAATGTTACAGGAGATCGATTGCTGTAATTAGAGTAAGCTATCATTAGTTTTGTCCTGCTAATTATTATTTTATACCCATAAAAATAATAAGTAACTGCCAGATAACGATCACCTGCTTTTTCCCGACATTGTTAACATTAGGTGTGTTATCTTAACTAATAACATTTATTAATTAGCTTATAACACCCATATTTAATGTTACAGAAAAAGGTTCAGTGATCCGTCAGATCCTGTAGGTCGGTTAGTACAGTTTACTGCTGAACAACTCATTTTGTTGGTGTTAAATAACAAAGAAATCGAAAATTAACAGTTAGTTAATACATCTTCAATCTCCCCTCGAAGCTCCGACAGTCCTCAGACAAGCTGAGCTGTCAATCAAGTTCGAATCATGACGACACGCCCCGTTTTTATAGCATCAAATTGCTAGCTAAAATCTAAATCATCACAAAAACGAACAATTGAATATATATCAGTGTGATAACAACTACCTTAAATGACCAAAAACATTTTTCATAAAGTTTTATTTGAAGCAGAATTTATTTTTAAGTTTTCACTGAAGTCTCATTCGACTGCATTGAGAGGGCGGGGTTTATGACCTGTACTGCATCCAGCCTCCAGGGGGCGATCAAAGAGCCCGTGGCTTCACTTTTCAGAACGTATGAGACACACCCGGTGTGTACTTGTGTGCCGATCTGTGTGTGTGTGTGTGTGTGTTTGAGAGAGAGAGAGAGAGCGTGTGTGTGTGTGTGTGTGTGTGTGTGCCGATCTGTTTGTTTGTGTGTGTGTGTGTGTGTGTGTGCCGATCTGTTTGTGTGTGTGTGTGTGTGTGTGTGTGCGCGCGCGTGGGTGGGTGGGTGTGTGTGTGTGCGTTTGTGTGCACATGTGTGTTTGAGAGTGTTTTAAATGCAATTACTTGGGTTTTGTTTAACTATGAAACATGAAATGTGGAGTTATCTGCTTTTGCCAAAAAAACGACTGTTGGAGTTATCTGCTTTTGCTAAAAAACAAACTTTTAATATATATATAAAACATACTTTCAATGAATTTTATTTTTTTAATTTACCTGTATTTTTTAGAGTTATCGTTTCTTAATCAAAACAGCCCAACTGCAGTTTGATTGTTATTATTTGAAATGCACAATAAAAAAAACATGATTTGTGAGAATTCATAAAAATGGAGTTATCTGTTTTTGCAAATAAACTCTTCGTCCTCCTGTCACACATTGATTCTACCAAGATACCTGTCAAAGCAAAAAAAAAAAAAAAAACTAAACTCCGCCATTTTGGCAGGCCATCATTGGTATCGATAGTAGTCAAACAATAACTTAAAACAAGACATGTTTAGATCTTATATTTCAACATGCCGGACAGCTGCTGTACACCATGCCAGAACGGGCAGGGCAAGGGAAATCATTGTATCGTATTTCTAATGATCCCAATAGACGACTGAAATAGTTCACTGCAATAAACAAGCTAACCAACATAACAACAACAGATGGTTGTATTTGTATTTTGTATCCCGGTTTTTGGTGTTCTGTCCCCGGAAATGTAAATAGCTCCTTCAAAACAATCCGCGAATACATTACAAAAACACCCCGACCATCATAAAGCAGTCTGTTTGTTATTGGAGAAATTGTGTAGTGATCAGGTTCACCAACAGGGGGGGCTTTGCAGCTACACTTGGTCGCGTGCGTGCCGCTACTTCATGAAGAACAAAATCTGGATCTGGACCAGTGCCCAAGGAAGTCGACCGGAATTTGAAGTCGGCCGCGTGCCGCCATCTTGTAGCAGAACTTCACTTGCGTTAGCATCCCATTGACTCCCATTCATTTTGGCGTCACTTTGACAGCGAATAACTTTACATCTGAGGCGTTTAAAGACTCCATTTGTCCATTATTTATTTCTAAAGATACACGGCAATGTATAAAGGGCTCCATTACCTTCTATGTTACATTATGGCCCCGTAGAAACAGTTTTTGTAAAAATAGGCTAACGATTGCGTCATAACCACTCGACTCTCTGTCGCACAGTAGAGAAATTACCGTACAGACAGGAGGAGAAGCTCGCAGGCAATAGTATGCATTAACTTAATATGGCGTACTGGCATTACATTTTAAAATACTATACAAAATAATTAATCAGAATACTTACTCCTGCTCACTCACGCCAAAGAACTCCCCGCTCAAGCTCGCCGTCTCTGCAAGATTAACGATGGCAGTTTTCACGCACAGCTACTAGAAGATTTACATCTGTCAGACAGGTTGCTGACGTCATCAAGCTTAGTTTGAGTTTGCGCGTCAGAAACGGAAGTGCTAAAAATCGCTAAAAATGGGCTTCACTTGTCTCTATTGAGTTCCAATGGGGTCGCTGTGTCCATTTCTTTTACTGTCTATGATCTGGACCACGCCAGAGCCGTTAAAGCAGAACTAAGTTTTTACCTTCACAAATAGTTTTTTAAGTCCTTACGATGGTTAATTGACTTGTAGTGGTGTGTTTGAGGCGTGCAATAACCCCCTCTGGCACGTCTACGCCAGAAAACAGCACTTGCAAGTTGAGCTGCGCCGACCCGACACAATCTCGCCTCATGTTCACGTGAGAGTGACAAAATGCTTTACGGTAATTCAAAAACAATGTATATATTATGACTTTATAAGAAAATTACCCACCTCCATCGAGATTTCTTGTACTGTACACGCTGGTGAGCGTTGTAGTCATTGTAGTCCAGAGCTGCGCTTGGAGTATTTACGACAGTCCCAGCTAACAAAAAAAGGTCCCCAGAACGTCCCCTGAATGGCCTCTGCGAACGTCCCCCGAACGTCCATGTGTAGGGTCCTCAGGCTGTCCCGGGGACATCCCTTGTTTGCTGGGGTGTGATTCACTGAAGGAACCTGTAGGGGGAGCTTCGCAAATATTACTGAGTTCCGCCATTATCGTCAAATATCAAACAAAACATCGTTATCGGTTTAAAGGTAGTAACATACTAACTAGGCTATTCATGTTAAATTAAAGTAATATTATTTGTATGTTTTATAACGGCCTCAACAGGGTGCGAGATGACTGCGTCCACAAAAGTTCCGCAGTCATAGCGCAGCATTTTCCAACACATCTTAACTAGCTATATGACGTGGTGAAGGTACACTCTCAGATATGAATAAAAATAAAATAAAATAAATAATACTTTGTGCTTAAAATGAGTCTAAAATGCAAAATAATAGTTAAAAATAGTTAAAAGTTAAAACAGTTGCAATTTCTATATACAGTAAAAACAGCTTGTGAAAAGTAAAATATTAAATCCAAAATGTTAAAAAATATTTGTTAAATACCATTTTATTTGTCTTATCATCTTATACTTATGTTTTATTTTTGTAATGTAAAGTCATTTTATAAAGTCATAACAAGCATATTGTTTTGAACTGCTTTTACAATGCCTTAATCATGTAATAGTTTTTGGTGAATTGTATTAAAACCAGAGCAAAAATCCTAATAATCAAACTAAATCCTAATAATTATTAATGTATAATATAAGGAACCCACAACAATTAAAAACAAAAACATTCAAAAATGTATTGTCCCCGTTTTTTAATAAATAGATAACAACAAATTAGATTTTGGTGATATTTTGACCACTGCAGTCATGACTGCAGGCACAAGTGCATATCATAACTGCAGTCTTGAAGTATTCTAACATTGAATATATCTTCATCAAATGATAAAAAAGTTGGCCAACCAATAGTTTGCAGTGTATGCCATACTTTAATACCGGCTTTTAATGTGAATTTCGTGAATTAGTCGTTCCTGTTTCGTAATTGAATCGTTCTATTTGTATGAGGAAATGTTTCAATTATAGTCGACCTACTTCTTTGCCTAAAGCATTCATAGAGATGAGAGAAAACACCGGCTTTTTTTTTTTTTTGGGCGGAAAAACTCGTGCCTGATCACGCTGTTAATTGATATCATGTTTCCCCCCCTCTCCAAAAAAGTCCTTATTGCTAAAAAAAGGAAGCAGGTTCACTCTTTCTCCAGTAGGTGGCATACGACACTTCAGAATAATAATTTACATGACCGCTTCATGGCAAACAGGGTGTTTTCCGAAAGACTGACGAAATAGATATCAGGTATATTTAATGTGATCATTTATAACCCATTTTTTCCTCTTCATTTCTTCTTTGCTAGTTCACACATACGATTGGCGTTCGCCGTTATACAATAAAGCTGCCTGTTTTTCCACCATAAAGACACGCTCGTTAATAAACTCCACTATTATTTACTCACAGTTTACATTCGGATGAAGGATGAGTAAGACCCTGTTACTGCAGACCGCCCTTCAGTTCCCCTCAAAACTTCCCAATGCAGGAGCTAAAGCAGATAACGGGAAGCAACGGCGCTTCAAACTCTCACTACTACCACAACAGGCATCTCTTGCCAACTGCAGTAACTTATTCCCGTCTTCAATACTAAAACTTCCCAAAGAAACAATACCGTCACTGTGGAAAAATTACGGCAAACTTTTAGAAGGCTGTTCGGAGAAAGGGACAGCTGGTCCCGAGAAGGACTCTAAAGCGCTATTTGTTTGGAAAACTAGCTAGTCGAAACGTTTTAAGAGGATTTACAGGACAAGTTTTCTTCACATCATGGTTCATAAATATGGTAAGTTCTGTAAAAACAGTCAACTTTAGTCATTATTAGACGCCGATACCTTATTATGAAGATGTCAGTGACATTTAAACTTAAACTTTTTTAAACTTTTTACATTTAAACTTTTTCTTGGTGTCGATATGTGTATTTTCAAGTAGGAATTTCTTTTAAAACCCAGGAAGCAATAGTCTGGAGTGGGATTATGTAACTTTTAATAAAACCCTGCTATTCTTTACGGAAGCTCAAAGAATGTCAAGTGTACACCATGACCCGGTTTAACCCATCCATCACAAAGTGTGATGCTAATGTGGAACCTCCTACCTCTATTAACCTCCTCTTCCCTTGAACCAGCACCTGAAGCTTTCCAAAAACTGACACCCACAAAAAGTATTTTATACTTAGAAATCTGTCAATATTAATGCATTACATGCCAAAAAACTAATAAGCTTTTATTTTAAAGAAAAATAATGCACAAGCACCCACAAAGTTTGTTAGCTTTTAAATAACACACATACTGTTATTGCATTGTTCATTGTACACAACAGTAGAAATTTCACTATAGATTTGCTTTCATGTCCATTGTTAATGTGATAAACTACCAGTGTGAACTCACAGGTAAATCAATATATTTAGCTGTGAAAATGGCTAACTAAATTCAAGTGTTATTTGTTATCTAATGCATTTTAAGTGTATCTTAAGTGTCCAAATATTTGTGTGTGTCCTCTGTTAGGCCACAAGAGTTACCCACTATACAACATATAAGCTACTACACAAGGCTAAATCATTAATTTATTTTTAGCTGTTAGTTGAAAAATTGTTGTTAGACAGCCCTAGTTGAGTCGAACATCTGGCCACACACCCCTTCGAGGGCTTCTTATAATTATAGGCAAGTAATGTCAGATTTCAAGTGTCTAGCATTGTGCGAAGAAATAGACACACAGTTTGAACGTCTAAAAATGTCTTCAGACTGTCACAAGGAGAATGTAAGGTAATGGAGGAAACTAGGCATTAAAATGAGTAGGAGTTGTACTTAAATACTCAATTTTATTTCAGATACTAAAAGAGCAGTCGGGCTACTGAAACAGTACCAGGCAAGTTTGACTAGCCCAGAGGAGCAGGCCCTGAAGACCAGCGTGGAAAAGGTCTCCACCATCTTTGGCAGTCATCTTTTTCAGGCTCTGCTGGGTGAGGTTTGTTTCTGTGTAAACTGTAATGGATCTAAAAACAATAATGATTAACTGTCATTATTTAGGGCCGTACCACTTGATTCCAGCACATTCCATGCTGAGCAAAATTGTTCCAAGAAGTCGTGTTACTGTGCGTTCAGCTTTACTAAACACTGCTGATGTTTATCTAAATGGTGCTTTTTGTCCGTGGACCCACTGCGTTAATGTCCTCCTTTACATTAACAATGGCTTTCGGATTAATAGTTTTACCCATTAAACTAACACATTATTGACACTTCCTTACAAATGAACTTGCATCTTTCTGTGACAAGTTATTTTGTTTTGTAAATCAGACCCATTGGAACTTTCTCATCTTTTACACTCATTTACACATGACATTAACCAAGTTTTGATTTGTTAGATTAAGTCACGTAAAAAGCTTCTTTCAGTATAAAAACAAAATGTTGTCTGTTTATATCTTATTAAATGAGCCTTCAATGGCTTGATCTTTTGCATGGATTTAAGAACTCGTCTTATACAGTAAATTTCAAAAAGTTTACCAACGTTTGTACCACTGTACTTATGTTTCAGAAGGAGGCAGACTTTCAAAACCCCAACAAATTTATTAATGCTGTGGATTTGTTTTTATCATATTTTAATGATGTCTCACAACAGCCAGAATGAAAAAACATATAAGTAATAATAGATATCACTGTGATGCGATATGCATCTAACTAAAATAAGAGGTTCCCTAACTTATTTTTAGTTTTTGTGCTGCAAAGGAAACAAATTAGTCCCATTATGAAATGGTTGAGTGCTTATTTTAATTACCAGGCTGAGGCTTTAATGAGGCCTGCCTGCTGCTGTTGCTGTGATGCAGAAGAGTAGGACCACAGGGGCCGTGACCATGTTGCCATGGGACTGTAGTGAGGAGAGGGACAGGTTTCCCCCTGATCTTAACTTATGGGTTTTCTCATATGCCATTGGGTATGATAGGCTTATTATGTAGTAAATGTAATATTATTATGCTTGTGTTGGTCATTCTATAAAGAGTTGGCATAGAAAATTACAACATTTTATAGTTATAGGGTAAATTTTATAGCCATTACTCCAGTCTTCAGTGTCACATGATCCTTCGGAAATCATTCTCATATGCTGACTTATTCTTATTATCACTGTTGAAAACAGTTGTGCTGCTTAATTTTTTAATTTTTTTGAAACTGTGATAAAACAAAATTTGATGAACAGCATTTATTGAAATGTTTTGTATATAAAGTCTTTACTGTCATTTTTGAACAGTTCAAAGCATCCTTGCTGAGTACAATTATTAATTTACTTAAAGGTGCCATCGAATTGAAAATTTAATTTACCTTGGCATAGTTGATTAACAAGAGTTCAGTACATAGAAATGACATACAGTGAATTTCAAACTCCATTGTTTCCTCCTTCTTATATAAATCTCATTTGTTTAAAAGACCTCCGAAGAACAGGCGAATCTCAACATAACACCGACTGTTACGTAACAGTCGGGCTCATTAATATGTACGCCCCCAATAGTTGCATATGCCAGCCCATGTTCAAGGCATTAGACAAGGGCAGCCAGTATTAACATCTGGATCTGTGCACAGCTGAATCATCAGACTAGGTAAGCAAGCAAGAACAATAGCGAAAAATGGCAGATGGAGCAATAATAACTGACATGATCCATGATATCATGATATTTTTAGTAATATTTGTAAATTGTCTTTCTAAATGTTTCATTAGCATGTTGCTAATTTACTGTTAAATGTGGTTAAAGTTACCATTGTTTCTTACTGTATTCACGGAGACAAGAGCCGTCACTATTTTCATTATTAAACACTTGCAGTCTGTATAATGCATAAACACAACTTCATTCTTTATAAATCTCTCCAACAGTGTGTAATGTTAGCTTTAGCCACAGAGCACCATCAAACTCAATCAGAATCAAATGTAAACATCAAATAAATACCATACTTATGCGATTAGACATGCTGCATGACGGACACTTTGTAAAGATCCATTTTGAAAGTTATATTAGCTGCGTGAACTTTGTTTATGCAATGATAGAGTCGAGAGCTCGGGAGGGGGCGGAGAGCGCGAGTAATTAAAGGGGATGCAGCCTGAATCGGTGCATTTCTAATTATGCCTCAAAAATAGGCAGTTAAAAAAATGTATTAAAAAAAATCTATGGGGTATTTTGAGCTGCAACTTCACAGACACATTCAGGGGACATCTTAGACTTATATTACATCTTGTAAAAAAATGTTTGATGGCACCTTTAAAAAAAGTCCCCAAACCTTTAAACGATAGTATGTAAATTATTTTTTTGTTTAGTTAAAAGGCATTTGGAGTTGGTTGAGGGCATTTACCTTTTATTATAATGTCCTTGGTATTACAGAAAGTGTCATTCACTTAAATATTCATATTTATGTTTCATAGTGGTGAGCTTTGTGATTTATGGCTAAAGGCTTTTAGATAATTTTGGTATATGTGCTTTTCTGTGCCTTGAATAAAGCTGTATGACTACAGCAGGCCAAATAGATGTTGCAAATGCTCTTATTTCTACCACTTTGAATCAGTCATAAGAGTCCCATTTCGAAACTGGCATGACACAGTAAGCGGATAAGGATTCCACACATTCCAGAAAGAGGCTGGATCGTTAGCGGGAATGTGGGATAACATGTAGGTAGATTGATAAACAAACAGTTCTTGGCCGCAGTGCCATACTCCCTTCTGACCTCAGTTCACATTAGGCAGAATGTTGCACTTTGTGCAGGACGGCCCAGGCCCATTCTCTTTCTCAGGTACTGTGGAGAGGGGTTATGTAAGGCTGAGTTGAGCAACATGTGGTTTCAATCATCTCTCCAGCCTCTTGGGTGTTGGCCAGAGTTAAAAAAGGGATTACAATATGAATTCTAGCTAAAATGAGGAGGATTGAGGATGGATAAATTAGCACAGAGTTTAATACTTATTTTATATTTGAATATTATTATTTATGTTATATTTTGTATTATTATAGTTTAGAATTTATAGTATTTAATACTGGGTTTATAGTTCATTCACATAATTGAATTGTTCTTGGATGCTTTTTGTTTAAAGAAAAAGAAAAAGTGATCATCAAATATATTGGGGATGCAATCAGGCTGTTACAATTCAGTCCTGTGATGCTCTGTGGGGCTCTGTGGGAGGGAGGAAGATTCGACTGTGGGCTTGTTTGGTTGTCTGCATGATTGCACAATTTCGAACAAAGGTTTTCCTAACTGCACACTCATCTCTTTGTTTCCGAACACACAGATTAGGGATCACACAGATTTTGTGCCCAAATATGACCCAATATCAAGGCAGAGCTATTTTCATTGCTGGGGAAAAATGACAATCCATAATTCCCCAGTACTTTCAAGTTGAACTAGTTCCTGTTAGAACTAAAACTGTAGTTCCTCCTAAAGTTTACAGATACTGTAACAAGTCTTCACTTTCACTTCACAACAAATACTTTCTAACCTCATTTCTAATATTACACTGTACTTTCCATAATTTTAATAGAAAAACAATGTAAAACTGCTAGAGTAAAAGCCTGTTAATTGGTTCCTCACTAAGCTGCACCTTAAAATTGTTAATCCTGCATTTGCAACTTTTGCAGTCTGCATTTTTATCAGGCAAACTTTGCTAATGTTCACTTCAGTTCAAAAGTTTGGAGTGAGTAACATTTTTTAAATAAATTTGAAAGATGTTTGTTATGCTCACCAAGGCTTTATGGTTATTGATTCAAAATACAGTGGAAACAGTTTATTGTTTAATATAAACAGTTTAATATTGTGACATATTACTACAATTTAACTATTATTAAATAATATTACTATTACTATCTATATTACTATAACAATATTACTATTTTAATATTCTTTATAATAATTAAACTTATTCTTGTGATGTCAAAGCTGAATTTTCAGCATCATTACTCCAGTCTTCAGTGTCACATGATCCTTGAGAAATCATTCTAATATGCTAATTTACTGCTCAAGAAACATTTTGTATTATCAATGTTGAAAACAGTTGATAGAAAGTTTAAAAGAACATTCATTGTAAAATTAAGAAAGTTTTTTTTGTAACATTATAAATGTCTTAACTGTCACTTTTGATTAATTTAGTGAAGAATAACTTGCTGAATAAAATTATTATTTTTCTTTTAAAAAATCACACTGACCCCTACCTTTGAGCAGTATTGTAAGTCTGTCAAGGATCTGTGTGTTTTGATAGTTTTAAACAAAATTTCACAATAATTACATATATGGTAAAATGCTATAGCGGGGTCACTTGTAATAGTGGGTCCATGAGAGGATAAAAGGGGTATTCTCAGCAGTTTTATAGTTACAGTATATAAATTACCATATGTGAAAATTATATTAGATTTAACATGATAATATAAAAAGGATGAAGTATGACTTATCATAATATGAATGAAAAGAAACTGTATGTTTTAAACTGGTTTAGATTCTGTATATGCAAGCAACTGATTCAGGTCTGTTTTTAACACCAGCCGAGTTTTAATACCCAGTTTTTAACAAATCAAATTATGTATGAATTTAATACTGACATTGAAATAAGTTAAACCTAGTGAAAAGGAGAGCAGTTGTGTAAAAATGATTCTGTGGAGAGGACTGTGCAGTTAAGTAAAGGGACTTTGTGTTTTTTGTTCAGTGGCCAGGAATTTATGTGGTCTTTTAGGATTTACTTGGATCTGGGAACATTCTGCTGGAATGCTTTTTTTGGGGGAAAAGGTATCATTTAACCAGTACTTTGTCTGAAATAAATGTGTACAGAACCGATTGTATACAGAATCGGTTCTTGTCTACAGAACGAATTGTCTACATTCAGCTGTAAAATGATTTTAGTGCACAAACAATCTGTTAGATCCATGTGATTTAATGCTGAGAGAAAGTAGCCCTAAATATGAATAATCATGATGTTGCCTGCTATGTTTCACTCAGTAATGCATTTGAGGGGAAAGGTCTCCTTGATGAAGACATAATTCATACTTACACATCTTCAGAGCCATTCAAGACAGCTGTACTAAACGAGAAGGTGTTTCCGTCTGACACACTTATACATTTCCATTCATCATACAGCTGCATGTTTTATAATCATGCACCATTTAGTAGAAGACTCTACGCTTTAGTTTACTTTCTCTGTCGCTCTCTTACTTTTCTCTGCTCTCTCACTTTCTCATCTGGCTCTGGCCAGCCAGGCGATGAAACCGCTTCCCACACACTGTTCTCCTCCCACTCACGCAGGCTCACACAGACACAGATGAGTCACATAGCCCCATTCTTCTACTGTCTTTCCCTCTGCACCCCAGTGGGACTCCATTACTGCCCCAAACAGCCCCCACACACACGTACACCGTCCGCATGTGCTGCTAGTCCAAGTTCACTGCCTATCTCTCCAAATAAGTGCTTTTCTTTAGCTCTTTTTTCTTATCTCTTAAAAAAAGAGACTGGCCCGTTTCTTCCAGCGCAAAGGGGGCCGAGAGTGTTATGCTTCAAAGGCACAGCGAGGTAACAAGCATCTCATTATGTTGTTAGTTCAGGCTGTGGGCCAGTGTGGGAGTGTGGGTGACATCAGCAGTATTGTCTCCCTCCATTCTCATCAGCTGGTCGCCCCTCTGTTGGTGACCACAGGCCACGGCAGTTAGTGACCTGAGAGGTAATGAGGTAAGACATATAGAGGGTAGAATGGTGGGGTACAGAAACAAGTCATTCTAGTTTGAAGGGGGGGAAGAGATGGTTTGAAGTTAGGGTTGGCAATTTCAGCTAGCAAAAGTCAGCTAGCTTTGAAAGCATAAGATCCCACCCTTGCTTCATAGTGTTTTCCAAAGCCACGCCTCCTCCAAAACACATTCGGACCGAATGCAATGATTTGGTCCTGAAACTTCCACAGAAGATATATATACACTACCCGTCAAAAGTTTTTGAATGGTAAAATTTTTTAATGTTATAACATTAAAACACAACACACAGTGGTTGTGTTTTGTTCCTGAATTAATCAGTTTGTGTTTGAATCATTTGCTTGAAGGATTCAATGACTCATTTATACACCTTATTTTGCAACGAGGAATGTTACGTTACCTCAGAAGAGCTTAAGAGGGAAGTCGTAGCTGTGAATAACATCACGCCCTATTAAATTTGAAATGTATTTCACACACTAAAAGTATTGCATTCCATTTACATTTGAGGTGCGGTCACATTAGCAAAATTCCGGGCAAAACAGGTCAATTGTCTGGTGTAGGCCAAGCTTTCTGTAGGCCAAAATGGTGAATTTGCATGACAAATTTTAACACAAGCGGTGTATTGGGAACTCCAGATTTCATGGATTTCTATTAAAATGACTGGAATTCAGCAAGCAATTGTAATTATATGTCCGCAGCTTTTATTTACTTGCTTTTGCAACTTGAATGTATATATATATAATATTGTGTATAGAGAAGAGGAGCCAACCACTTTCGAAGACTTGACTTGTGGGATTTTTTTGTCCAGTAGTTGTACATTTAGATGAGCCCAACAATTTGCTGCAGGTCCCACTGCAAAAATCTTTTCACTTGTTTGATTTGAGTGATCTAAGCAAGTTTCTTATGTTCTGTTTTTATTCTGAATAGTTATATCCCACAGCTCTGCTGTAGTGTGTACTGATGATTTTAACGTTATTTTGATTGTCCCAATTTGCACTAGTGTAAATCACTCACAGCTTTTCAATACCAGAGCCACTGTTACCTCAGCTAATGTCTGCAGGCACTCTGCTGTCATGAGCGAGTCATGTTAAAAGCCTCTCTAAGTGAGTGTGATTGCTCTGGCTCTCTAAACCCAGTATGGACAGGAATTTTGGATGAGGCCCCTGGATGATATTTATAGAGAACCACAATAGTGGGAATGATGCTTAAGTTGAGCCAAATGTTGACATTGCTCTTGACCTTGCTCATTTGGCTTGTGTAGACTATGCACCTGTGCTTTTTGGCATGGCTTAAAGACATACTAATCTATTGTTGAGAACCATTAAAGGGTAGTTCTCTTTCGAGTGGAACTCAACGGCGCGTAATGGCTTGACGCTATGGAATGTTTTGTGTGAGCCGGTGTCTAATGCACATGTTTACACACGCCAGTCGCCGTTTGGATGAGCGTGATGACGTAGCGACATAGCATAGTACATCACCAAAACCATCAATAGATGCCATTCTAGCATGTTGCCAGCTTCTTTGTGTTCAGAAGCCTATCAGTCAGTTGCTTTTGAGGAGCTTCTCGAGGTTGTTACTCGTGCTGTGGCCAAGTTAAACCTGGAGTGGCTTGATGAAAAGAGACAGGTCACACAGTCCAAACTAGATGACCGCTATTTGACATCTGGCCGAGAGCAACCTTCCTGCCGTTATCTTCTGTTCTTCCCAGACTGTCTAGGTCTTGGAAGAATCGACGCAGGCCACCTTGACATATTCTACTGTGGTCGGTATGCACAAACAGGGGTATAGTGTGGTGCCAAGGGTGGAAGAGATGGTCTGTTCCTTCTGGTCTGTTCAGCGACGTGGTTAACACCGTTGTTGACAGATACCAGGAGGCTAAGAAGCAGTCAGCATTCAGGGAATTAATCCCTCGCTGTTTCCTGGAGTCTGCACCATCCACCAGCCGCTCTAGGTCAGGGCACAGTGATAGGAGAGAAGAACAAAAATCCAGTGGGGGCCCGTGTCCCCCTGCCCCAATGCGTAAAGATAAGAGGGCTGGGAAGTGTGCTCAGGCACAGGGTCTCAGATCTGTTATCTCCTTTAGTATCCTGACAATCCTTGGCCCTGGCCCCTGAGGGTGTCCCCTCCTGGGGAAGGTCTGTGCACACCACAACATTGTGTTCCCGACTTCCCCCAGGGAAGGTGTTTCCACTCACCCTGCCACTAACCGTGGCTTGAGGGATAGAGGCGCCCAACAGGCTATTCGCCCCATCTTTGCTCAAGAGTGATTTGAAAATTTGTCCAGTTTGGTTGGTCCCTGCCAGTTCGCTGATCCAATTTGAGGACTGGTTTGTGATAGAAAATCTGAAGGATGCATCAAAAGAGTTGGTGATGCAGACACGGCTGTCTCCTGCATGTGTAGAATCTATCCTAAATGCTATGAAAGGTATCAAGCTAGGTCAAGAGCTCTCAGTTCTTAAAGTTCAGAGGCTGTTATGTCTCTCGGCAGCAGTGGCCAACTGCTATCACTAGGCCTGCTGCACATGATACCATTCCACTTTTGGCTTAAGAGCAGGGGATTCCATACTCTGATCCATCCCTCCTGGGTTGTAAGGGTCACGGACAACGTACTTTAATTTGACTTTGGAAGGAGCCATGGTTCCTGAATAAGGGCACCTTACCGTGGCAAGACTCTAACGATGGACGCTTCCCTCACGTGATGAGGTGCTGTTCTCTATGGACATCCAGCCAGTGGGTTTTGGGGGGACCTTCCTCTTCACTGGCACATAAATTGCCTAGAAATGAGGGCAGTGTTCCTAGCACTGAAAATCTTCCTCCCACTCCTGAGAGGCTATCATATGTTGTTCTGCACTGGGTTTAAAAGGGGTTTAAAAGCTTTAAAAAGGGTTTCCATTGGGAGAAATCCTCTGGTGTCTTAGTTCTTGCGTGGTGCCAGACAACTGAGGCCTGGTCGTGAGTTCTGTCCTGAACCTAGCATTGGTCTTGGGTGTGTTATCAGATGCTACATTTGAGCCTTTGAAATCGGTTTTAGAGAAAATGCTGACCCTCAAGGTGGCCCTCTTATTAACACTGACTTCGCCAAAGAGAGTAAGACATTTGCAGCCCCTGTCAATTGCTTCTTCCTGCCTAGACTTTGCTCCAGATGATGTTAAATCTTTACTGTACCTTAGACCGGACTATATTCCGCATATTTCTGGTCAGCCAGTTGTTTTGCAGACTTTCTTCCCTCCACCTCATGAGATGCAAGAGAAAGAAAGTCTGCATTGTTAGTCTGGTTTGTGCTTTCAAGATCTACGTCCACTACTCAGGACAGTGGCATAAGTCCTCTCAGCTTCTGGTCTGCTTTGGGGGCCAGCAATTGAAGGAATGCGGTCACCAAGAAGCTCATCTTGCATTGGATCACAGATGCAATCTCCCTCTCCTGTGAGGTGCGCAGAATAGCTTCATCTCTAGGAGTTAGGCCCTTGCTAGGGGTGCAAGATGTTCGCAAGATGTTTTTGCTGCAGCAGGCTGGTCCTCTCTGCACACATTCATCAGGTTCTACAGTCTGGATATGGATTCAGCCCCAGGGTTTTAGGTCCTTCAGGGTTAGTCTGCTCTCAGCCCATGCTTACAATTGTCTGTGCAGGAACACAGCCTTGTGGGGCAGGTACTGTCCGGTGGCATGACGACGTTAGCATTAAAGTTCCCATAGCATCAAGCCACGACATGGTGTTGAATTCTACTTAAAAGGGAATGTCTCTGGTTCCCTGAGATGGGAACGAGATGCTGCGTCGGGCTGCCATTCCCCTGGCAATTCCAAAGCATTAAGCCATGATGCAGCATCTCGTTCCCATCTCAGGGAACCACGTTACATACGTAACCCAAGACGTTCACTCAAAAATAAAAATTCTGGCATCGTTTGCTCACTCTTATGTCTATGGAGGCTCTTTCAGGATATGATGATGAAAAAAACAAGATAGGAGGAAAAATTATATTCAATACTTTTGCATTCTCTCACAAAACATTAGTGTTTCTCTGGGAAATGCAAATGTTTTGTGAGTGAACGCAAAGTTTCTCTGGGGAACTCAAAAGTTTTGAGAGAGAACTCAAAAGCATTGGACCATAATTTTTCCTCCCATTTTATGTTTTTTTTATCATCATCATGTTCTTTTAGGGGTTCCATACGTCTTCTAAAAGCATATGACTTTCTTTATACTCTGAAACAAAATATGAGAAATTTATAGTGTTTTCAAGTTGCTCTTTGTCCTTTTGGGAGTCCTTGGTCTCCATCCACTTTCATAGTGTAGAGAGAAATTTGGATATTCTGCTAAAAAGATGTTTCACTCTGGAAAGTAAGTTATACAGGGTTATAACAACTTGAGGGCATGTAAATAACAATTGTGAATGGGAAATTTCATTTTTGGGCAATTTAATCCTTTAGCATTAATGTTGGAATGCCAACATTATTTATACTACAAATTTTAATTTAATTGTATTAATTTTTTTAAAGATTTCTTTAGAATCTTATTCAGATAATATCATAGTGCCAACAGCAATCTTGCATACATCTGCTATCAATTTAAAAATGTAATGTAGGTATTACATATTTCAGTGTAAATACCTGCATTATTTAAATGGATTCATTCAATGACATCGCTATTCCATTATTCTCAGATATTCAGGAATGCTACGAAGTTACCCTACAAATGAATGCAGCACAAAATGGAGTTAAAGACAGCAGCTCTGTGGACACATGGGAGGTAAGAGCCCCAGAGAAAGGGCAGCTTTATTTTATCACATGTCATTATTTACTCACCCTCATGTCGTTCCAAACCCTGATATCTTTGTTATTGTATACAAGTCTGATATTTCTAGTTCTCAAGTTCAAGTCACTGACTCGATCCAGTTAAAGCAGTTAACAGCTCACAGCAGGTGAAGATTATCAGTGAATATCTTAAACTTAGCCTGTTAATTTTGTAGCACAAGGTCATTTTTATGATACTTTTATGGTGCATTTATAACCAATAACAGTGATTAGCACAGACACAGGTTTAGAAAAATCTGAAGGGAAGTTTACAGAGAAATACTGGACAAAAAATAGAAAAAATAAGAGGGGAAAATGAAAGAGAGCATGTGGAAGTTACAGACACTACAGAACATTAGTCATATCTAGAAAGCACTGCAGTGATAACACCAAGTGCTCCTCAGTGGGCTGTGTGATGATGTCACCAGGACCTTTCGTTACAAGTGTCTGCAATCATGTGACCATGCAAAGTATTTATAGGGAGAGTACAAAAAATAACCTCAACTTCTGTCTGGATTCTGTTAAAAGCAACTGCAGTGAGGGAGGATCACTCTGTGGTTTCTCTGAGGGTACACAAACATACACTTGGGTTTGACTAAAATAGTCTCTATTTGTCCAGTACAGCAGCGCCCTATGACTGATGTTTTAAAAGATGATAGAATGAAGTTTTTCCATCCTCTTCATAGTTTCAGACGATCCAAATTTGGGCTGAATTTTTGTCTTGATTTATGTGGCATTATTACTTTTTTTTTTTGGGGGTATAACAGACAGCTTCACAACTTACTTTGCTGGTGAGCAGCACCAATCCATCTATAACTACTCTGGACCATCAAGGAAACTTGTGCATGTCTAAACTGTTTATTTTTCTTTCTTTTTTAATATATTTCAACAGGGAAGAAAGCAATTTTCTATAACTTCTTTTAAGCGTACAGTGTTTAGAGATTGATCAAAAAATTTTAAAATTAGGCTAGAATATTAGGGTAAAATTTTTACAATTACATCCAAAATATAGTTTTATATCTTGAAATAGATGAAAACCCTGCACAACAATTATGTAATGGTAATGTGTTTTTAAGACCCATGAACTAAGTCTGAAGTCAAATTAGAATGTACTCTAAAGATGTCAGTTTTCGCAAGATTGCGCTGGATGGATATATTAGTACAGATGACAGAGATCTATGAGTGTTTCACGCTGCAAAAAGAAAGAAAGAAAAAAAAACAATTAATCAGTATTTTTGTCTTGATTTTCAGTAAAAATTCCTAAACATCCCATAAAAGAAGATATAGAATATATTTTGAATACATTTTATTTTTTACTCTCCCTTTTGCTTGCTTGGTTAAAGGTTGTTTAGGAATGTTCAAATATTTTTACTCAAAAACTAGTTTGATATCATAAGTTTGATGATATAATTATGACTGTATCTAATAATTTTTTATGTCATAATTATGATTTCCCAAAGCAAAATTTTTTTTGTGATTTCACGTAGTTGCTGCAGATTTGTCTGCTACACATCCATGATGCGACTCTATTGGATTGAGATCTGGTGACTGTGGAGGCCATTAGAGTATAGTGAACTCATTGTCATGTTCAAGAAACAAGTTTGAGATGATGTGAGATTTGTGACATGGCAGGTTATCCTGCTGGAAGTAGCCATCAGCTGATGGGTACACTGTGGTCCTGAAGGAATGGACATGGTCAGCAATAATACTTAGGTAGGCTGTGGCATTTAAAAGATGCACAGTTGGTACAAGAGTGTGCAAAGAAAAATATCCCCCGCACAATGTCACCACCATCACCAGCCTGAACTGTTGATGGATGCAAAGCAAGATGGATCCATGCTTTCATGTTGTTTATGCCAAATTCTGACCCTACCATCTGAATGTCATAACAGAAATTGAGACTCATCAGACCAGGCAAAGTTTTTCCTTCTGTTGTTCAATTTTGGTGAGTCCTTGTGATGTTATAGCCTCAGTCTCCTGTTCTTAGCTGACAAGAGTGGCACCGGTGTGGTCTTCTGCTGCTGTAGCCAATTTGCTTCAAGGTTCGACGTGTTGTGTGTTCAGAGATACTCTTCTGCAGACCTTAGTTGTAATGAGTGGTTATTTGAGTTACTGTTGTCTTTCTATCAGCTTGAACGAGTCTGGCTGTTCTCCTCTGGCATTAACAATGCATTTGTACCCACAGAACTGCCTCTCACTGGACATTTTTTCCCTTTTTTGACCATTCTCTGTAGCCCTAGAGATGGTTGTGTGTGAAAATCCCAGTTAATCAGCAGTTTCTAATATACTCAGAACAGTCTGTTTGGCACCAACAATGATACCACGTTAAATCACCTTTCTTTTCTATTGTGACACTAAGTTTGAACTTCAGCAGATCGTCTTGACCATAGCTGCATCCGAAAACTTATAGGCAATGACTTTGCAGGCAGCGCACGAAGGTGCCTCAGAAGGTACTGACTTCTGAGGCAACGTAACGGTTTAATGATTTGGTGAGAACAAAGCAAATATTTAATTACTACAATAGTAATTTCTCACTAGAAATGACATCTGAAGTGGAAAATGTTGGTCAAAAACATACATTTACACACAAACTGACCAGAAACCAAAACTTTCAGACGGCATCTTTATTTTTCTAGCTCAAATGTCACAAAATGGAAAGCACAGGATTGTGGGATATCAAAGGCAGCGAAGGATACATCTATGCTGCCTTCAAAAATCGATTAGATGAAGGCATCTGAAGAGACAGGAAGTGAAGCTAACGCTAGCTGCATCTCATTTCGGAGGCTTCATTCTTCGGAGATCGCATTTGAAGGCTGCATACATCATCAAAGATGTCTTATTTAAGAAAAGTAACCATAATAAAATTCACTTATTCCTCATGAGGTGTAAAATACTGTAATTTCTTTCTTACTTTGCAATCTAACGGTTACTTTACTTAAATCAGACCACCCTGATGACATATGCAGCCTTCAAATGCGATCTCCGGAGGACAGAGCCTTAAAAATGAGATGCAGCTATGGGATTTAGACTTGCCTCAATGCCTTCCAACCTTGGAATGCCCATGTATACATGCCTAAATGCGTTTAGTTGCTGCCATGTGATTGGCAGATTATATATTTGCGATAAAGAGCAGTTGAACAGGTGTACCTAATAAAGATGGCCGATGTGTGTGTATATATGTACAGCTATGGAAAAAATTAAGAGACCACTCCAAGTTCAGAAATCAATGTTAAGTGGTCTCTTAATTTTTTCCATAGCTGTATATGCATATGTTATCATTTTAATTTTATTGTTTTAAAAGTGCCCTAGAACCAGTTTTTACAAGATGTAGTATAAGTCTAAGGTGTCCCCTGAATGTGTCTGTGAAGTTTCAGCTCAAAATACCCCATAGATTTTTTTTAATTAATTTTTTTAACTGCCTATTTTGGGGCATCATTAACTATGCACCGATTCAGCGTGCGGCCCCTTTAAATCGCGTGCTCCCTATGCAAATATTAGGGGCGTACATATTAATGATTCTGACTGTTACATAACAGTCGGTGTTATGTTGAGATTCACCTGTTTTTCGGAGGTCTTTAAACAAACGAGATTTACATAAGCAATGGATTTTGAAACTCAATGTATGTCATTTCCATGTATTGAACTCTTGTTAATTCAACTATGCCAAGGTAAATTCAATTTTTGATTCTAGGGGCACCTTTAAATTGGTTGTGGTAGATGCTCAGGTAAAAAACAAGCAATGATTGATATTTTTTCAGTTTTGGTTGAGGAAAAAACACAGATAAAAAGTAGACATTCGGACTGTCTCTGTGAGTATAATCTACCCCATTTCAAATCCCCAACTGGCAGTTTCCAGAAGCATCATCCTATTGTGACACATGTTCCACAAAAATACTGCAGGGGTCACTATGTGATGTGTGGTGGAGAGCTTCACAGGCCTTAGTGTGAGTGTGTGTCCAGGCGCAGCCCTGTTCTCTGGTTCTCTCTGAGCAAGCTAGGCTGGTTCTGAGTGAATGTCCAGCTCAGGCTTCATTAGCATTCAAAGCGTGCGGTCACCTGAGAGACGTTAAATGAAATGAGTCTGCAAATTCCCCGATTTGGTGCAGAAGGAAGGAAAAAAAGTCCCTGGAATAATTTACAGCACAATCATTACAAACCTTTGTGTTAAACAGCAAAGGGCAGTGTGTCTTGCCTTTCATTTTTTTTTATATTAGCTACAGTTACAGTCAGTAATATAACAGTGTTACATAATGTGGTGTCAGTGTTATGTCTGTGAATATTGGCTAAAATGTTTAGTTAAATATACAGGTCTATCAAGCTGTAATAATCCAGCCCCAGTATATATTGCGAGCAGTATGTCATGTGTCAGCAGTGATTCAATGGCACTGGACACCAGCAGCGCCTCCATGTTCCTCTCTGGGTTTGAGACTGCAGCAATCCTGCATGTTCTCAGCTGCAGCGTCCCATCTCGTAGCTGAGCTGATGACAATATGACGGCAAACCCGGGGGTTGGCAACCATTTCTCAATTCAGTTCATGGTGGTCCAATGAAGGCAATGATAAAAACGGTAAAATTGCTTTGTGTTTTGTTATATGTTGCCTGAAAGCAGTTTTTTTATGATTTTAGATGTGACTTTATTTGTGCTTTTTTTTTTTTTGCATCAACTTGGGTGTGGCTTGGCCTGATGCTGCAAACCTGCATGCCTCTGTGTGTTTGTGTTTATATGAACACACATAGAGTCAGAATAGGACAGATCCTAAAAGAACATTCTAGAGTTGAGTTTGTTACCATTTTGGAAGGGAAAGTGAGAGTCTTTGTTCCATCTGCTGTCATGGCCTTTTCCAAAGACTGCCCTCTGCTGCCTGTGGCTTGTGACTGCGGCATAAATTATGATAAACAGGTAGGAACTAATCTAATCAAGTTCTGGCCCTGCTTTAGCATATTTTGGTTTACAATGCTATATAATGACAGATTTTGAGAGATTTTATAGTTGTGGATAGTGGTCAAAAATTATGTTTTAGAGTGTGTGTTTGTTTCAGTATGTTTGGTGGCACTTGTTTTCTCTTTTAATGTCTGTCCATCCAAAACATCTTGCATATGGTGATGTTAGCCTGTCTGCACTATTCTCTGTTCACATGACAAATAACTATTTGTGCCCAAACTGGAATATTCCACAGCCCAAGAGCTGTTGTTAAGTTATTAACAGTGATGATTGTTTTCATGCGTCACTCCACATTGACAATTGTGTGTTTAATCTTGAATATTTGGTTACATCAATTTATTTAATTTGTATTTTTTTTTTGTCTATCTATGCAATCTACTGATTCTGTGTAATTTGTATTTGCAGACTTCGGGTGAAGAGGGTGTGTCACGTGTGCGTGTGACCAGCAGGAGGAGCTCTCAGAAGGTGGAGAGAGTGGCTGGACTAGTAAGCCGATCCCATGTGGAGGCACCAAAGGTTAGTGGCTGCTGAATCAGGAATACTACTTTTTACAAAAATAGATCTATAACGTAGAACATGTTGCATGAGGTCTAAACTGGCATAGGGATTTGTTTATGCTTTGATGTTTAGTACATCTCATGTGTCAGGCAGTGCTCAGCAATTAACAATTAAGGACGGTCTGATGGCCTAGGATCAGTGTGAGAAAGTTTCAGCTTGTTAGAACACATTGCACTGTGCTGCTTTTTAATCGGTTTTCTATATAAACATAGACTAGAAGGACATATTTAACCTTTCTGCCAAATCTCTATTTTCAGTGTCTTTTGCATGAGTGCTGCATTTTTAGACGTTGTCTGAAGTTAGATGAATGAAAAAGCAGAACAGTGGAATGAAAAAAACATGTTCTGTGTGAACGACCTACCAGTATGGGTTGTTATGCCTTGGAAACTTAAAAATGTAGTTTTGTGTGATCTACTGAACATTGTTGTGACTGATTTTGCTGATTTAGAAAATATGATTACATTATCTTGCTGACTAAAAAAATATGTGGTTTTGCATCATTTAGAATGGGCTGGAAAATTATAAACAAATGACCATATGCCATCCTTTTCCAGTGTTTCAGTGTTTATAACAGTCATTGCATTAAATTATAATATCATAATTTCCAGATGTTATTGCAAATTAAAAACTTAATGCATTATTGGTAACACTTTAGAATGGGGAACACATATTCACTATTAACTACAACTTTTGCCTTTAAACTCATTAGTTGCTGTTTATTATTATTAATAATTTGTAAGGTAGTTGTTGTAGTGGTTAAGTTTAGGAACGGGGTATATTAAAGGGATAGTGAAAATGTTGTCATCATTTACTCACCCATAAGTTGTTCCGAACCTGTATAAATTTCTTTGTTCAGCTGTACACAAAGGAAGATATTTGGAAGATGTTTGTAACCAAACAGTTCTCACCCTTCATTAACTACCATAGTATTTTTTTTCTCCCTACTATGGTAGTCAGTGGGGGGCGAGATCTCTTTGGTTACAAACATTCTTCAGATTATCTTCTTTTTTGTTCATCAGAACAAAGAAATTTATACAGGTTTGGAACAACTTGAGGGTGCGTAAATGATGACAAAATTTTCATTTTTGGGTGAACTATCCCTTTAAGGAATGTAGAATATGGTCATGCAGAATAAGTCATTCATTTTTGCATTATATAAATACTTATAACCAGCCAATATGCAAGATATTAAGATTTTTTCCCCCATACTAAAGTGTTACCACATTATTTTTATAAAGAAAACTTTAATGAAAGTAGAAAATAAAATTAACATATAAAAAAAAAGAAAAAAAAAGTCTGGGTCTCTGAAAATATCAAGATGGAAAATAGAGATCTTTATTGTTGTGCTCAGTGTCGTGTAATTTAATACCTATGATTGTGATGCAATCATAAAACACATTTCCATCGGTTAAATTTTGACCACAAGCTGATTTCGAGATGTTTTTCATGATGCATATTCATATTAGTGAATACATCTGGATGGTTGCGGTGCAGTTGTGTCAACATATGTAGATTGTAGTCTAGGCTGCAGTGAAATAAGCCATGATGACGCTGTCATCACACAGTTTTTCAGAAATACTCACAGCAATCAGGATCTACTATATCATGGCAGCTCTCATGTTCATGTCCTCCCAATCACAGCACCCCCAGCGGCATGTGGCGGCACAGTGCCTGCGGGCACTGGCTTTTCAGATAAGCGGAGATCTAGTGCGAGGGACGGGGGCGTGAGGTGGAGATGGCAGTGTGGGTGTGGTCTCGGGTCGTGGCTGAAGAGCGTGGGACTGCTGCGTTGAGAACAGAGAGCCTCCATTGTCTACATCAAAGCGCAGGCTCTCTGCAAGGCAGCAGCGTTCTGTTGACAGCAGGGCTGGCTGATGCTGAGCTGAATGTGGTGTCGTGTCTTCCACACATTAGGAGGGGTATGAGGTGGAAGGGAGGGATGAAGAGAAAGCTGCAGAGGGAAAGCGAGTGGGGGAGGATGGGGGAGCGAGGCGAGGCGAGGGCCGGTGCAGTGCAACGCAGTTAGAGCTGGAACGGACACCTAGAGCTCAGCCTTCCGCATGTTGCCATGGAAACCAAATTCCTCCCCCTACTTGCATCCCTACAGACTGGCTGCCTCTCTCGCTTCTGCTCTCTCTGTCGCTGTTTTCCTGTCTCTGTTGCATCTTTCTGCGTCTCTCATATGCGTTCGGCCACATAACATGGCAAAAATGTGTGTTTTGCATCCGACAGGGTGTTTATGCAACGCTTGAGATGGATGAATGCATAATTAACAATGCAAAATGTGTATTTCACAACACAAAGGAACCTCTCTCTGCATTCAGAGCCCTCTCTGTGATCATGTTTTCTTATTCCCAGTTGTTCATCAGCAAACATTTTTTGAGTTACCCTCCCCCAGAGTCATTTTCAGTCCAGTCATATCTTTCTCATGTTGCATTCCCACTTACTTTTTATTTTGCTCTTCTCTGTTTATCCTGCTCTCTGGGCCCATGCACGATTCTTTAACTCATTCCTCTTCTTAACACCTACTACACCTCACCACGTACACAATGCAGCTAAATACAGATGTCACTCCTCTTCTGAGTGCTTAATCCTGTTTTGTACACATACAGCTTGTTTAGGTGAGCGACAACCACATTTTACGAACAAATTCACTCGGAACAAAGTAGTGGGATCCAAACTGAACAAGTTGTTTATGACGTATTTAAAAGCAGAGCACTAATATAGTTACGCACACCACACACTGTTCGGTTAAACGAGTAAGATTTGTAAAATTAATCCATTGCTCAATTGGACATATGTGTGTTAATTGTGATAAGACTTTCAGGTGTGTTATGCAAGTCGCCATCTTTATTTTCTGTAGTCACTGTCTGTCACTAGGGCTGCACGATTTGGCAGAATAAAAAATGTAATTGCGATTTTTCTGACAAATGTTGCAATTTAAAATGTTGAAAAAATAAAATAAATCCAGGTTTGCTGTACTTGTTTGTAGGGCTGCACAATTTGGCTCAAAGTTTTGTGATTATATATCAATATGACTATAAAATAGTATTATTAATAATAATTATTAGTAATATTTAGTAATAACAATTAATATAATTATTGCTAAATACAGCTATGAAACAGTATAAGAAATCAGTAATATTTCACTGTAAAATAAATAACTCTACAGGTTTTATATGCTTTTTTGTAGGGCTACAAAATTTGTGCACATTTTTTTGATTATATATCAATGACTATAAAGTAATAATAATAAATACAAATATTTAATAAAATGAGTAATGAGTAATATTTCATTGTAAAAAAATGCTATTTCAGAAAAAATATATAATAATAATTGTTTATAATGAAACTGTAAAATTACAAATTATAATCTTTTATTTTGGAGGATAACTGCAGGGAGCCCTTAAAGTTCCTATTTTGTTGACAACAGGTTTATAAGCACTTCTAAGCTCAAGATTGTTGGTGCATGTTGTGTTTCCAAATGCACTGTGTCAAGCAGGTGGGGCAGAGAGCCATGGGAACGGAGTGAGGCCGGTGGTGCAAGTGTTAACGAGCGTCACCTGCATGCCACACCGGTCTCGAGTCCCACGGAGGAGCTCCGGAAGGATATAAGGATGAGTGATTCCAGTGAAGGGAGAGAGAGGACCGGGCCTGGGACATTTAGGGTGTACTCACACTAGGTGCTCTGAACGGTGCCCGAGCGTGTGTGACCCCCAAAGCCCGGTTCGTTTGACAAGTGTGAGCGCTCCGTTCCGTGCCCTGGCGCGGTTCGTTTAGCCGGTCCTGGCCCGCTTGGAAGAGGTGGGCCAGAGCGCGGTTCGCATGCAGTGTGAGCGCCAACCGTGCCTGAGGACGCAACACTTACTAGTTTTGTGTGCGCTACTGTCATCATTACGACAGCAAACAGCTTTATTACTGCTTTGAAAGTACACCTATCAATTAATGTAATTTATTGGAGTGTATTTGGGTTTATAACGGCTCTGATTTATAACGGCTTTATAACAGCTCTGATTCTCTGAACCTTATTGATGAACAGGAATTATAGTTTGCAAGTAAAGCTGCAAATTCCTCCATTAAAGGGTTAGTTCACCCAAAAATGAAAATTCTGTCATTTATTACTTACCCTCATGCCGTTCCACACCCGTAAGACCTTCGTTAATCTTCAGAACACAAATTAAGATATTTTAGTTGAAATCCGATAGCTCCGTGAGGCCTTCATAGGGAGCAATGGACACTTCCTCTCTCAAGATCCATAAAGGTACTAAAAACATATTTAAATCGGTTCATGTGAGTACAGTGGTTCAATATTAATATTATAAAGCGACGTGAATATTCTTGAAGCGCCCAAAAAAAACTAAATAACGACTTATTTAGTGATGGCCGATTTCAAAACACTGCTTCAGGAAGCATCGGAGCACAGATGAATCAGTGTGTCGAATCTGCTGTTCGGAGTGCCAAAGTCACGTGATTTCAGCCATTGGCAGTTTGACACGCGATCTGAATCATGATTCAACACACTGATTCATTTATGCTCCAAATCTTCCTGAAGCAGTGTTTTGAAATCGGCCATCACTAAATAAGTCTTTTTTTTTTTTTTTTGGCGCTCCAAAAATATTCTCGTCGCGGGTGTGGAACGGCATGAGGGTAAGTAATAAATGACAGAATTTTCATTTTGGGGTGAACTAACACTTTAACGTCAGCTACCTTTGTAATAATCCTCTGATATGTGCTATTGAAAATCGCTGCGCGGCATAAATTATAAATAGCCTATATATTAGGAAGTATCTTAGCAAAAGTGCATTTCTTCATGTTTTCTTCCATTCAAAAAGTTGCATCGTATATGACGTAAGCGTGCTCCGGCCTGGAGCGTTAAGGTGCTCTAAGTGATGTCACGCGTTTTTAGGCCAAAACATTTTTTGTCACATACAGCAAACATCTCCTCACTATCCGCTAGCTACCTGTCCCCTGAACACACTGTAAAAAAACGCGGTCTCTGTAGTCGCCACAAGCTCCGAAAACGGCAACAAAAACTACCTGGTGCAGCCTTGACCACAAAACATAATAAACATGGTCTAGCTAGCCTCTGTTTTGTTTGACAACACTTCGAACGTCAACAGGATGTTACTCCGCCCAGGATCACTTAGAGCACCTTTAAGTACAATATGCAGGCCAGCAGGGGAGTGGGGAGGGGGGACAATCACACTCGGGCTCGGTTCAAGGCAACCGTACCTAGTGTGACTACACCCTTAAGTTGTTTTGTTTACGTTTATGCGACGCTTACTTTCGTTTTGTTGTTTATTTTGTGATTAAAACTTTATATTCAATGTTTGCCGGTTCCTGCCTAATCTGAGCATTGAACGTTGCGAGCCAAACTAAGAGCACATGTAAAGATGAGTTCATTCATGTGGAGCAGCATTTACTGTGAACTGGGCCGCTCTGAGATGCTGAAAATACTGGATCATGAGCTGTGTAAAAGAACACAGTGCTGCGCTTCATTCTAAAACATGCAGCGCATACTGTATATTTATTTAATTAAATCACAGCCTTTGCAATTTGATAATCAGACTAAGCCATATCTCGATTTTGTGATTAATTGTGCAATCCCAAACAATGCCTCTGTGAACGTAGCCTCAGAGAATGATTATTTAGGGGATTTGTTCAATGCGGCTTTCACTCTCGGACCTTGCAGTGTGCACGTGGCCCTTGTCAGACCCACTCTTCTCTTCAAGACCTCTCAGTTCTCCAGTCATTTCGCAAGCATCTCATACTCCCTTTCTTTCTTTTTCTCTCTCTCTTTCTCTCATTTCCCTTATCATTACGCTGTCAGTCGGATGTGCGGTGTTTGGTGCAGCAGCTGTTTTCTGTCACCAGGCCTATTAATAGGAGTCACAGCCTTCACAGGCACTTTAGTATATTGTGTCAGTGTGAAGGAGCAATGACTCGATGAGTTACAATCGTTTAGGTGAGAACCCAAAACCCTTTCCTGCAGCGGGGGTTGTGAATGACTTGCCTCTATAGCTATGCACATGCAGTCGAAATCTGTAGTGGTTGCATTTTTGTCATGCATTAATAATTATGTTGCCTATTCAATAGGACATTCTCCTGACTATAATCGCTGTCTTTCAAAGGCTGGTCTGCACCTGTTTCATACAGCGATTCTCTGTGGTTCATTCAAAGGAAACCTTCAAGAATGTAGCTGCCCCTTTAAGACTGCCTGTGTCTCATCTCGCCTTATTTGGACATACATCCTGTCAGGTGACAAGAGTGCAGTCACATGGGCTGCTATGAGAATGCACAGAAATTCCAGAAATTTTCTATAGATACCTTCGATGTGAGAGAATATGTGGGGGTTGTGAGGCCAGCTGGGGGGGTTTATATAATGTGGGAATGCAGAAACTGACAATAAGGTTGTTAGATATGAGATATGATGTGTGTAATAAAGTAGAATCCTTTTGTAAAACCATCTCCCAATCATTCTCATTTATTTCATAAATCAACAATAGGCTTCCTTCCAATTTCTCAAGAGTAGGTCAGGATGGATTTCGTTCTCCAGGAAAGATGTGCCAATTTACTGAGACATGCAGTATAGAATTATATATAATATGTGCAAATATATATTTTAAACTAAGAATACTCTGAATTCTTAGTCAAAGAGCAATCCAAATCATCAAGCAGATAGAGGGTGCATTCTTAAATTGTCTCTTTTTTTAACCATCCATCTGTAGTAATGTTCTTCATTCACCCTGGGAGGATTCATCTGTCTCTACCATCACACACTCTCTCACTATGTGGTCGTTTGCAAGAGAGAATAAGGCTGCAGATAGAAATGACTACAGTTTTAAATGCATAAATCAGCCATAATAAAACATGCTATACCAGCTTTAAATCTAATAATATTTATAGCACAGCTTTGCACTGGATTTACATTTGCAAATGTAATTATTGTTGCAAGAACATCTTAGATGACATTTAAGAGTTGCTTAAATGTTACTCGCAACGCATGGCCCCTTTACATGCATTAAACTATAAGCATTTTTGAAAGCAGTTGTGCTTCAAGGTTCTGATCATCCTTTGTGGTGAGTGTTCTGATATTCTAGCTAATATTGACAGACTTGGCCATTGATTGGCTGTGAATGTTTTTTTTAAGATTTGATATTATGTAATTCTTTAAGGAGCAGCATTTTCCCCTGGAGGTACTAGAAACGCCCACATGCACTCACACTCTGGAAGCTACCGACACAAACACATGGCATAATGCAAGCATGTAATGCATGCATATAAGCACGCTCTGCTTCCCTGCCTTCCACTTTCCTCTTCATCCTTGGCCAGCTACATTAAAAATTCCTCTATGGAGACCTTGTAAGTCTGCATCCTATAGAAAAATAAGCTGTGTAGACAAGGGAAGCAGAGGGAACAGGGTGGTCGCAACATGTGCCCAGTCATGTGTGCTCTGATGAATATGCTTGCATTGCCTTTTTTCAGCCACCAAGCACCACCCGTATGCTTCCCAATTTGCTTTGGCAATGTTTGTGTGTGCTACTCACACCATTTTGATCTCTGATTGGCCTTCCTCCTGAAAATCGAAAAGTTTGCCGGAATGGTATAGTGTGGTAATGAAGTGAGTTACCGTTGCATATAATAAAGTGTGGCTGAGCCTGCTGTTTGTGCCTCCTGGTGGGGTTGGAATAGAATAGTGTTCAGTGCCTATTAGAACTGACTCAGCCACAAAAACAAGCAAATTCACACATGCATAAACAGAGAAATACACACACAAATGTCCATGCGTGCAAATAGTCACAATAGAAAACACTATCAAGCACTCAAGCACATTTTGAAATGGCATAACAGTCTAAAAGGCCAACATTGGTTTTAATTCAGCTATTGTGTAATATCAGTAACCCTTTCAAAATTCTCAAACGTTGGGTCACCTGGGTACCTTGTAATCAAATCAATATGTATTCTTTAATGCTGAGGCAATACCTTTAGGTATGCAGATCTTCATTTCCACTGTTGATACATTCAGTAATATCTCCTCTGTATTTAAAGAAACAAACATAATAGGAAACTGTGTAACTCAACAGTTTATTAGTCAACATTCTGTAGCTACCAATGTTTTCAATAAGCAACCAAAATGGTGCAGTTAATTTGATGAATGAATTTCTGGATTTATTACTATACTATAAAAATACACATTCCGATTGAAGAAAAGTTTTTTTTAATTAACATTTCATTGAAATTAAACATTTTAAATCAGCCAAAGAGAATATTTTTAGTGATAACCAAATCACTGCACCTTAAAGATGAATAACAAATCATAAAAAGATAGCAAAACTCTACAGAGCACATCTTAACAGGAGATAAAAGCGAAAACCAATGTCTCTTTCAAAGCAAAGTTTGTTCACTCAGCGGCCATATTTGCAATGCCTCTATTTCGGGCATCCAAGACCAAGTCCTGTCTACTTGAATGGGGAAATCCTGAAATCAAAAAATGGTTGCACACTCACTTTTAAATAACATGTTTAAAATCAACAAAAAAAAATCTGACATGAACTGTTGAATAAATGGTGTTTCTTATTCTCAAAAAGCATCATAAAGCTTATAATGTGCAGTCCTAAGCAATCATCTCAGGACACTGACTGTTCTCTAGCAACCAGAGCTTCTAATGGCAGCTGCAGTGATGCATTGACATTACCAATTGGCGACTGGCTCTTTTATTCGTAGGGTAGTATTTATTCTGCCATGTTGCATGTTGCACTTTTTCCCATTCATAAGTACTATGAGTGCTTGAAAATATGGAGCACAATTTTTCAGATTTGGCTATATCAAGTTAAAAATATGAATGTATTTTTGCAGAATATAGCTGTTAGACAGCTAGCAATCATAATGTATGTCATAATCAAATGTTATCATTATTTTGATTTCTAATCTGCTTCTGTCTTTGATGTATACACTATTTCTTGGAGTTCATCATCAAGCATTTTAATTTTTTTCAAAGCTAGTTTAAATTGTGTGGTTTAGTTTATCTTACAGTTGATTGACAAATGAACTTAATACACAAATAAATTAAAACATGGTCTTCCGTCAGACCCTTATGCACTGTAGCCCGTCTCCGGTATAAACCCACAAGTCAGGTCTTTAGTCTTTCTTACAGTGAAACCATGGAGCTGAATAACGTGCTCTCTGCATCTCCATTCGTGTTTTGTGTGCTGGCTGATTTTCAAGTGCGCTGGCCCTTTAAGAGCAGTCACTTAAGCAGTCAGTCCTGTGTTGGTGCTGCTGCTGATGGCTGTGCTGTGAGTTGATTGGCTGTGGCTGTCAGGGCCGAGGTGCTGGAGGGATGCTGCTACGCATCTCTCTCTCTCTCTCTCTCTCTCTCCCTCTCCCTTCCTCCCTCCCTCTCTCTTTCGCTTGCTTGCATCCCTTCGTATAATCCACATCTAGGGCAAGCAGGCTGAGAGTCAATCCAGTGCTCAGCTCCTCTCTGCAGGCTGGGAAAAGAGTAAGAGAAAGAAGGCAAGAAAACGCTTCCCAAGGCAGGAGGAAACGCAGAAGGAAGAAATCTGGCAAGCAGAGACATACAAAGGAAGATCTGATCACGGATATCATTTATATAGAGAGAAATTGTTTATATATATATATATATATATTTGTACACACGCATATCAATATTTATAGAAATATATATGTATACATATATACCTGTATATAACTGTATTCGTGCTTGTCTGTTTATATTGATATTTTTATATGTATTCGTGTGTGTGTAAATATATACATATATAAACAAATGAATATATATATCTATGAATTTATATACATATCACTGTGAACCAACAGAAGCAGGAAGAGAACTCGACCATCGGGGCTGGTCTCTGATTCCGAGATCATACACACTATTTTTAGCATTATTTTTCCAAACCTTTTGCATCGACCGGAGGAAGACTACCAAGCTTTTTCTATTTTTCATCGCCCTGTTGCTACCTCCTCATCTCTTTTTCTGGATCAGGAGGAACAAAGAGGAGGATAACAGGGTTCGTGAAGATTCCTGCCATTTGTGCTACCGTTCCGTGAGCCGAGTGGCACTGCGCGCTGTATTTGATCTAAGCAGGCAGCAGCAGCAGCAGTGAGATAGAAAGAGACAGAGAGCGCCGCACCGTGTGAACTAGCCAGCATGCACAAACATCATCACTGCTGCAAGTGCCCAGAATGCTATGAAGTGACCCGCATGGCCGCCCTGCGCAGGATGGATGCCCCGGCATATGGAGACTGGCAGCCCGAACCCTACGGATACCCGGCTGGCTATGGGGGCGGCCAGACCTTACCGCCCCAAACCTCGGGTGGGGGAGGGGGAATGGGTGGAGGGGGCACTTTGGGGAGAAGTAAAGGGAAAATGATGTCAGCTGGGGGTCCTGGAGGTCCCAACCCCAAGAACCAATCCAAGGGCGGCCCCAAGGTGAATGGTAACAACTCAGGAGGGCAAGGAGGATGGTGGCCCGAGTGCACCTGTTCCAACCGGGACTGGTACGACCAGGTAAATGCCGTTTCTGGGCCGCTGGGGGCTTCGAGAGTAGGCAGCAGGCGGTAGGCAGTTGGTGTATGTGGTTGCTAGGTCGAAACTAAGCAGAATCAGCAAGCTCCACTGTAGCTTCTAGAAGATGCATCCTTTTTTTTTTTTTTTTTTAAGGGATTCATCCAGTGTTGATCCTTCATACTGCATGTGCGGTAATCTTACAGTATGCCAGTCAAGATTGATCCTCACACAGAAGGAGTTTAATCTTCATGTATTTACTGCTCCATCAGTGCTTTATGGTTTCATCAATCCCCTACGTACATACTTATCTAAACCGTCATCTGACAAGGATTGACAGGGCCGCTGTGACCACGCAACAAGTGAATGTAGTTCTGCCAATTTAATCCAAGGATGCTTGAATCCAGCCAACGCTGCTGACCAGGCTAAACACATCATCAAATGTAATATCCAATGAGTAATGGATTCTTATTCTAGATTTGCGAGATGAAGATGGATCTGTGTGCATTTTCTTATTCATATCCAGTCTGTTCTTCTAGTTGCTGATTGAGATACAGCCAGAGGCAAGGGGGCTTATGAAGTATAATGTACACTTCTTGTGCATGACCATTTCAGCTAGATTTTAACCTCATAGAGCAGAGCATATCAAACCGATCCAGGGAACAGAAGCTGTAATTAAGTGAGGTGTGTGTGTGTAAGTGGCAGCAGGGGTGGGGGAAGGGTCGCTCTGAATGTATAAAATGGAGGAAGCAGGCTCTCGTGTGAGAACAAGCCGCATGCATGCTCTGTACCTTCGATGTGTGTGCATATCTACGATGTGGGGGTGTGTGCGACTGCACAGGTTTTTATTGGTATTTGTGCTCTCTCTCAGGGAGAGAGAATGCAGAGAGAGTGGCAGAGACGCAGAGAAAATGGAGGGTGAGATCTCGGTGGCAGCGAGGGTGAAATTTCACCAAGCGCAGGGAAGGAAGGCGTGAGCAAGGAGCTGACTAATTCTGCCTCTGTTCAGAGGATGGGAGAGACATCAGTCAAAAGCAGTGCGGTTTTTCACTCATTCGCTTTTGTTTTAATAATGAATTATGCATGCGTTCTTGGAAGCATTTGCTGTAAACCTAATAAATGAACCCTTAAGATGTGACAGTTCTTGCTTATTCTCTATTTCTGCGATAATTTCCCTCTCATTTTGATGTATGACATGCAGCAATGTGATATAAATCAAGCGTATATCTTCTCTTGTGCGCCGCATGCAATACCTGATAGGCACGAGCACTCCTAGGGCTTATTGATGGAGTGTATGTTTAATTAATGAGAAGGAAATTGTTTAACAGAGGTATATAGGACAATGGCACTATTAAAGCTTCTCGTATGTGAGGAGGATGCCATGGATCATCTTGTTGATTTCTCCTTCTCTGGCCAGGCTGTTACCTGTCAAGATTATTAAAGAGGTTTTAGTTATCTTTGAAGGCCTGGTGGTTGTTTTTCATTTGTGAAGTCTATTGCTTCTGAGGAAAACATGAATGAATTTCGTCTAAGTAAGAAGGTTTAGCAGTAAAAACGGGGGAAAATGTTTGTCATTTTTGGCAGTCGTCACAGAGACACGTGATAGTGGTGGTAATAGAGGTGAAAGTGCTAATGTGGAAAAGAGAAATCAGCCAATAAAGACAGGCAGGCTGAGGAAGCAGAGTGGGTTACATAAGAGAAGGCAGTTGGTGGAGCCGCAAGAGGAGACAATTTGAATATCTGCAGAACACAAATTCATCGCAGGTGAAATCATGTAGAAGCTTCTTGTTTGTTTTGTGGAAACGACAGATTTGTTTCCTTGCACCATCACCATTGTGACCATCACCCCAACTCTGCTTTGTGCTTTAATGGTGAAGAGTGTAGTTTTTGCACCACTAGCATCAGCAAACAGAAAAATAACTGTTTTCTAACAGGTTTCCAGAGCACTCTCTGTCTCCCATTTGGGAAGCCAACAGATAGTCCCACCCCTAAACTCCATTGGTTGAGCTAATGTAGCTGTGCTCTGACAAATAATGTTGAAAGATGCATATTAGGGAAAGATATTTATGATAAAAAAATGACACAATTCACCTTTAAAGCTATCAAAATCAATATATAATCAGAATTTTATGTAGGGCTGGACGATTAATCGAAAAGTAATTGAAACCGAAGTTCAGAACCTCTAATCGACGTAATTTTCCCATGACGGTTATTTCGGTTTCTTCCCCCTTAAAAACATAACAGCGTGTGTAGCCACGTGACTCCGCCCCGTCCAGTCAATGGCATAAAAGCAAAACACGGAGATGAACGCCGGTTCAACACATAGTGATGGCGCGCGAGCGGTGAGCCTTGCGTCTTGCGTCTTCACTAAACTTTGTCAGTTGTATTTGTTTTATGGTTTGGACATTAAAGCGATTAGACGATCGGATGTGTATTATTTTATCGAGCTACCGCGCTCGCATATATATCTATGCCGCGCTCGGGCAGCTGCATGTGGCACGAACACTCATACAAACAGCTGCGCAAAACGTGAAGATCGCGCGCACACAGAGGAACGCAGAAACTTGTTGTCAGAGCTGTCCTGTGATTTATCACTAAAATAGCTTAGAAACTCAAAAGTTATAGCATCTGTTTTTTCTACTTTTGAAGGAACTATTTACAACCCACAGCTTCACAATTAATAGAGAGACGGTATGACTAATTCACACACGCAATCACTACTGGTACTGTGCTAATTTATCTTTATCTGATTTACAATGATCAGAAACCTGTAAGAAATGTTCCAAACCATAGATAAAATAACTGCTGATAGTGAGCTATGATGTCAGATCACTCAACAGGAAAAAAAAAATCCCACCTTAATAGTCAATCATAGGCTATTTACAGTACAAACCTTGTCAGTGAACTATGAGGGCAAAAAAAAAAAACAGAAATAAAATAATCGTTCATTAATCGTAATCGAGGTAAAATGTTCAATTAATCGATGTTTTGATTTTAGGCCATAATCGTTATAAACCCTAATTTTATGTATATTTCTCTGTGAAACTGGATATTGAATGAGAAAAAATTTAGAACAAGACTTATTTTGTTCATCTATCCTTAAAAGTGGCATCAAATGTTTTTTTACAAGATGTAATATAAGTCTAAGGTGTCCCCTGAATGTGTCTGTGAAGTTTCAGCTCAAAATACCCCATAGATTTTTTTTTATAATTTTCTTTTAACTGCCTATTTTGGGGCATAATTAGAAATGCACCGATTCAGGCTGCGGCCCCTTTAATTCCTCACGCTCCCCGCCCCGGAGCTCACGCTTGCCTTAAACAGCATAAACAAAGTTCACACAGCTAATATAACCCTCAAAATGGATCTTTACAAAGTGTTCGTCATGCATGCTGTATGCATACATCAGATCATGTGAGTATAGTATTTATTTGGATGTTTACATTTGATTCTGTATGAGCTTGATAGTGCTCCGTGGCTAAAGCTAACATTACACACTGTTGGAGAGATTTATAAAGAATGAAAATGAAAATAGCGACGGCTCTTGTCTCCGTGAATACAGTAAGAAACGATGGTAACTTTAACCACATTTAACAGTACATTAGCAACATGCTAACGAAACATTTAGAAAGACATTTTACAAATATCACTAAAAATATCATGAATCATGTCAGTTATTATTGCTCCATCTGCCATTTTTCGCTATTGTTCTTACTTGCTTACCTAGTCTGATGATTCAGCTGTGCACAGATCCAGACGTTAATACTGGCTGCCCTTGTCTAATGCCTTGAACATGGGCTGGCATATGCAAATTTTGGGGGCGTACATATTAATGATCCCGACTGTTACGTAACAGTCGGTGTTATGTTGAGATTCGCCTGTTCTTCGGAGGTCTTTTAAACAAATGAGATTTACACAAGAAGGAGGAAACAATGGTGTTTGAGACTCACTGTATGTCATTTCCATGTACTGAACTCTTGTTACTCAACTATGCCAAGGTAAATTAAATTTTCCATTCGATGGCACCTTTAATTGTATTAATCTGAAATTGGCTGAATTGGGAAAAGTGGACGTTGCGTATTAGAACGGAACCAGGAGATTGGGCAAATGTGGTTTAAAATGTTAGAGAAGACTGACATTTTTTTCTTTGGAATAATGTGCAGTGGTGAATCAAGCACGGTCTGACTAGGAAATGTATTAGGGAAGTTAATAGGGTCAATTTTGATTTCATGTTAGACTAAGATTGTTCTCTGCATTAATTCAGTAGATATTTGATAGATGGTATTGTCTTAAATGACATGGTCAGCTGTAGGAGGACGAGAACATTTCTTCATCAACGTATGGGATGTGTTAGACATCTTCAGAATGAACTGCTTGTGTCCAGGCACCAATTTATCATTTTGTGCTCTTGAGCTTTATGGCAAGTCCTATGGTTGTGATTATTGTTAAATAACCTATGGTCCTTACATCATTTATCAAAATATGTTGTTTGTGTCAGAATTTCATCGCATATTTTTGGGATTGAAGGTATCTGTAGGTGTTGTTGCTAGTGCTAGTGCTTTTCTGTTGTGATTCTGTCAAACATTTTATCTTGAGAAGTTATCGATTAACCTGCTTTATATCAATATTAACATTCTTGATTGGCCTATACACAAAAATACAGTCCACGTCCACACTTTCAGTTGTATGTCCGTCAGTGTACATGTGCTCAGCAGGAACTGTGTGCATCACATATGTTAAAGTGTGAAATCTGTGAGGATGAAGGAGTAGATTTTGAGAGAGACTTTACTCCTCAGATGTCCTCAGCTCTTACCCCCAGCTGCGATACAGACAGCCTCCATCTTAGAGATGAAGCGTCTGCATCATATCAAGAAGGATTTTTTTTACTGTTGTTAACTCATCCTTGTAGCTGTAAAACATATGGACCAGGCTGAAATGATGCAAGTGAGATTGAAATGTATATATTTCAGTTGACACAAAAAGGCAAATGGATGCTGTTTTTTAACTGCTTAATGTCTCATTCATAAGACCAGCCATTACCAAAGAGATGATTCATCGATCATTATCTTCCTCAGTCCTCCTGAGATATGAAACTTTACAAATAAATCAAGTTAAATGCTGCATATAAAATAGCAGGGGAACTATAATATTCAGTTCCCAGTATGCTGAAATGTGAAATCTAATATTATTCTGATAAAATAAAATGTTTATTTTATGAGTGTAGCAATAGTAAAGCAAGCATAGCATATTTTTTGTATCTACTTCATGTGAAATTTTGGACTACTAGATTTATTAGATACAAAAATATTAATTGGAAGAAATAAAGATGATTATTTATTACCTCTTACACTTCAGTACGTAAGTAGGGAATAATATTAATGAGCAACATGCATTTAATATGTAATTATTGGTATCACTTTATTTTACAGTGTCATTGTTACATATGTTACATGTAGTTACTATAGTAATAATGGTAAATTATGCATAATTACATGCAACTAAACCTAAACCAAACCAAAACCCTAATCCTAACCCTATAGTAAGTACATGTAGTTACTTAATATTCCTCAGTACTTAAATGTATAATTACAGTGTAACAAAGGCACCTTAAAATAAAGTGTAACCTAATTATTTCCTGAGGCGCCTTACATACTGGTTTTGTTATTCCTGTTGTAGTTGTCCATACATGGGCGCTATGTAATTTGGACACCTTATAAAAATAATTGTATCTTTCGTTGTAGAAAATCTTCTTTTTCACTTTCTATAACAGGTTTAAACCATTTAAAACATTTAGTGATTTGTCGTGGAGCATCATTTTCATTTTGTGCCATATAATAGATTATATTTTTATAAATACATATAAATATTCTAATTATATTTCTAAGATGACCAAGTAAAATTACCAGTTTGTTGTTTATGAGTTGTGTAGAAACACTTAAAAGATGACCTGACCGCATAACTGTTGCCATATGTCAAGAAAAAATTGTCCAGTATTTGTCCAGTATACAGGACATATGGAATTGGGCGATTATTAGAACGGTCAGTTAATTTGCTTGTATATTATCTAAACTTCTGCATGCCATGACCATTACATCTATATGAAGATTTCCATTGCAAAAGCCTCTCAAAGCCACCTCGGTCAGTGAATGCTCTCCGCACATAGTATACGTTCATCAAATTCTTTCACTTTAAACCCGCTAAATCCCAGCGTCAGCCCATTAAGAAGTACAGGTACTTAGGTAGAAACCAACACATAGGAGCCTGATAAAAATGCTAATTTTAAAGGAAACCGTCAGATGGACTTACAGGCTTTTGCCTCTTAAGTCTTCATATGCCTATGGCCTTTTTTCAAACAGCAGTATAGAAAATTAAAAACCTTTTAAGGGAAAAAAATAAGAAAGAGTTTTTCCTGAGTATAAAAAAATCAGTTTACGTATTTAACGTTACTGCATTTCTATCGAACACACAAGTTGTGCACACATGCTCCCAGCAGTTGATGGATCACAGCACATATAGAGAGTCATTTAATAGTTTTAGGTTATGTGCAGTACTGTACAATGCATTAATGCTTCCTTTTGCAGATGCCCAGTGCAGTCAATTTATGATAAGTATGTTCTGATCAAGCATTTGAACTCATTAGAATAAACCCTGGTATCATAGTGCATTTAATGGAAGAGAATTTGGGTGCGTTTAGATGTGGGGTTTTTTTTATTTATTTTTTTTAGGTTTTTTTGGTAAAACGTCTCGTTACTGGTGCATCCTGCTATATCAGAGGTGATATTAGTGCTCTTGTGATCTCAGCAGTAAGCCAAGTTCCTCAGTTGGTTATGTATGTCATAAATCAGGAGCAGGGCTAGCATGTGTGAGTGCTTACAGATGGATCTCTAGCTTGAGACATCACCATAGACTAGTAATATATTCATATAAGAAGAGGCTGGGTTTGTGAGAGATTTTAACAAATTGGATTTTCATTTGTTAGTGGGGTTTTGGGTTGCAGAAAGGAAATGGAGTGGGGGTTGGGGGTTATGTTGTGGTGCGAGATAAGGTTTACCTCATCCATTCCAGATGGGACCAGTTTAGGTTTGGTCTCACGAGACCCTACTCTTTCCACCAAAACCAATATATGTCCTTCTAGAGAATTTATTGTAGCCACACATGAGAAAGGATGAAATTGTACAAGATTAAATGACAAAATAAAAATGTAATATATAGATTTTTACTATTCTTTTAAGTATTTATTCTTTAAGTTTTTTCCTTCACATATGTGGCCTTACAATAGATTCTAAATACATATATATGTATATATATATATATATATATATATATATATATATATATATATATATATATATATATATATATATATATATATATATATATATATATATATATATATATATATATGTTTCTTGGATCTCTTAGAAATGCTAGTGAAAATGTTTACTGTAAAATCGCGGTATGCTTAGGTGATCAAACATAATTTATCACAATAAATCTTAAATTTCATAAATTCCATAAATATAGTGTACGTTCTATTTTATTCTAAGGTAAATCCTATTGGATGTATCTGAAAATATTTTACTTTGTAGTTATTAGATAAGCATATAGTACATTAAATATTGTTCATGATATGTACAAAGATGAACTAAGTAAATCCCAACTGTCACTGAACTTATTACAGATGGTTATTAACAGGCAAAACATTGGTCATGTAAATAAAATAAAAAAATCTTGACATTGTCACATGCTTTTACTTTATATGGTACAGCACATTTGTTAAATGAGATAACTAAGACTTGCCACATTTCACTCTCAAAGCGTATGTTACTTCAAACAGAATCATGGTCTTGTAGGAGAACGGTGTTTGATTCTACCCAACACTGCATAGGTACCCAATTAACTTAAGGTGTTGCCATAGCGACAAGAAGGCTAGAAATCCTGCTGCCAGAGAGAGAGCTGAATTCAGTGGCATTTTACACACATGATCGTGCATCTTCATCCAAGCATTTTTATTAGCTGACGCTGCATTTACTTTGACGTACAGAACTTCACAATGTGATTTTTGTGCATACATTGATCAAGCATTGACCGAAATTATCAGTGGAGGCCCGCTATATCGCAGTAGGCTACTCTACACACACATATGCAGCTTTTCAGGCAGCTGGCCTGGAAAGGAAGATGACCACATCATATAGCTCTTTTCATTTACAGCATAATGTTATTGATCTAGAGATCTACGAGGCTGAAAAACCTACCACATTTGCTTAGTAAGTGATTGTTAGAGTGCGTTGTTTCATGGCCTTCTTCCTGCTGAAGTATCAGTTGTCAGAAGGCTCAAGGATACTGAATGCAATCCCATCAATCTATCATCCTACTCAAAAATATTTGGCACTGGAGTGCACACACACACACACACACACACACACACACACACAAAAACAAATACACGTCATGCAAGCCTTTATAAACCTGTTCTTAAAACAAAATGTACTCAGCCCATATAAAAAAAGATGGAGTGCATAGAAAATCACTGCAAATGCACTATAAAATGGGAGAGAAGGTACACTGCAATATTTATGCATACTTTTAGAGTTGGCTTTTATACACCAAGAAAGGGTAAAGGATGTGTCCCTGAGAAAACTTACAGACGGCTGACTGTGTTTTTATGGAAACTAGTCGACTCGTGGTATAATAAAAGTTGGATTTGATCTGTAATGAAGTCTAGCATTGTATATGCATAGAATGTTCTTACACAATCTCACCTCTAATGGCCATTATTGCTCCATCTCTGGCTGCTTGCCGGTTTCTCCTTTATCCATCCATCCAATGAGAGAAACCACTTAGTGCTACTGTTGATGAACTAATATTCAAGCTGCTTGTGATTGAATGCATATTATCTGTAAGTTCAGTGACGGGGAAGGAAACGTATTTCTGTAAAATTTTATAGAATTTTTAAATAAAGGCTAAATATATTTTAACAGTGCATGTGGTCTACAACTGGCTTGTTAGTTCTTTTTAATGATTTTTTTATTTTTTATTTTTGCTACAATTAAAACAGTTTAATGAGCTCAACAACTGTTGGGAATTGAATTTAAATAACAAAAAAAATTACTTATTGTAAAAAACTGTTATTAATAATGTTGCGTATACTTATGTAATTTTAATATTTTGTTTTACTTTATTTTATTTATTTTTTGGTGGGGCCAATAGTGAAAAAAGTACAAATCTGAAAAATCCTGCTGTTCAGATGTGGCCTTTTTTTTTTTTTTTTTCATCCATGATGAATAATTCTTGCAACTTCAAAACATCCTCATTTGTGTAGATTTTATTCCTATCTAATTTGGCAGAATTTACAGCAGAATAACATAACAAGTTAAGTATATGAATATGATCAACAAGAAGTAGTGGCAAACACAGCACTGACCTGATAAGGGCAAGTGCTTTTTCTGTCAGCTGTCCCAAAACTGTCCCGGAGCCATCGGGCCATTATTGTCAAGCCCTAAGTTTGTTTATGACATTTGCAGCATTGAAGAAATTGCTCTTTTGTTGATCTTTGGATCTTGCAATGAAAAATGATACATGTTATTAAGATTCAAGTGATTTGCAGCAGGATGTTAGGTAATTTTCTGTGCGCTAGTCCACTGCGTGAGCTTTACACATTGTGATATTTCCCCATATAAATACGTTTGTGTGGGTGTTAATGTGAGTGACTGTATTGCTCATGGCCATTGACCTGTCAGCCATATGCTCTCAGCTGGCGGCCCTGTTGGAGCACAGCTCCCCTGCTCCGCTCAGTGCCACACGTGGGATGGGGAGTAGAGAGGTCTGTTTATTTGTTTGCTCACCTGCTTTGTTTCATTTCTTGTTTTTGCTGATCGCAGTGACTGTTCTGGAAAACAGAAGAATAGCGGTCAGCTTACTTATTCTTATAAGAAATCTTATTCAGTTCTGGATGCATCCACCATGCTGACAAGGAAGGCAGACATGTACACATGCCACAGAGAGCCACGGCAAAAGTGCCACTTGCTATTGCAGCATTGTCACAAAACCCTCCCTGCTGCTTCAGTTTAAGGGCTAACATCCCAATGAATTTTAATGCTTATTTTTAGAGAGCTTGCACAGTCATTCCCTCTTTTGTGCCATTACTCTGCCCCTCTCCCTCAGTGGCTGTATTCTGCGCCGGCCGGCGTTAAAACTCCCACACAAGATCATAGAATCTGCATGCATCACAATCAATAACTGGAGAGTGCTGGTCCACGAGCCTCTGACTCTCTCTCTGTGTTGTGGGAGTCTGTGGGTGCTCTTAACAGAGCTTTTGAGCTTTCCAGTGGTTGTAATTTTAGACCTTTTTTTGGCTTTTACCTCTGCTGTGGACTCACTCGTGAGCGTATAGTGATTGCAGACCTAGAATATTCCGTACACAGGATTGCTTGCATTCATTGCCTTTCATTAATTTCTTTTTCATTTGTAGTGTAACATACACTGTGCAAGGGCTCCGACCTGTGTCTAAAAATCGCAGCAATAAATTAAAACCTAATTAACTGTCAGATGGGAAATCTATATTTGTGTTGATATGCCCTTTTATCAGATTTCATTTCGTGATGAGGCATTGGGTAATTATATCTTTAGAGTACAGGCCAGTGTGTTCTGTACAGCATGATCTTTGATGTCCAGTTTGTGAACAAATGATTCTTTTTAATAAGTCAAATATATTCATGAATCACTAGTAATCGATTAAAATTATTCTCACTCAATAAACAGTAAGTCATTTTATATTATTCATATTTGAAATGTGCCGAGAACAATTACTCTAGAGTATTGGTTAGGTTTTTGATACTTACACTGACTGTGTGGCTGTACTGTACATATGGAAATGTGTAATTAAACACACATTCAGAATCAAATTTTGTTGTATTTAAAGGTACAGTAATTAATGAAAATTTTCAAATATGCTACAAAAATACTATTAGTTATTGTTTAGCATAGTTAGGCCAATTATAAGATTGAAGTGTAAGAGAAAACTTTGTGTGGGTTTTGTTTGAGAACCACGCTGAAAACCCCCCCACAATTTAAGGGTTAGATCACATACAGTATAGAAATAGCTTGCAATTACAGGTTACCAACTTTAGCAGTTCATAAAGCAACATTTGACAATTTTTTTTTTTTAAACAAGAAAGGGATAACAGAGACATATTTATGTGGCACAAATACAATCAGGTTCACTAGAGTGACAGCATTAAATTGGAACAATTTTTGCCCAATGCAACTAGTTCATCGTCACTGTCAGGGAGAAACCTTGTATCCCATATTTTGCCTTTTTTTTCAATAAATCATTACTATTATTCACCGTTTATGTCTGTATTTGGTTTTTTGCAAATATTTAACCCATGAAAAGTATTAAAATTCACTTGTCAAAATCCTTGTAACTCCATCTGAGCTTGATTTTGGAAAAATGTTAATAATATAATGCCACTTGCAAGTGTTTGACCATATATAAAGCCACAGTATCAACTTTGACAACATAGTGCTTAGTTATTTAAAAAAAAAAAAAAACATTTTTTTTGCATTTCCTGAAAAATAGCAGTTTTGAACATATGTTTCCGGCTGACAGCAACGTATCTAAACTAAAAAAATTATGAAAAACAGTATTCATTAAAAAAATCTGATGTAAAATGTATACATGTAATTTGCCAACTTAAAAACGTTATTTGATACCCATTTGACCCTTGATTAACAGGCGATCTAACCAATCAAAACGACGAAATTCGCCGTTTTGTCTGACAAAGCAGTCAGTAGATTAACCTCAGTGGACTTGAACTTGAAAAATGGTGTGTGTTGACGTCTTTCTGCGGTTGAAACAACATTCCTTCTGATGTTCATTCATGTTTATTTGATGGTATAAATTAACTAGTAGAAAGACATGATCGGTTCATGAGCCGCTTGAACCGAGGCGCTACAGCGATCTGTCACGACACAATAAAGAACCACAAAATGGTAATTATTATTTCGATTTTTTTAAAAGTTTCAAAATTAGAAATTTCATATCAAAACTTACCTGCTCTGTCTTGTCTGTCGATGAGTTGTCAGTGTCCTCTTTGCTCCGTGATGTATTTTTCACTGCGTGAGAACATGATGTGTGGCGTGAGAGCGGGATGGCTTGTCGGACGTGGCAACAGTAACTAAAGGGGGCTGGTCATATTAAAATATTTTTGTTGCATCAAATAAAGCTTTTAAAAATTAAAAAAATGCTACATGTATGCAAATGTATATGCACTTTCATCCCCTTCAGATAAGGATCATATGAGAAGGAGACTGCCAGTAAAGAGCATTTCTTTCATGTAGAGATGCTCTGTGTGTCATCTCTCATTGCTGCATTATCTAAGTAGCCCTTCAGCCATTTTCTGGACGTTTCCAATTTTCATAGTGTTTTACCCATCTTTTTTTCTTCGCTCTCCTTTTTCTCATCTTTTTTTCCCCTCAAATGTTTTTTTCACAGCCTCCAAAATAGCATCTTTTTTTTTTTTAGAGAACGTTTATTCACATTGCTTTAACACTGTTTGCAAATGCAATTAGTTTTGTTCGTCTCTGTTTCTCCCTGAAAGGATGTGCATAAAAAGCAGCTGTAATTACACCATCACTCATGCACTTTTAAAAATCACCACAAAAAGCATTGTTTTATTTGTAGTTCATTCAGAGCTTGATTGAAAGTTTAGCATGAACATGTTGCTTTTAATTAAATGTTTTATGAATTCATTAATATATTTAGTGTGCCAGAGTGAAGTTATCCGTGTAAGGTTTGAATATGAATATGCACATATTTGTCCAGATGCAAATGCAGTTTCTGTTTTATCCTAAGTTTGTCATATGCACAAAATACATTTTATATTTAACAAATTAAAAGTGTTGTGTTTGTAGTATCTGATCTGGCAGATAAATTACAGTAAAATACTCCATTAAAACAGACCTTAGGTTCATTATCAGCTTATGTTTAGTAACTTTCACTAATAAATAATTAGAAAACATTATATAATCATTAGGAATAGATATGAAAATGTGACAGTTTAGTAGCATTTCTATTTGAAAGTGCATTATCTAATGTTAATTGTAATATAAAGTAAATGCATTTTAGCATTTTCTGAAGACAGTGTGGAGTAAGTGGTTGCTGTGGTGTTCTGAATGTTTTAAACATGCTGCTATACAATTGCCAGGATATTCTGGGTGGTTGCTAGGGTAGGCTGGTTGGTTGTTAGGTGGTTGCATACTTGCTCAAATCTTGGGCTGCGTCCGAAATCACATACTTTCTTGAGTAGGTACTTATTTTGAATGAGTACTTTGTGACAGCTAAAAAAGTATGTTCTACATAGTATGAATGTAATCCAGACATTCTACATTCACCATGTTGTCATTATTATGTGACCTACTGTACCAGCTATGAAAAGTATGAAAAGTAAAAGCACTATGAAAATAGAACATCTGTCATTAACAAGCTGAATGATAATTTTTTTTTTAAAGATTTATTTTTTGGCAGTTTTTGCCTTTATTGTGATAGGATAGTATAGAGTGGACAGGAAGCGAGGAGGGGGATGGGATCGGGAAAGGTCTGCGATCCCGGACTTGAACTTGGGTCTCCCGAAGCGCAATGACGGTGCGCTGCCCACGAGGCTATCGGCTTCAACCAAGCTGCGTGATTTGAGGCTTCCTTCAATTCATGTCCACAGTGCAAGCGTGTGGGACGAGTCATGTGGTGCATTCCTTTGCGAGTGCATCATTTTTCATATGCAACATTTATTCTGCTATGTCTTATTTAGCTGTCAAAATGGGAGTGTTCAGGCTACATGCTAATGTGATCCAGCCTTTCAATCAGATCTTTGTCCGTCTAGACGTTGAAGCTGTTATTTTTTAATACATTTCTTTGGGTTCTTTGGACATCAGCTTGATAGAATAATAATGGTTTGCATGTATACATCCCTTTGCACACACCACACCACACCACGCAGACTTGCTCACTCACTCTTCCTCTCCAGAGAGATACAAATCAAGCAGAACATCCCTGATATCTGAGAGTCCCAGCTGCCTCAGGCCACAGCTACCAGAGGGTTGTGCCGAGCCTGTACAGATAGCGTGCTGGATTATCGGCCCGCCGTTACATGGTTTGCAGGCATTGCGTCTGTGTTTGATTTAACACTTGAATTTGTACAGAGGGCTTGTTTTAATTCATTTACAGCTCAGGAAGGAGCTGTCGGTAGAGTGTTGATATCTGTAGGTTGATTGCCAATATACTTTCAAGGAAATGCTTGATCAATGATGAAAACATGATCAGACTTCATGGCCATTACTACAGTCTGTCTGGGAAATTATTGGTAAACATTTACAGAAAGACATTTTTATACTTCATATTGAAACATTACTTTAAAATGAATTTAAACGAATCATTAAATTATTTAAAGTCTACAGTAATTACAAAAAAATAACATCTAACAATCTCACTGTTTACCATCTTGACACATACAGTACCTGGCAAAAGTTTGGAAACATTACAATTTAAGTTTTGAAAGAAGTCTCATGCTCACCAAGGCTGGATTTATTTAAATAAAAATACAGTAAAGACAGTAATATTGCAAAATATTATTACAAATTAAAAGAACTGTTTTCTTTTTTAATATATTTTAAAATGCAATTTACTCCTGTGATGGCAAAGCTGAATTTTCCATCATTACTCCAGTCTTCAATGTATTAGTTTATTAACATATATAAAATATTAAGATGCAAACAAGCAGCTGCTTAATATTGCAGCTGAAAATGGTGATACTTTTTTCTGGATTTTTTAAAGAATAGAAAGTTCAGTGAACAGCATTTATTACATTTATTTATTAAATTTATTAAAGCATTTATTAAATATAAATCTTTTGTAGCATTTTAATTATCTTCACTGTCACTTTTGATCAATTTAATGCATCCATGATGAATAAAAGTATTAACTTCTCTCTTTTTTAATCTTACCAGAAAAGTTTGAATGCATCGTTTCCACAAAAATGTAAAGCAGCAGAAACTGTTTTCAACATTGATAATAATAATAATAATAATAATAATAATAAAAATAAATGTTTTAGCAGCAAATCAGCATATTAGAATGATTTCTGAAGGATCATGTGAAACAGAAGACTGGAGTAATGATGTTGAAAATTCTGCTTTGCCATCACAGAAGTAAATAACATTTTTAAATTATTTTCAATTGTAATACTGTTACTGTTTTTACTGTATTTTTGATTAAATAAATGCAGCCTTGGTGAGCATAAGAGACTTCTTTCAAAAGCATTAAAAAATTTTAATGTATCCAAAGTTTTGCCAGGCACTATATGAAGTCACAGTTACATTTGCTTGGTTATTTGCAAAACTCACAGAAACTTGTGACATGTTGGTGAGACGCAGAGATGCTAAAGCAAACACTAGATGCTCTGCTGTATTTTTGTTTTGCAGACCTAAAATGCTTTATTATTTTACATTAGTCATCGTGGCTTCGTGACTGTGTGGTTGTACAGGAAACAGAAGATTGAAAACAAAACAAAAAGAAAGAAAACATAGGCATCCATTAAGGCTGGTTAAGGCATGAGTCCTTTATTCGCTCTATTAGCTCTGAGGTTATTTTAATCTTGTTTGATTAATATAACATGATTAATTGTTACACATGTTAAATATATTACTTGAACTAAAGGTCATTTGGCATTTACATATCATGGTGGGGACTTTCCATATTGATTTTTGACATTTAGATTACCTTCATTTTTAGCCTTTACATGAAAATCAGTATTGGCCTTATTGATATCAGCTACAATTATTTATGACATTATTTTACTTTTTTTTTTATTAAGCAGTTTCGATTGTGGAGACTCTTGGCTACTACCAAAAATGTAGGTGATTTTAAGTTTATTTAAATCTCCCCACTACGATGGTAAAACCTGACCCACACACACAAAAACACCAACATGTACATCCATGGCCGCTTACGTAAGCTCTTTAGTACAATGAAGGATAATAACACTGCATATCAACCCCCATACTAATATTTGGGAATGTCTCTTTATTGTGAGTTTGCACTATTTTAGTGTACTGCTGGCTTACAGGAGTGTTGCTTGTGTAACACAGAGAGTCGCTGAGCTTTGAATAGGCTGCTGGAGTTGCTGTAGTGGATCCTGATCAGCCAGCTTATAAAACTGAATGTGGGCCCTCAGTGGATTAATATTCCACATTAAAATTCCAATTATATAATCAGCCAAATCCAAGCACTGCAAATGCTCATCAGAATCGCTGCAGAGCTTGTGATGGCGAGGGCCAGCGTTTGAACCTGAGCGAGTGACGCAACAGAGGTCCAGTTACCGTGAACTCTCTAAAATCATTTTTGCCATCGGTGTTCTGACTGTGTGTGGTTATTCACAGAGCGTCCCTCGTGACATCCCAGTGACAGCATGCCACATTTTTAATGCTTAAACCTCAGGGGACGTGAAGCCGTCGTGACATTTTGAACCTCCTAACACAGCCCTGAAAAAGAGCAGCACTTTACGTTTTCTTTGACTGTTCAGTGAAAGGAAAGGTGATTAATGACATGAATTATGGGGAATGTATGAACCTCCCAGCATGTGTCTGTTTAAAAAGGCTGATTGCTTGACAGCTCTAAATACAATTTACATCCTCTGAGCATTCTCTCGTCAAACCGTCCACTGAGAATATGGAGTAATGAGCAAGAGTCATTTATGTAATTACTTTTGGTTATGAGTTATTAAATAAAGCTCAAACCCAAGTAAAAAGTCTTGGAACAATATAGGAGCGTTGTTAGTTTGAATAAGACTGTTTGATATCGGATCTGTTGAAAAAGTGACTTGAGTGCACATGAAGTATTTAGTCTGTTTGTTTTTGATTGGTCCTTCCTTTGAGATATTTGAGATAGAAATACTGTTAAGATGAGATACAGGCAGAATCCTACCTTTCTTTAGTAATACATTTTCTAGTCATCTTTATAATGCTCTGGGGTCTCATTTATAAAACTGTGCGTAGGATCCCTACTAAAAGCGTACGTACGCGCAAAAGCTAGATTCTGCGTACGCACAAAAAATATCTGATTTATAAAACCTTTGTGCTTCCAGTGCTCCAGCGCTGTCACTGGAAAAGTGATCGAAAGTAGCACATCTACTATCTCAATTCATATCACTTTTGTCTCCAGAATGTGCGTACGCACGGCTCAAAGTTTGCTTAAAGGTGCGCACATTCTCCCGTCAAGTTTGTTTTTATAGATCACAACCTTTGCGCGGGAACTGGCGTACGCACGCTTCCAGCCCCGTTTTGTGTGTACGCACGCTTTATAAATGAGACCCCTGTTCCTGTCCTTTAAACCGTAAATCATGTGACGTTTCTATTGGCTTCATTTTAGTGTTTTTACAGTGATCCTTACTTGCTTGGTTCTCTGAGGTAGAAAGTCATAAAGCCCTAAAATATGATCAGGACCTCATTACAATTCATTTAAAGCATTTAACACTGCCTTGTATTTGTGATGTTTTTATTGAAATACACTAACCTTAAAAAGTTTAGGGTCAATACAATTTTTTGTGATTTTTTTTTGATATACAAAGAAGTGAAAGGAGTCACTAATGTTCACCAAAGCAGGATTTATTTGATCAAAAATACAGTAACAGTAATGAAATATTTTTACAATTTAAATAACTGTTTTCTATTTTAATGTTTTAAAATGTAATTTATTCCTGTGATGGCAAAGCTGAATTTTCAGCAACATTACTCCAGTCTTCAGTGTCACATGATCCTTCAGAAATTATTCTAATAATTATTTTTTTATGATGATTTTAGGAAAATATTTGGCCAAAAATTATGAATATTATGAATACAAATATTTTGCAACATGCAGCCTGTTTAAACTTGATAAAGCATAATCGAATGAGCCAAAAACAAACACACAAGGGTAGGGAGGGGGTTCTGGGTGTGCGGAAATGTGTGAATGTCAAGTTTTCTGCTGAGTTTTGTGCTATCTCCTTATGGACCAGGTTATTGCATAACAGAAATAGATGGTGAATACTTTAAATGACTTTGAATATTCCGCTTAAATGGTCAAATACACACAAATGTATGTCAAAATGGCCGTCTTGGCAAATATTCAGATCAACAAAGTCAGTCTTGGAACATAAATAGTTGAGAGAAAGCGCATGTTATGTAACAGTATATTGGATCTGTGCATAAGTTCTTATAGTGACAGAAGCCTTATATTCCTGCTGCTGTCTGTCATGTTAATCAAAGAACAAAAGACAGACAAAATCACTCACTGCTCTTGACTGGATAACTTTTGTAACTTTAATTGTAAGCATTAATCTGTATTCAATGAAGATTATTCAGAGTTATTTTACATTAATGCTGATATTAGAATTCTATTTAATTCTAGGTCACTGTATACTTTCCTTTTACCATAATACTCGGCCCACGTCACCTCTCTGATGGACTGAATCATATTCTCAATGTGTCGTATGAACAGTTCCTCCTGATTGCGAATGGTCTGTATGTCCTCAGATCAGTGGCCGTGATAAAAAATACCTGAAAGTCAGTGACGGTCACAGTGGAGATCTTCGCTATGGGGCTTAAGCTCTGATATTCTGTCTCCTGTCCAAGGTGTGCAAGAGAGACTGCAAATCTGGCCCTCCGTGGGAGGCAGATTGTTTTGGCAATTCCTGATGTGATACGAACATTTAAAACAAAGCCTCTTTTCACTGCTATTTGGCAGTAAATACACCAGCATATGGATAAACGTCCTCATGAATGTATTCATAATTGCACACAGAAAGTAGTGGCACAGTACTTGTTTTCTACTGTCGTTCTTGCTGTTGTCCTACTTACTGTAATTCTTCACTTTCGACACCTACACAAATTGGTCAGCCAAATTGAAGGCAGGCACACAAAGTGAATGGAGCGATGTGGGCGTGATGAAGTTCAGGGATGTAGCCCTGATTCCATAGTTATGACTTCAGACGAGTGGAGAGAGAGATGGAGAATGAATGAGAGGAACATGGAGTCAGTCAGAGGTGCCCTCTGTTATCTGTGCTTGTTGTTTTAACCACAGATCTCAAAGGATTTTACAGCGTTCACTGTGACCCCGATGCCACTGCTATGTGCTCCGGTGCCAACTGTGTCTGTGCTCGTCTCTGTGCTGCCTTCAGGTGGCATGAGCTGCTCGAAGGATAAGCTTACAGAGACAGTAATGTCTGAGCCTGTGAATCATGTCTGCTGCACTTTTGCCTGCTGCACAGAGCGTTATGGATTGCCAGAGTGACTGCTGGAGAAGCAACATGCAGCAAGGTCATGATCTGAGAGGATAAGGCCTGCTAGAACAAAGCTGATTCGCATGGAAAATTACAGTCACTATTGCGTTTCATAAAGGGATAATCATAATTTACTCACCCTCATGTGTCTTTTGAAACCTGTACACTGTGAAAATTTGGAAGTGATTTACTAACTAGTGTAAAATTAACTAATGCTTAAAACTAGCAAAGATAACAACAGCTTAACTTACAGTAATTTGAAAAACATTCTTTAAAAAACATTCTTATATATATATTTATATATATATATATATATATATATATATATATATATATATATATATATATATATAATATATACACACACACACACACATACATATTTAGGGCCTAAAACTTAAGAAAATTTACTAGCCAAAAATATTTTTACTGGCCATGAAACTGTTTTTGCAAAAATAGGTAGTTGTGACGCAAAAAATTTTAGATACCAGTGAAAATTCACAATTCTTTATTCCAATTTTGATACCACAGCTAAAAATTTAAAACATTATTAAAGGCAAGTAACAGTAGTTTTCAGGTTGAGACATTGAATAAATTAATCACATGTAAAATAGCACTGCATAGTTTTCACTGTATAAATTAAACAGATTAGTCCTTATTAAAGTTACTAACGTTATTCAGTCAGGAGCAGTGAGTGATTTTTTCCTTTTCCTTTGTTGTTTTATTAACATTAAAAACACAGACGGCAACAGAAATATTAGGCTGCTGTCACTTTAAGACTAATGCATGGATCCAATATACTGTTACACATGTGTTTTCTTTCTCTGTTGTTTCTGTTCACTTAAGCCACAACCGACTGTTTACTAGAATACTCACAGAGACAAGCATTTTTTTGTTTTACATAGTTTTGGGTAAATTTGTCTGTTCAAATTGTAAGTTTTAAAAAGAGAACTCAATTCAGTATTTGCACGCTGAGACGCGGATTTTTTGGTGCGTGCTTTGGATGTTTGTGTGCAAAAAACTTCCCATACAGAGAGTAACGAATTGAGTTCCCTTTCACGTCATGGATATTTAAATTGGCGAGGCTCAAACTTTCATGATGATGCAGCGCTGGCCTTTCAACTGTCCCGAGCGTCGTTCATGATGTTCATGTTCTCACAACATTACATTGTTAAAATTCATTAAAATCTTACCGGCCAAATGGTGATTGATACCATTTCATACACTCGCCAATGCCAATTTTGGTGTTAATTTTAGACCCTGTATCTATAGGGTGAATTTAGGGTGATTGGGACACTTTTGCCATCGAGATGATATATATATGGTTTCATAATAGCAAGATTATAGTATCCAAGTTAATTACTTTATTTCATAAAGTAATTTTTTCCTGTTTAAAGTTTGGTAGTTCTTAGTCCCTTTTTCTTGGATAAAAGAAAGTCACTTGGGTTTGGAACAATATGAGTGAATGATGACAGAATTTGCAGTTTTGGGTGAAAGTGCAAAGTCACATTTCTCATGATGACACCTTGACAACACTGATTTCGAATGAAAAAGAAGAAAAAAAATCAGTTTTAGTATATTTCTTGTTCTTGGCACAGGACATCACGCAGAGGAGTGGGCACAGCTTTAGACTTAGCAACAAGGGGTAGCAACCAGCCAGTAGCAGTGGAGAAGCGACTCAAAACAGCTCCTATTTTCATTGTTTTCATTATTTTCTCATTTTCATTTCATTCATTCTATTTGAATCTAATTAAGTACAGTTACATGTTCATTTAAATCTCCATAGCATAGTGGCATATCACATCCCTACATCAGATTCTCTCTCAGCCTGTTCTGACAGAATGCAGAGCACTCTGACTTCTCATCTCAATGGTGACTGAGGCTGTGTTCACAGTGTAATGATAGAGATGATTACAGCACTGCTGCGGCAGTGGTTCACGTAACCTGGCAACAGTGTGATCAGACAGGGCAGGGTAGATTGAATTATTAACCCGTATTCTGCTGATGTGTTCCTCGTCAACCGGCACCTGCTAGTCAGACTGGCGCTGCATAACTTGCCATATATCACATACAGCAGACGCTATAGGCATAATTGTTTGTACTCTCAGGCTAGCTCAGTTTATTTATAGTGCATGTAATATTTAATATCATCATTTAGTGCTATCTGAAGGTCAGATTGGTGACCTCGCTGTGGCTCATTTGGAGCAGCTCACCATGACCAAACACAACACACAGCCAGGACATGCTTCAGTAACTTTGCAAAAGGATGGAGAAAAAAACTGCTGACTGCTTAACGACCCATACCATCATAGTAAAGTGCAATCCTTAATGGGTTAGTTCAACCCAAAATTAAAAATCTGTCTTTATTTACTGTCATTCCAAACCTGTATGCTGTTATTTTTTTTCCGTGAAACACAAAATAGACATTTTTGAATAGACATTTGATATTTCATTATTTTTGGCCAAACTCTCTCTTTTATTTATGTTCGGTGCTAGGGTAACCAAATTATAATAGCCATTTTAAGACCTGTCCTGACTTGATTGACACATTTTCCCAGATGCGTTAAAGCACTTGCAACATGTTTCTGCTTGTTCTAGAACAAACAAAAACAAAACGTCTTTCTGAGATCTTTCCTCTCTACCACATAGATTCCAGCTTCTCCGACTTTCCCCTTCTGGTGTCCCTGAGCACCTGTACCCTAGCGCATGCTTATGTTGGGTGCATGGTAATTAAGTCTTATTGATTGAATTGCAGCTTGGCTTATAAAACCCATTGAGGCTCAACAAGAGAGGATCTAAGAGAAGCTGCTCTTCAGTTTTAGTTTCCTCTATACAAATTCAGCATAAAACACTTTATGGACATCATCATAGTGACCCAAATCTGTAAGCTGCATTTAATTTAGATATGGAAAAAGTTGCACTACATTATTTGAATTTATCATTGTTTTTTTCCTAGCCGTAATCCTTTCAGAACAGACCTGCGGCCCATTTGTGGGTTCCAACCCAGAAGTTGAGAACATCTGATGTAGACCCTACTAGGTCTGCTGTAGTTTCTAGTTCATGAAGCATGTGAGTTATTCACACTCCAAATGGATTGCTCCCCCAGTATATCTTGCCTCGATATCAAGCACGATAACTTGAAGCACAGAGCACACAACAGAGCATACAGTATCTTCATGATGGGATGTCATTTAAAGGATGCAGTTGGAGCAGTATATTTGTAATAACATAGTATAACATTTAAAGGGTTAGTTCACCCAAAAATGAAAATTCTGTCATTAACTACTCACCCTCATTTCGTTCTAAACCCGTAAGACTCTTGTTCATCTTCGGAACACAAACTTTTTGATGAAATCTGAGAGCTTTCTTGTCCCTCCATTGACATCTACGCAACTACCACTTTGATGCTTCAAAAAGGTCATAAAGAGATTGTGAAACTAATCCATATGAATTGAGTGGTTTAGTCCAAATATTCTGAAGAGATTCGATTGCTTTATATGATGAACAGATTGAATTTAGGCTTTTATTCACATATAAACATTCAACAACACATCAGTTGACGCGTGTGAGAACCAATGAGATTCTTGTGTTACACAGTAAGTTTGAGCTTCCAAGATGTTTGTTCTCATGCATCAAGCAGGTTCGGTTGAGCTTTTGTTTATATTCACTGATCAGTGTTTATATGTGAATAACTACTAACTAACTGAACTAAACCGCTCAATTCATAGTTTTACGGTCTCTTTATGAACTTTTTTGAAGCGTCAAAGTGGTCGTCACATAGCTGTCTATGGAGGGACAAAAAGCTCTCAGATTTCATCAAAAGATCTTCATTTGTGTTCTGAAATTGAACAAGAGTCTTATGGGTTTGGAACGACATGAGGGTGAGTAAGATGAATTTTCATTTTTTCATAGTTGTATTATTATTTAAACAAAACACAAACATTAAAGGAGGCTTACTGTGTGTAATGTGTGTGAATGAGGTCATACAGTTTTCCAAATGAAGCCATTTAGTGCTGTAAAGCATGTTTTTTTTCTATAATTGTTTTGTCCTGTATAGAAACAAGAGCTCTCCTTTATTCAGAGCGTTATGTTTAGAAATGAAACTGATATGGTTTAAAATGTCAAGAGTGTACTGATACCAACATGGTCACACCCCAAAACTGAATGGTGTGGCACTGAATGGCGTGATTGTTGAGGCTTGCAAAACGGTGTATGATGCTGTGTGATTAGAACAGAAACAAATGTGCCTGGGTGGGCATGTTAATCGCACTTTGTGGCCAGAGCGGTCCACTGTCATGGCGTCGTCGCCAGTATATGTCCTGAGAGAGACGAACGAGGGAGGGCGGACTCTGCCCGCTCCTTCCAGTCAATGCAGAGGCCAGAGTAACTGTTGCCATAGTAACACATTGATTATTTAACAATTTGGATTTAGCGCTTGCCCTGGTGCTTGCCTTGATTCAGTGAGAGCCTTTGTCGGATTGCGGTCCCAAGGGTCTCTGGCCAAGTCCAATTAGGAAAGCCTGACAGGGGCAATTGCGCAGAGAGCTAATGCAAATTCACTCCTCTAATGAGCAAACTGAAGCTACAGCAACAGTTACAATAAATGAGCTGCCTATCCAGAGTATTGACTTGAGATACAGAGACATGTTTATTCATTGATTTTCCTAGGTTGCAACAGATGGAGACAGATCTGGCAGATGAGCCATCAGTGGACATACATGGAGATATTACAATTTGACAGCAGTTCTGTAGATGTTACAGAGATTTGTTAAACCTCTGGTATTGTTCATTTATGAGTCACACTTGTGTTGTTTGCGGTCAAAACAGCTGAAATTATTTTTGTTTTCAGTAAAATCTATTTAATATATTTTTGTTCAATTAATATTTTTATTTTGTATTTTGAGAAAATTTTGTTACCAATTAATATTTATGCAATACTTATGATCAGTTTTTCCCATTGAAAAAAAACACTATTTTTTCTATTTAAAAAAAAAAAAAAATGTATTAAAGCTGCATTTCATGTTAAAATAGAGACAATGCCTTTAAAATCCATTTTTTTAAGGCAGATTAGTATAATCTGGTTGGAGTAAAAAAAGAAAAACATCTGTATTGCCATGGTGTAACCTAGTGTTGTCACGATACCAAAATTTTAACTTCGATACGATACCCAACTTAAATATCACGATACCGATACTTAAACGATACTATGGCAAAACCCTAAAACAGCAGGAAAAGTAAATAAATAACGTATGACAGTGTGCAGGCTGATAATTCTGGATTTGAGCTTCATTGCCATGAAGTTACAGATTTAATATAATTTTTAATGTTTATTATTTTCATGCTCAATAAAATTTTAAATTATTTGCTGTTATGCTTTTTTTTTATACATTTTGGTGTTTTTGACAGTAGATTATTGTAAAAAATTATATTACTGTAAATAATTAGAGCAATGTTATTAATGCATAAATTGGTTTAAAATAACTGTATATACCCTTCACATATTTATATATTTTTAAATTAATTTTATTTTTGCAACCAGATATCACTTATTAAACTAAAGACCTGTACACACCGGGATGAATATCGCACGCGTTTATCACCAGCGTTTTTCGAGACGTTTTTTGTGTTCACACCCAAACGATTTTCACTGGCAATGCGCAGAGTGAACGTGCAAATTCACTCCCTGACAGTATGTGGAGCTTGTGCTGAACGGTAGTGCAAATAAACATATTTATGATATTAATAAAGATAAAGAAGATAAAAATGCAGATATTAAATGGCATACATATGAGAGATGGTAGTCAGAAACGGTAGTAAATAAACATATGATATTAGTAAATTTAAAGAAGATAAAAATGCAGATATTAAATGGCATGAGAGATGGTAGTCAGAAACAGTAGTGCAAATAAGCATTTATGAAATAGACATTCTCAGCTATATTTCTTGAATGTAAAAGAAAAAAAACCCCAGCAAAAATACAGATATAATACACATCTATTGGTATGGCCAAGAACTGGCAGAGCACCCATAGCGTGCGTCTCAATCAGGGGCCGGTTGCATAAACCACTTAGACTAGTCTTAAAATTTAAGACACTTATGTTTTTCTTGAAGAGTGGTCCTAATTTTTTAAAGTCTGTTACATAAAAAGGTAGATTGGTGTAATTTGAATTGGAAAAATAACATTGATTACCCCTTGGTTAACTGCAAGTTGGTCAAACTAGTTCTTAAGACACAGTCTTAATATAGTGACTAAGTTTATGCAACTGGGCCCAGCTCCCTAGTTCACTAGTCAGGGCACTGATCAGGGAGTCGGCCACATTCATTTAAATGGTATACTGATACACAACCTAGGAAGCTAGGGAGCTGTTTGAGACGCAGAGATAGTTTGTAGTCTTCCTCGTCTACTTACTTTCTCTTCGTCGTCTTGTGTGCTCGGCAAGACTGTTTTGTGCTTGAGCGCAACTAAGTCGTGTTTTACTGTAACTTCAGCAGCTCCAGGCACGTGAACAAAAGCACCAATCTCATTGGTCGGCCAGTTTTTAACGCGGCGTGTCAAACAAAAAAACGAACCCGAGGCGTTTTTTAAAAAATGACGCTTTTATGCCTCGCATTTTCGCGTCGGTGTGCACACTCACATTGGCGCCCGTTGTTTAGTCACGAGGCGTTAAACGAGGCGTTTGAGAGCATAAAAATAATGCTGGTATCACATTCACTAACCTGCCGCTCTTTAAATTCTTTGTACAAATTGGGATGTTTGACGGCAAGATGCTTTTGACTCCTTCGTTTGCGTTACTTTGTAACATTTTTTGCAGACGGGCTTTGTGGTGTCCGTGGGCTTGCCTTGGCTGTCGGCAATGTAAGCCAAATAATGTCATATTTTGCTTCGTGCATCTGCTTTCTCAACAATTTGTGGACGGTCTGCAAGAGCACCTGTATTTGCAACCATACCTCTCGTTTCGTCACCAGTTGAGAGGAATAAACACGCACTCAATGTGCCTTAGAAGCAGCGCGCTGCACGCACACTGCCCCCTGCTGTTGAACATTAGGAAATACAGCTGGCACTCAAAGTACCGGTACTAATAAAATAAAGAACCAGACCATTTTTAAAAGCAGGGTATCGCAATACCTTTCTAGTACCGGTATATCGTACAACACTAGTGTAACCATTAGATTTCTATATAGCTCTATAAAAAGGGGCTCTATTGTTGTTGTTTTTAGACATAAAAACATACTTTTATTATGTTGTGGATTTGAATATATATTTAGACATTCTCAAAGACAACGTTTTGTCAAGGATTATGTATTTTTTCTTTAAAATGTTGATTTGAAGTGTCAGTTTTTCCATTAATTGTACTACAGTCAAACCTGAACTCAGAGAAAGAGATATACATATATACATATAATATCAAAATTCAATAAAATGTAACAAATTGAAAAGGAATTCTTTATCAGAGCTTTATCAGTTTGGGTCTGATCTGATTTCAACCTCTTATTTGAGATTTCTGGCTCAATTTTGCCATATTGTTACAACCATACCAGTTCATTTGTGTGGGAATAATAGTGTTGTGTGTGTGTGTGTCTGTTTTCCTGATGTTTAGAGTGTAAGCCCTTCTTTGCTGTTAGTTTGTTTGTGGCTGAATTATTGATTTTATTTCAAGCATTTGCAAAAACTTTGTGTTACAGTCACACCAGTTCATATATGTGTGTCTACTCGGTGGAGTGTGTCTGTTTTGCAATCTTGATATTTTAGAGTGTCATCCCTTAACTGCTGTGTGCTTTTTTTTGCATTGTGACTCATTTGTAGATTGCACCCCCTAAAAATTGCTCTCTTTTTTCATATTTTTTGTATTTCCCAATCAATGTTGGTCATTTCTGACCATGAACAACACAGGTGTGACTATGAGTTTTGTACCGTTCTGAATCTCAGATGAAGTAGATTTAAAAAAATTTTTACATATCATTTTTTTACTGTCTAAAATGACAGAACAACACCAGAGGTTTAAGAAAGACAAGAAGCCAGAAAAAGAAAGACAGAGTTTGAAAAAGTAGACAATGAAAGTCAAAATGTGTTTACAGCACTTGGAAAGGATGTTCGGATGCAATGTGCTTGCTCGATTACGCGTGTGTGTTGCAGCTGGAGATAACGGAGCAGTGACAGCTGGCTGATAAAAAAAACAGCCTTTAATGATTAGACATTGAATTAAAAGGAAATTAAGGGATTTATTGTAATTTAATCCAGATTTGTCTAATCCCTCTCGTACCCTTTATACTTTCCCTTCTGCCACATCTGGACACCCTCCAGCCTTGTGCTGTTTGTCACTCTTTCTTCCTACTGTCTCTCTATTCTCACCTCTCTCGGGCCAGTCTTATGTGACTGCACAAGCGTTTAGAGGTCTTGCAAACATCTGGAATCAGTCAGGCTTCTTGTCCAGTGGAATCATTTTTTCAAGTAATAAAGTATGTTTTTGAGATGTTTAATTCATAAAATTAATATTAATTAAAACAATTAATTCATTAAAAACTAAGGCCTCATTTACACTAGTGCATTTTCGTTTTAAAACGCACAAGTTTTGCTACGGTTACACTACTCCAGTGTTTTCAACCCCCGAAAACAAGAGACTTTCGAAAACATTGCAGAGTCCGTTTTAGTTTGAAAACGCCAGCGTTGCATTTTAGTGTAAATGGACCAAACGGAGACTCTTGAAAAAGATGGCATGGCTGCACGTATTCTTGACAACCGTGTGAACAATAACAGACTGAACTGTAATCTTTGCTGGCTTTATTGTCATTTTAAGCAGCTATTGTGCAGTTAAACTTTGAATTTTTTTTAATACTGCAGCTGCCTACATGCGCAAGAAGCAACTGCCAGTGTGCATGAAAAGTCATGTGATGTGTCATGAAGTGTAGACGGAGATCGTTTTAAAACGAAAATGCACTAGTGTAAACGGAGCCTAAATCCATAAAATGATCCCATAATGGAACCCATAAAATGTTCTATATATGAAGCGCCTGACAGAACCCTGTAAGGTTCTATATAGAACCGTTTCTTCTGAGAGTGTGAGTAAATGATGACAGAAGTTTCTTTTTGAACTTTGAGGTGAATGTAAGCTGTATGATTAGCTGTGGCTAGCCTCCGCCAGCTGTGGCACCACTTGCTCACCTGCCCCTGTCACAGCGATTTGGCTGGCTCAGCTGAACCTTCAGACCCGGTCTGCTCAGAGCATTAAGAGACTGTCACTACCGCTGCTCCATCATGCTTCTCATAGTTGTGCTTTTTTTAAACATGAAAAACCTTTGTATATACAGTGCAATCTGCATGTTGTTTTGAATATCTCACTTCATAACAATTAAACACATCTCACTGCATAACAATGGGCAGCAGCAGTTGTGTAGGGTGAAAAAAGGATTAGAGGCTAGAAAACAAAATTCTGTATAACTTTATCCCAGAGAGCCCAGGGCTGGTAACGCCCCTATATGACTCCACCACCTCACCTCTCCGTCATCCCTCTGCTTTTTAATCTGGGATAGAGAGTTATGAGCAGTGATGGTATAAGCCTCTCTTCAGGACATGGACACTTCAGGTCACATATCGCTGTCTCGTAGCTCAGTGATACCGCTGCACATTCATCCACCGGCTCCTCCAAAGACAGCAGCGGCATTCTGGATTACTGCATCTGAGATTATTATCCTCCTTTATCTCATTTGCTTATGTTTTATGATAGAAACACAGAGATTACTGCCCATATCCCCTAGCCTAGACCACGACGATGGCTTTTGCTGATGGGTTTAAGGGCCAGATAGCGTAGGAGGTCTGTTGTGTTATTACTGCAACACATTTCATGCTTAATTAGCATCTGGAGAGTTAATGGCACTGTATGGCAGGCTGTACATTCACCTGTTTCCTTGCATCACATTCTCTGTGCTGGAATGTCTCAGTGGATGAGAGAAGAAGGCGGCACTGATTTTATAATACGCTTCGGCCTTGTCTTTGGCAACTCTGTGCTCAAACGTGCCAATTTGCAGCTATGCATGAGTATAAATTCATTGTCCAAGATGTTCTTACATGGTGTACAGATACATTATTCAGACATTTTGCCTTATGTAATGCATTTTTGCAAGTATACAAAGGGACGTTGTACTTGTCAGAGGCCTTTTCATAAACAATCAAAATGACGTTTGACTGAAAACACAATGCGGAAGATAAAGTGAGTTAGTTCCTTTTATTATTGTAATTGCTTTCGGGTTATGTTTCCGATTACAATTCATATACAGGCTGAATTGCACACAGGTTTTCACAGATGTGTCTTTTTTTGTCAAAGGGCTCTAACATGTTTTTAATCCTGTTTTTGAAACTGTGTAAATTCAATTAGCAATAACAAATAGTGTGAAACATGGGCTTTTATAGAGTGTGGTGTGAGGTAGACTTTAACTGAGTTGATGATAACTGTTGATGACTACCATTTTTAAAAAAATAAATGCTTTTAATGAACAAGGATGCATTATATTGGTCAAAAGTGACATTTAAAAATGTTATAAAGTAATTATATTTCAAATAAATGATATTCTTGAACTTTTTTTTATAGATTGAAGAATCCTGAATCATGGTTTCCACAAACATATTAAGCAGCACAATTTGTCTGGCTATCACCAGACCAAGCTCAATTTAAAATTGAACATTGGTCTGGGGAGTCTGTATGTATTTTCTACTGCAAAAGAGGCGTAATCAACGAGCATTATTCATGCAATTGGATAGTCCTTCAACCAATCAGATTCGGGTGACGTACTTTGCAGAATGACGCGAAAACTCCAGACAGGTTTAGTTTGTAATCTTTTGTAGCATTGATCAGCGGTTCAATGCTACAAAAAAACAAAAACAAAAAAAAAACATGAAAGTGAGTGGTATTTACACCCACTCGAGCGATTTGTTTGCTAAACTAAAGAAGTCATTCAGCATCGTCGAGAGGTTAAAAGGAATTGGATTGGCAGTCGTGCTTGCTGTCGCTTCTCTATCGTCATCGTGTTATACCCACCAATAGCGAGCAAGGTGGATAAGGCAGTCTGTGATTGGTTCCCGCAAAAGTTTAACAGAAGCAGTAGAAATGAATGTACGGGTTTCCAGATAGAGTTGCCGGGCGAAGTCAAATCGTCAAAAAAAAGTCAAATCAGATCAGGCTGGGTTGACACTGAAGACTGGAGTAAAATTCAGCTTTGATATCACAAGAATAAATTACATTTTAAAATATAATAAAATAGATATTTATACAACTTTGAATAGATATTTTAAATAGTAATAATTCACAATATTACTGTATTCACTGTGTATACTGTACTGTATACTGCAATGCTGTCTTGATGAACATACTGTAAGAGGCTTTCATAAACATTAAAAAATCTTACAAAAAAAAAACAGACTTTTGAATGGTAGTGTGTTACCTCACAAGACTAAATCGATCAGTTGAAAAATACTTCACTCATGAAAATTATGTCATTTACATTCCAAACCTGTATGACTTTGTCTTCTGTGGAACACCGGAGCATACATTTTAAAGAATTTTTCAGTTGTTTTGTCTACATGGTAAAGCAACAAGTCAGTGTGTTTGAAACGTTGTTTTCTTCAAATAGATAAAACATTAACTGTTCTGTTTAAGATGACACTACCCTTCTAAAATCCATTCACTCTGACAGAGTACATAGTGTTTCGTGTACAGTAAGTACACACTGTATAGTACATAGTGTAGTGTATAGTAATCATTTGGGATGCAACTAGGATCAGTCAGCATTTACTGCTCTCAATATGTAAATTATAATGAGATTACTCACATTCAGATTTCCAATACTTTTTACACAAAATGGCATCTGGTGCTTGTGCACACAAACAAGCGATGCAAAAGTCTTGTAATATTGCATATGCTCACCAATGCAGACTCATCTATAGAGTAAATTTTAAGAGCAGGTCTTTACTCAGTCTGCAGAGATCTAGATGGAGCTTATGCTGCACTAACCTCTCACACTGGAGAGATAGCTGTACCTGAGTGCCGCCTGTACCTGTGAGGACCTGTCACGAGGATGGAAGTGTCAGGTTAAAATAGAGGTGGTGACGTAGGAAGCGCTTTTAGAATATGTTCTTGTAACTCAAATGGTCTTTTCAGGTCTTTACTGATTCAGAAATTATTCAGGGTCTGCATCCGAAACGCAATCAGCCACAGCTGCTGTGACAACCAAAGGGAATGTGAGGGGGTGAATATCTGTGCGATATATACGTAGCTGAATGTTATGTTATATGTCTGCAGTAGTCCTACCCATGCAAACAATGTAAATTTAGCAGTCAAAGTGATCTTAAAAATATGTTACAAGTTATGCCAAGGCTACTAAGAGAGGTAAATTGCATGCATATGTACTGCAAAATCTTTTTGTCTTGTAGTTTTCCAGTAAAAATATCAAAATATCCTTAAAGCAAACTAAATTGAAATTAAAAAAATTAAAACAATGCGATCTTATTTTAGTATTGTTTATATACTATTATAGTATTTAACAATATTTTGAATTAGCTTTTATTTTTATATTTTCAATTTTAATTTGTTTTAATAATTTTGTGTGCACAATTTTATTATTATTTTTTATGTTTAATATTTCAGTTTTAGTAATTGTAGTACTTCAACTTAGTTATTTAAGTTAGATGACAAGACAACATTTCTAATTTTTTTAAATTTAAGTTTTTCATCTAATATTTATATTTTTATTATTATTTTATTATAATACTTTACTTAAAGCCTTTGCATATAATGCATAATAAAAGTATTTGTAGTGCATTAATTATGCCTTTTAATGCACCTTATAATGCATTGTATTGTCTCATGAATAATTGTAACCACAGTTATAATACATTATAATACACCTTTAAAAAGTCTAATGCATTAAAACACGACAAACAACCAATTCAGATGTAACAAGGAATCTGTGAATGTTATAATGCATTTTAACTTTGGTTACAGTTATTTATGAAAAGATTTAACGTGCATTATGAATACCTTTATAATGTATTATACATAAAGTGTTACCACAATTTCTAATAGTTTTTGTTTGAGTTTTAGTTAACAGTAACAACACTGAAAAGAACATCTCAAATTAAGTTTATTTATGATAGAAACATGAAAATAATAATAATAATAATGTGCCGATTGGGTAAAAAAAAAACCCACAAAAACAAACTTCAAGTTACATTATCTTGCACAGATTTGTTTCTTGTTTGTAAGTTTGTCTCATTTTACTGGAAAACAAGATAAACTGATTAGTTGGCAATGTGTGTGGCTTGATTACAAGAGTTCTATGGGATTTAGTATCAAATGTAGTGATCTAGTGCTTCACTCCAGGGAAGGAGAGCTAGTGACCATCTCCTCTACTGGTCAGCCGGCGGCCCTGTCAGCATCACCTCACCACAGATCAATCAGATCAATACTCACAAACACAACAAGGTTTGCATGTGAAAAGCCATGAATGTCAGTTGGTTCACTGCCTCAGTTCATCCATATGTTTTGTTAAGAGCATGGACTATTCTATGGATACTACCTTAAATTACAGGATGACATGGATTTGCACATTCCCACCTCTTTGTTATACATTAAACGAATAGTTTACAAAAAAGAGTCACTTCCCCCATGTCATTTGACACTTGTATTATTTTCTTTCTTTTGTGCAACACAAAATGAGAATATTCTACAGAATGTTTAAGCTGCTCTTGTATATGAATATAAACAGTGACTGTCAAACCCCCAAAAGCATGAAGCACTTAATTTTTTTCTCTCTCAAAAAACAGACAATGGTAACCACAAAAACTTCAACATTATAGAAACTCATTTGAATGTCAAACATGACAGCATTTAAATACTAACCAGTCTTTACTTTCACTAAACAAATAAACAAACAAAACACTTAATTTCAACATTTATTCTCCTTATCCAGTCCTATGCAAAACATGCTGGGAACTAGAAATCCACTGTCTAATTTTCAAAGTTATCAAGAGTGTTTCATTAAGTTACTACTACAAAGAAATTTGAGTTTTAGTTTCATGCAATGAAAAACTACATTCAAAGGTAATGTAATGATCAACATTATTATATCAACAGAACTCAACAAAATAATGTTTGCATCTTAAAAAGTTTAATTTAAATAATAAATTTGAATTTTTAACTTGCAACCATGCATTTAAGTTGTGGTAATAGGTCCCCTGATATGCTTTTTAGAGTGCACTTTTTAAGTCATATGGAGTACTCTTATGGTGCTTTTGACCTTTTTAGAGCTTGACAGCCCTATGTATTTCTCCTTTTGTGTTACTCTAAAGAAAAAAAGAGGTTTGGAAGGACATGATCCCACTTAGCATTCATTTTGAAACTATTTTTAACCAAAAATAAACATAAGAATAGCCAAATTATTATCTAAATTGTAAGACTAAATGTACACTACCATTCAAAGGTTTAGGGTTGGTAAGATTTTTTTGAGTTTTATATGCTCGTGTAGGCTGATTAAAACAAATACATAAAAAAAAGTAATATTGTGAAATAATATTTCAATATGTTTTAAAATGTTCAAGAAACATTTCTTATTATTATCAATGTTGAAAACAGTTTAAAGATGCTGTGAAAACTGATAAACCAGAATTCTTTGATGAATAAAATGTTCAAAAGAACAGCACTTGTTTGAAATAGAAATCTTTTGTAACATTGTGTCGATTTCTTAAAAAAAAAAAAAATCTGACTGACACCAAACTTTTGAGCGGTAGTGTAATCGTATCCATGCTGATATTCATGTGATATTGCTTAAACATGAAAAATGAAACTAGCCGGAGGGGAATAACACACATAGTACTGTCTCTCCTCGGCTCGACTGCAGTTCTCTTTCAGCGGCAGACCACAGGCCGTCTGTAATCTTCACACCTCCAGTCCTGTCCTCACTCTTCCCCCTGAAGCGTCACATCATGGCGATGATGTACCGTGCTCTGTTGAGACCCACTGTTCCCATGGCATGCATTTATTGTCTCCTCATGTCTGCGTGTGTGTGTGTGTGTGCGTGCATATGTGTGAGCCGCCAGCCTCACACACTGAGGTAATGTGCATCTCTTCATCTCACAGGCAAACCCTCCCCCCATCATTGTGAACGCAGACTCACTGGATGCAGGCCCTTATGTAAGTATCTGCTTCATGCTCTCAGCACCTCCAGTAGCGCCTGCCTGCCTGACTGCCTGCCACGTGGAATTATCCCCCTCAGCCCGGCCAAACCTTTCCTGTTGTACATGAGATAATAACAATAAAAATATGCAGAGATTAAACCACAGCAGATGTGGCTTTAATGCCGAGTGCAATTATTATTTAACCGTTATAATGAGTAGTCTTTGACTGTGTTTATCAGCCCTATGCCTTGTACGTGATTCATACCTCTTATTTTTATTGTGCTGAGTTTATTGCGATTCTGCTTTACATAATTAATGATAGTTGTGACCCTCTTGTGTATAATTTGTTGACATTACATCATTCCTAATGATTCAGTTTATGAGTCTGTTTTACACAATTTTTCTTCTGTCTATTACAGGTGAATGGGAGTGATGGCATGTATAAATATGAAGAAATCATTCTGGAGAGGGTAAATATGATTCATCTATTTTATATGTCTGTTATTTTAGGGTGTCTTGTATAACTTGCCAAAACTTGCCAATGCTACCTATGAGGACCTGGACACTAGATGGCAGTACATGTTGAGCTTTAGGCAATGTAATTTACAGCTATATTTTCAAAACTGATCACAAATCATTAGGGTTGTAAATGGCAATAAAAATAATTTGATTTAATAGGCAAAATCGTCATCTTGCAATATTGTTAATCTAAAAACCAGCTAATTCGTTAACAAACATTACACGTTACATGTTTAGTGAGGTGCTGCTGAATGAAAATGTTACAGAATTGTAATGAAGACTCGACACATTAAGAAATACCTAACCAAACTGACATGAAATCCTTAATACATACATCCAACATGTAATTGAAAGGTGTGATCACTGGAGATATGATGCTGAAATGAGTGTCTGTCAGTACTGAGTGTAGAACAGTTGTCAAACCTTTAGAAACACATAATATAAATGATAAATTCTGATAAATTTATAGATATATTGAATTCTTTGTAGATTACTATTAAATCAGTAGGTTTAAATGACAGTTGAATTAAAAGTATTGGTATGAAAATGTACCACTTGTAAAAATACCATGCAATTTGTTAAAGCACAGGTGCTGTTCTTATCTACAAAGAAAAAAAATGTCCTTGAGAAGAATGATCATGGTTTTAACATTGCAAAGTCTTTTCATACTTGAAGTTTGTTCAATGCAAATTAATCTAATTCTGTCTGCGAAGGCCATTCATTAAACAGCAGTGGATGTTGGATTTGGGTGCATCTCTGAGCTTTCAGCATAATCGCTGGGCTGTTCTCTAAGTGCCATTTCTGCACCCTGAGGCCTAAATAAACTATGTTGAGATCTCACACGTTAAAAGGTCCGTGGGTGTGTAGCTTCTTTAGTGGGAGCTCTTACAGCGGCTCTGGAGCATGGAAGGCTCACTGGGATGTCTTAGCTCCACTCTGTACTAGTTTGCTGCGACCGTCGCTCATTAATTATAGAAAATAATAAAGTGAAGTCTTTTCTCAGCTGTCTGCTTTAGGGCCTGTCTTTTGAGATGTGACTGTCAGACAGACCAGCCTGTTTCAGCTTTTTGGCATTGGAATGAAAACAAGAGGTGATGAAGTATGGAGGGAGGAAATAGGCAGAAGCGGATAATATTTTTGGATTCTTGAAAAGCACACCAAACATTTCATAAAACTGTCCATGCCTTGCTGGTGTTTACAAAGTATTGAGAGCCAGGTGTCTTTCGAAAAGCAGATTCGCAAATCTTTGTGAAACATCTGCTTTTCTTCATCTATAATATTCTTCTCATGTATGTCACTGATAGGGCAACTCTGGCCTTGGGTTCAGCATTGCTGGAGGTGTGGATAATCCACATATTCCTGATGATCCAGGAATCTTCATCACAAAGATCATCCCAGGAGGTGCCGCTGCCATGGATGGGAGACTAGGGTGAGTGATCCGTCTCTCAGGGTCTAATATTCATTTTGCGCTAGTCATGCTCTGTTCCAAAACCTAGTGAGCGGCCTACATAGGCAGTATTTTAAGGTTAGACATCTTAGGCATCTTAATTATGCTGTTCTAGTTTGGCCAAATTCTAAGACTGCATTGCATGTGTGAAATTGTTTTTGTAAGCATTTTTAGGTTACACTTTATTTTAAGGTGTCTTTGTTACACTGTAATTATACATTTAAGTACTGAGTAATATTAAGTAACTACATGTACTTACTTACTATAGGGTTATGATTAGGGTTTGGTTTGGTTTAGGGTTAGTTGCATGCAATTATGCATAGTTATTACTATAGTAACTACATGTAACCTATGTAACGATGTCACTGTAAAATAAAGTGTCACCCATTTTTATCCTATTATAGTTTTAGCTTAGCAACTAACAATGTAAGCTTAGCAACATGCTATTGCCAAACTCTGTTGAAATCAATAGTGAGTTGAGTGCCCAGCTTTATTTGTGTCATATGGAGTTGCTGTGTTTATACACTCAAAAAAAATGATTTTTGATGATGTTCACTTTATTTAAACTATTTATTTTGATTCAGCACCATTGTATCAGGTTTCTGGTTTAAATGTGATTGATTCATGTTAAATTGACTTGAAATGACTACTCTTTGACTTAACTTGATGTTTTCATATTGAAATAACATGTTTCAATCAAGTAAACCCAACCAGGACTCAATCAAACAGAATTTTCACTTCCCATCATGCTTTGCAAAGGGGCTGAACTAGGAGTGTAAATGTTGAAATAAAGTGTTATTTTAAGCAGTTTTTAGGAAGATGAGAAAGACTTTTTAATGTTTACTGTTCTATTATGTTGGTATTTAAAAGTTTCTGTTAATTAATAGTTTTAGGGTTACCATTGTGGTGAATTGTTGCACTTGTGCTTGGGTTGAGGACCTGCTAACAAACTTACAAATTACTTTAATAAGAAAGTAATCACTGTGGTAGTGCTCTGGGTTGCATTTCTCAAAAGCACTGTAAACCTATGTTGATTGTAAAACCTTTGCCACCAATGGACTTATAATCAATTTAGGCTTTACAATGACATTAAGGATGAATCCAGTATCGCATCTAGATTTCTAACACAGAACATCACAAAAGTTATGTAAATCACAAAATTAAACAAGAAGAATTAATTGTAAAAATCAATGTATATGAAAACAATTTATTTTTATTTATTTATTTATTGCTTTTTATTTAATTTATTTTAAATGAACACAATTGATTCTAGTTTTTAACATGGTTGATTCTATTGGATTTTACTTGTCTCAATCATGTGGAGCCACTGTCCATGATTGAATTGAGTAAGTTGGACATAACTATTTTACATAGATTCTTCCTTAGTCAGTTGTTTTGTCAAGCTGTGCCCAACCATAGTAAATGAGTTGAATCAACCTTGATGCATAATTTCCCCATGCAGTTTTTAATGTGCATTAGCCATGTATAAGTTTGAAAGTGACTTCTGAGGGGTATCACTTCATGCATCACTATAGTAATGACAGTGAACAATGGATTTTTTGTGACCGTACCTTATGTTGAGTGTTCCAAATTGGGCAGACAGCAATTTGGATGATCTCTTAGAAGGAAGCTGGGCAGCTCACTAGGTTTTGGAAATAAAGTTTTTTTTTGTTTTTTTTCTCTCTCTCTCTCTCATTATAAAGTTATACATTCATTAATTCATTGATCATGACTTTGAGCTTTTTCTTGTGTCTAAGGGTAAATGACTGTGTTCTGCGGGTGAATGATGTGGACGTGTCAGAGGTTGTGCACAGCAAGGCAGTAGAGGCTTTGAAGGAGGCCGGCCCAGTGGTCAGGTTGCTGGTACGCAGAAGACAGGCTCCTCCGGAGACCATTTTGGAGGTCAACCTACTCAAAGGGCCGAAAGGTTAGAGGAGCTAAATGTGCACCTAAATACATTTGAGATACACACAATAGAAATCGCTGTTATGTACAATATCGCTATTATAGCAGTTCTGAATTATTTTGAACTTGTGTTGAATGCGGAAATATTGAGGCATTTAATAATAATTATAGTTAAAAGTTAAATGAATGTTGAATGTCAAAATTGCCCCTATTTACTTCTTGTTCAAAATACGTCAGTGCACATTTTTCATAACATTTAATTTCTTTTCATTTTTTTCTCATTGAATTGCCTGTTTCTCTTGGAAATATGCCACATTAAGGATATAAAATGGGTTGTGAGTGTTGACTTCATGTTGACTTCAACCTCAGAAGATCTGATTTCCTAGTTAAAAATGTAACTCGATTCCATTCATTCAAGGTCTTGGCTTCAGTATTGCTGGAGGTATAGGAAACCAGCACATCCCGGGTGACAACAGTATCTACATCACAAAGATCATCGAGGGTGGAGCAGCACAGAAAGATGGACGTCTACAGACAGGCGATCGCCTACTAGCTGTAAGATTTCACCTGCACACATGCACCTGTGTACTTCACTATATATAGAGCAAACTCAGGCAATCTGGTTGCATGCATTGGAACATTTCATATCTTTGCAGGACCTTTTTTTAGTTAATTATTTTATGCTTCAGTGACCACAGACACTGTTGTAGGCTGTTATGTCGTATTATAGACAATATATCTCATGTGTGAAGGTTTATGGGCCACAGTGTGATTGATGTGCAGCTGAGCGCAAACTCAAACAAGGACACAGCTGTGATAAAGAGAAACACTTGCATGGCACACAAGTGCCAGGGACTGAGCAGGCTTTGACATGGTCATAAATGTCATAATTAAAAGGCTACGCATCAATCATGGCAGCCATAACTGTAGACATGTAAAGTGTGCCTTTACTTCACTTTCTTTTCTTTAAAATTATGTATTGATTCTGTTGGGGAGCTTGATTTTCTGAACAGAGTGCCCTAGAGTTGGTCAAATTGTAATTATGTCAAGTCTGAGATCAAGTCATTTTATTTGTATTTATAATGTACATTTATTTATTATTTTCTCTTAAATTTATGCTGCTTGGATTTATTGTGGGTGTGTTTAACATTGATAATGCATGTTATTTAAAAAGAAAAAAAAAAAACTCCTTACTAGTCACACCACCGAAATTTGACCAATCCGTTGGCATCTATTGACCAGTGAGTATTTCAGAAGTCAGTTGTGAGTCCAATTCGCTATATACTCACATTTCAAACCGACTTGACTCCTTCCACTCCCTCAGAACAAACTGGACACATTTCTATCTGTCAAGCACTCAGCTTTCTGTAGTGTGTAGGTGCCCTAAAGCTTACAAAGGAAGAAGTACTGCGCCTTTCCAGCTTCCCCTCCCTCTCGTCCTTCCTTTTGTGACCGGACGGCTGAGAGCCGGAGAATGGAGCGCCGTCGCCGATTGTGGGGCCATCCAGCCTCCGCTCCAGTCGCTTCCTTCCCACATCTTCAAATGTGCAGTCGTGAACATTCTGAGTCACGCTTCAGAGACCAGCCGATGTAACATGCGTGTGTGTGTGTGTGTGTCTGCCTTCGCAGGTGAATAACATTATACTTCAGGATGTGCGTCATGAGGAGGCTGTGGCCGCCCTGAAGAATACTTCAGACATGGTCTATCTGAAAGTGGCCAAGCCGGGACCAGTACATCTCAACGACATGTACGCCCCACCAGACTACTCCAGCAGTACGTACCTTCTTTTGCTGATCTTCATCAACCCTATGCCCTTACTAGCTTTAAAACATTCCTAAACTGTTTAATTTATAGCCCAGGCACATGACTATTTATACTGCATTGATAAACGTGAAAATTACTTTGTGGTTAGGTCAATTCAAACATAACCTACATCCCTATCGGCTTTTATCTTGAACCCTGTAATGAAACCGAGTGGTGCAGTGAGTGAGTGCTGTGGAGTTTTGTAACAGCACTGTAGTGTAGCAGTGGGCGCTGTTTTCAGACACCCACACACACTGCACTGCTGCTCCCATCACAGCACCAATCCCTCCCTCCCACTGAGAGACGAGGCTTTCGCACAATCCACCTGCACAAATGCACACACAGCGGCCAAAATTAACTTTTTACCGCACCTGCCATTGGCGGCTGAATATCTCTTATTGGCCATGAAACTGTATTTTGCTTTTTTATTAAATATATATTTTTGTTAATTGAATAGCAGTCACAATAAGATTATTTAGCTGTTTTTTTTACTTTCATATTCATGTCATATGTGACCCTGGACCACAAAACCAGTCATTAGTCACACGGGTATATTTGTAGCAAAAGCCAACAATACATTGCATGGGTCAAAATTATTGATTTTACTTTTATGCCAAAAATCATTAGGATATTAAGTAAAGATCATGTTCCATAAAGATATTTAATAAATTTCCTACCGTGAATATATCACAAATGTATTTTTGTGTGTGGATATGCATGGCTAAGAACTTCATTTAGACAACTTTAAAGGCGATTTTCTCAATATTTTGATTTTTTTGCACCCTCAGATTCCAGATATATTAAAATAGTTGTATCTCGGCCAAATATTGTCCTATCCTAACAAACCATACATCACATACATACATACATACATACATAGATATTTATTCAGCTTTCATATGATGTATAAATCTCAATTTCAAAAAATTGACCCTCATGTCTGGTTTTGTGGTCCAGGGTCACATATACGAGATGAATCAGTCTCTCAATAAAAGTCTCTCAATGAAAGTGCACCTATGACACTGTTACTCAAGTCAATCATTTTTGATGGTGTAATCCAGGAATATTGCACATACAGTGCCCTCCTAAAGGCAAAGTGGGATTATGGACAATATCAGCATGAATTTTTATCCTTATAATTTGCAATTAAAACCAGCAATAAGGGTTTTCTTTTTGATTAGATGATAAAGGACATACACTATCGTTCAAAAGTTTGAAGTAATTAGGTTTGTTGTTTGTTTTTTGAAATAAATAAATAAATAAATAATACTTTTATTCAGTTAGGACCCATAAAATTTAAAGTAAAAGTAAAAACATTTACTATATAACATGGCAAAAGATTTCTATTTCAAATAAATGCTGTTCTTTTGAAAGTTCCATACATCAAAGAATCCTTAGAAAAAAATGTATCACACTTTACATAAAAATATTAAGCAGCACAACTGTTTTCAACAATAAAAAATGTTTCTTAAGCGGCAAATCAGCATATTAGAATGATTTATGAAGGATCATGTGATGCTGAAAACTGGAATAATGATGCTGAAAATTGAGCTTTTCCATCACAGGAATAAATTACATTTTAAAATATTTTGAAATTCAAAAACAGTTAAATTGTAATAATATTTCACAATATTATTGTTTTACTGTATATTTGATCAAATAAATATAGCTTTGGTGAGCATAAGACTTCTTTCAGAACCATTAAAAACTTACCAACCCCCAAATTTGAAATGATAGTGTATATGCACATCACAATCAGGCATGCTTTTTGGCAGCTGTGATTCCTGATAACTGGATTAAATCTGGGCCAGGCCTCATAGTCTGTGTTGTCCCTTATCAATAATCACAAAATAAGGATTTATGCTTATAAGGTCCAAAAACCTAGTCAAATTATCCTTTTATCCTCCAAACTATGTATAATGAGGTCCTGAACACACATCTTAGAGATGAACTTGTCCTCTGTAGTTACCTGGTGAAATCATCTGCCTTTTTTCCCTTTACTGGTCTCGGCCTCCCTCCAGCCTTTCCCACCATGGTAGACAACCACGTCGGACACAACTCTAGCATGGCCTACATGGGGGGCATGGAGCCTAAACCAGTGTACCAGCCACCCCAGGTCACCCCCTCGAGGTACTCCCCAGTCCCACGGCACATGCTGGGGGAGGAGGACTTCACCAGGTCAGAGTCAAGAATTTACTCATCTATTCACTTACGGTCACTCACTTCTTCACTCTAGGGTTCCCACGGCCATGAAAACCTGGAAATATCTGGGAATTTTAACATTTCCAGGCCTGGAAAAGTCATACAAGTAGAAGTTTCTACAGCTAATATTGTTTTTTAAATACTTTGGCTCTAAAATATTGAATCATTGTAAATAATAAAAAATCCCTGGAAAGCAACTGAAAAATCATGAAAATGTATTGGTCAAAAAGTGTGGGAACCCTGTCACTCACTCAGATGTCACTTTTCAAGTGCACTCATGCACAAATGGCAAAAAGCAGCACTTGCATGCCAATATAAATATATATTTGATTGGAGGTGTACATTGATTTTTCACAATCTGTGCTACAGTTCTTCAGCTTTAGTTGTCTAATTTCTTTTTGGCAATACTGTTCACATTTTATGATGTAACTGGGCAAAGATAGAACAAATAAAAAAGATTTTAAGTAGGTGTCGAGTGTGGGCTGAAGAACGTCTACGAGGTGTGTAATGCCTCTCTGTGGTGGTGTGTTTGTGAACATTGCTTTAACGCAACATGACTGGGTGAATATAGTCTCCAACACAAATCCCAACACGGCAAACAAACACTCGGGGTATAAGAGATGCTTCTGGCATGGGGTCAAATGTCTTGAAGTTACGGCCACTGTTGCCTGGACATGAGATGGGATTTACCTCTCCGAGCATGGAGTCCCTGGAGCCTGTGAGTCAGCCTGGATCCCAGAGCTGACTCGTCCCTCTCTAGCCATCCAGCTGAAGGCATCCTCACTTCTGCATGTGTGTGTTTGTCTCCGTCTGTGTGCATGTGTATGTGTCTTCATACTGTATGTCTTTGTCTGCTGTCTCTGTGTGTCTGAAAGCGCCCCATTTACTGTGTGATTTCTGTACCCCCAATAGGGCCGAGCCCATTTACAGTGCCATCCACAAACCTCATGGGGACACCAGCCCTCCCTCCCCCCATCTGTGCAGCAGGGGGTCTGGGGACGTGGGTTGCAGCCCCGCCCCGCCTGCTCTGTGTCAAAGCCTGGTCCCGTACACCGGCAGGTACTAACCACTGCTTCTCGCTCTGCCTGGCTTAGCATAGCATAGCATAGTTAACCTAATAGTTACCCCCTGCACGACCACCATCCTTCCCCCTACCTCAGGTCAACCTGCAGTGTGGCACAGGTAAGGTCTTGAGGCGAAAGCAGTGTGGGGGAGATGCCACACGTGTGGTATTAAAATCCTTAAAGGCATAGTTCACCCAAAAATTAAAATTATTCTATGATTTACTCACCCTCAAGCCATCCTAGGTGTATATGATTTTCTTCTTTTAGACGAATCAGAGTTATATTAAAAAATATCCTGTCTCTTCCAAGATTTATAAAGGGAGTGAATGGTGCATTTTTTTAAGTCCAGAAAAGCACATCCGTCCATCATAAAAGTAATCCACATGGCTCCAGGGGGTTAATAAAGGCCTTCTGAAGCGAAGTGATGCGTTTTTGTAAGAAAAATATCCATAATTCTAATTTTATAAACTGTAATCACTAGCTTCCTTTAACGTCTGTCCATGCTTTTTTCCACGTATGACGTAGGCGTAACGTAAGCTTAGGTGAGAGTAGACGCCTCTCGGGGTTCAAACTAATAGGGCTGGGCAACAAACTCAAGCTCCTCCAACATTTCTCTTCAAAAATTCTCTTTTCATGACAAGTGTTTTGATTTGCTCTATCCTCTGCACTTCCGCGTTCGTCAGTACATCATGCGTCAGGTCAAAGGTCACTCTTCTGCCGGAACTAGACTCGCGTACAATCGTTACCGGAAGCTAGTGATTACAGTTTATAAAGTTATAATCATGGATATTTTTCTTACAAAAACGCATTGCTTTGCTTCAGAAGGCCTTTATTAACCCTCTGGAGCCGTATGGATTACTTTCATGATGGATGGATGTGCTTTTTTGGGCTTCAAAAAAATAGCACTGTTCACTCCTATTATAAAGCTTGGAAGAGCCAGGATATTTATATTATAATGTAACTCTAATTGTGTTTGGCTGAAAGAAGAAAGTCATATACACCTAGGATGGCTTGAAGGTGAGTAAATTATGGGATAATTTTTTTATTTTTGGGTTAACTGACGATTTAAAGCCTGCTTATACCAACACAAACATTCGGCACAAATAATTGGTCCAATTTTCGCATACGATTTTTCTGTTCAGACCCCGGCTGAATGAAAATTCACATTAACTCTCTGACTTTAGGTGGCGCTTTTAGAAAAGCAGAAATTCCCTGGTTACTCCGGGACACAAAGCACTAAGTTACTTTACATTTCTGACACCCTCGTCATGGAGAAGATAGGAAGTCAAGCGGTATTCGAAAGTTTTCAAACAGCCGTTCAGATTTTTGTATTTGTTATGATGTTTGTCAAACAATAAGTTTTACTTATCACTGTTACTTAGCAAAATACTCTGTTCGTGAGCGCCACCAAGTTGTAGTTTTATGTAACAGCAGCGGCTCTGGGCATGTGGTCAAAAGCGTGAATCCTGTCGGTTGGCCAGATTTTATTCACAGTGTGATGGAAAAGAGATGGCATTGACAGCATGCGAATATTCATGTTGGTCTGAACAGGTGTGTTAACAGCCGTCCATTCAAATTAAAATCACACCGAATTTCAAACCAAATATTTGTCTTGGTGTGAATGGGCCTTTAGGTGCCTTTAGAGTCAATAGAGTCACAAACAAATCTATCACGTTTTCAGTGTGCACATTTTTCAGGAAGCTCTTTTTTCTGTCAGTTAATTTAGATCACAGACTGTTCATTTTTTTAAGAGATACTTTACCCAAAAATGAAAATCCTGTCATCATTTACTCATCACGTATCATTTCAAACCTGTATGGAACATAAAACCTGAAAAATGTGTTTTTATTTCTCCATACAATGAAAGTCAATGGGGTCCAATGTTGTTTGTACCCCAATGACTTTTAAAAATATATTTTTTTATCTTGTTCTACAGAAGAAAGTCATACATGTGAGTAAATGATGGCAAAATTTTCATTTAATGGACTTAAAGGGTTAGTTCACTTTCAAATGAACGCAACGCCAGTTTATTACATTTTATTCGTAACTTGAATACGGAAGATATTTTACTTCATAACTTGTTAAATATGGATACATTTTTTTACACAAACGCATCGATTCGCTTCAGAAGGCCTTTATTAACCCCCCGGAGCCGTGTGAAATGTTTTCATGATGAATGGATGTGGACGGAGACACTTTATTCAGCTCATACTCGTTTGGTAACTCTTACTGCCATTATAAAGCTCGGATGCATCAGGATATTTATTAATATTTCTCAGATTGTGTTCATCAGAATGAAGAAAGTCATATTCACCTAGGATGGCTTGAGGATAAGTAAAGCTTGGGGTAATGTTCATTTGAAAGTGAACTAATCCTTTAAATCTTGCAGAACCTACAGTAAATAGTTAGTACGTTAATACGTTTTAATCAAAACAGTAAAGTTGTTTACAAAACAGTTAACCATTTTAGGATCTATTTTTTTATATGTAAATCTAAAATAAGGTGATAAATAATGCCAATAATAGAGTGCCCCAGGGATGACGTGTCTTTGTAGGCCAACCCGGAAGTTAGCGGCGCACTGGTTCCCTCGATGCATTTTTCCCATAGACTTTTGGAAAATCGCAGAAAATAAGCTCTGTGTTTAACAAAGGGTTATGACACTTACACGTTTTGTCTATCAAGATAATCTTTACAAGTTAACACAACATTTATAGATTTTGAAGCCTAAATAAAGTGGTCAGATACAAAAGGCTAACAGTAGGCTATAAACGGACTACAGCACACCATGATCAATGTCGTCACCACCAAATTTCCTCAAACTGTATTTAAAAAACAACTTTATTTATAAACATGCTCGCTGATTATGATCTGTGCTGTTATTAAAACTTGTAGCAAAAAACCCATTCAAAAAACCCATTGACTTGACGGCATTGGAACCGGAAGTCCTAAAATGCTAACTCGCTTCCGGATTTTGCCTACAAAAATGTGTCATCCCTGAGGCACTCTATTATATTTTGTTGAGGTATCATCCCACACTGATCCTAAAAGAAAGTGCTAAAGTAGCCTACTATTGCCTTTTTTTTGTTTTGTTATTAAAACTTTGAAAATGCTGTTAAAATATACTTAAGAAGCCTGCAGGCTTTAGCTTTGTCTTCATTTGAAAAACCAAAAGCACCCCAAACTCCCCCTAATTCACACCCTGCCCATTTTGTACCTATGTTTAATCTCAGGTAGTATGCGAGTTTAAACCTAAGCCATCATCCTTTACTAGCCCATATAATGTCCTGGTGTTTTGTGTGCTCTCTGAAGCAGTCGTAGTCTGAGTGATGTACTGTGACTGGCTGTCTGGGATGGGTATCATCTACTTAATGTACCACTACGATTGTTGCTTAATCCTTGCATACTCACTGTACTGAGAACCCTCACTCTACATATTAATCTTAAGCACATAACTAGTCAACAGCTTATCATGACATGAATGACACCTTATGCAGTTTACTGAAGAGTGTATGCTATTAGCAGTTGGACCTACAATGTTCAGCTGGTAGAATCCATAGACTTACATTGAAGGACTAAAGCTGTATATGTATTTTTGTTTGCCTTGGGCCAGTAAGCAACCACCCTAACTCCCTAGCAACACCCTAGCAAACACATAGCAATCCTGACAACCTTAACACTACCAATTGCGTTGCAGTACCCTGCCCTTTTGCATGTGCTAGTACCACACACATTTTATTCAAAAATTGTAATAAAACAACATTCTACAAGTGTTGGATGGCATTAGACAATATGATTGATTTTTGTTTACCTTATATTCAGAGCTATTCTTCCACAAGTGTGTGTGTTTATGTGTGTGTGTGTGTTTATGTACATATTTTTTTATCCTGGTGTCACCGTGGGGACCTAAATTGAGGTCCTCATGGGGAAACAAGCTTACAAATCATACAGAATTATTATTATTTTTTTTTATTTTTTTTTGAAAGTGTAAAAATGCAGGAAGTTTTCTGTGATGGGTAGGTTTAGGGGTAGCGTTAGTGTAAGGGGATAGAATATACAGTTTGTACGATATAAAATCCATTACATGTATGGAGAGGATAGTAAACCAGACGTTTGTGTGTCTGTGTGTTTGATTATGTATGTAGTTTAACAATACTGACCTCCCACCTGTCTTGTACATGTACAGTACAGTCTAAAAGTTTGGAACCACTAAGATTTTTAATGTTTTTAAAAGAAGTTTCGTCTGCTCACCAAGGCTACATTTACTTAATTAAAAATACAGTAAAAACACTAATATTGTGAAATATTATTACAATTTAAAATAACTGTGTACTATTTAAATATATTTGACAAAGTAATTTATTCCTGTGATGCAAAGCTGAATTTTCAGCATCATTACTCCGGTCTTCAGTGTCACGTGATCCTTCAGAAATCATTCTAATATGCTGATTTGCTGCTCAATAAACATTTATGATTATTTTCAATGTTGAAAACAGTTGTGTACTTTTTTTTCAGGATTCCTTGATGAATAGAAAGTTCAAAAGAACAGCATTTATCTGAAATACAAAGCTTCTGTAGCATTATACACTACCGTTCAAAAGTTTGGGGTCAGTAAGAATTTTTATTTTTATTTTTTTGAAAAGAAATTAAAGAAATGAATAATTTTATTCAGCAAGTATGCATTAAATCAATCAAAAGTGGCAGTAAAGACATTTATAATGTTACAAAAGATGAGATTTCAGATAAACACTGTTCTTTTGAACTTTCTATTCATCAAATAATCCTGAAAAAAAATATTGTACACAAATATTTTGTACAATTGTACACATTAAATGTTTCTTGAGCAGCAGATCAGCATATTAGAATGATTTCTGAAGGATCATGTGACACTGAAGACTGGAGTAATGATGCTGAAAATTCAGCTTTGCATCACAGGAATAAATTACTTTGTCAAATATATTTAAATAGTACACAGTTATTTTAAATTGTAATAATATTTCACAATATTAGTGTTTTTACTGTATTTTTAATTAAATAAATGTAGCCTTGGTGAGCAGACGAAACTTCTTTTAAAAACATTAAAAATCTTAGTGGTTCCAAACTTTTGGACTGTACTGTATGTTTATATGTTCATCGGTTTGTATACCAGCATTGCTGGAGGTGTGACAAAGACTGGAGCGGTCACCCAAAGATTTATTATTCTCCAAACACATAAATACACACTCATGGAACCTTCCAACACAGGAATGTTTTGGCTTCTGTTGCAGTTATGTAAATATAAACAGTAGGGCCCGCTCTTACCATAAATGTATAGGGAAGTGAGAGGTTGATTCTGCAGTCAGACTACAAATGAGTAGTGGTGCACATTCCTGAAGCTGTCATGATTCATTTGAACGGGGGAAAGCAGGCCACAAACACACACAGTGTGCTCTGCCAATGCCCATCACACACATAGATAGACTTAGACAGTCTGTCATAATGTGCTGACATGAACACACACTCCCTTTGACACGTAGCCCAAACACACACACACACACATACACACACATACAGTATAAAGGCACAATATTTAAACCTACACAAGGCTACACCTACCAAAAAACATAAATAGTGTTATATTATGCCACTTTGCACTTCACTGTGCCCAAACTAAGCTGTCAAAGTTAGTCTGAACCTTATCACAAACACCCTGGAGGTCTCCCCAGAGGCTAATAAAAGTTGTTTACAGGCGCATATACTTTGTGTTGGTGTACAGTGACAGTTCACTCCTGGAGGACTGTGTGTGTGTATATATGACTGAGTCACAGGAGAGACTCAGATAGGCCCTCTGCCCATCTGTGCTTACCCCACACTAGCATGGCAGTCACAGACACATTTAGATCCCTCCATCTGACCCAGTACACACTAACGGCCCCCTGGCTTCTTTACCAGCTGAATATATTATGGAGATTCGGGGAAGATCTACCACCCACCCTTCGGATTGCAGAACATAATCGGCCATGCCGCCAATCGAACAGGCTAATGACAATCTGCTCGCACACTCATGTTCACAAATGATGGACACACATTTAGATACAAACCCAGACAGACAAATCTTACATTTTAAATAGTCCAGGCCATTCCTGACCATGTTTGATTATGGTTTTCAAAAATGGCTTCCTTGTATGACTCATGGAGTTTGTTTTTCCATTCAATGCATTACATCACTTCTAATTCAGACTGCCACATACACAATTGTAGGGTAATAAAAATAGGAATAAATATCTTTATATATACAGTATATATATATATCCATAAGTATTGGAACAGTAATGACAAAATTGCTCTTTTAGCTGTGGTGTCAAGACATCTATAAATATGATTAAAATATTAATATAAGGCAGAAGTCTTGTCATATTCTATTATTGACTGTTTCAACACAAAATGATTTACCAACTAAGAAGTACAGCACTTTTAGAGTTTCATCCCTCTGCCTAATGTGAGCATAAATATTGGGACGGTTTAACTTAAAGCAAATGTAAACGTGTAAAAGCTAATATTTAATTGTGAATCCCTTGCAAGCAATCACAGGAGTGAGTCTGTGACCCATAGACATCACCAGATTCTTGGCTTCACACTTTAAAATGCTTTTCCAGGCCTTTAATACAGCCATTTTCAACAGTTGTTTGTTTTGATGAATCTCTTCTTCAGCTGGAGAAATGCTTGTTCAATAGGATTTAAATCTGGAGACTGACTTGGTCAGTCTAAGATCCTTCATTGATAATCTCCTTGATTGAGTTGGCAGTACTAGTGTTTTGGGTCATGGGCCTGTTGCCATATGAAGAAGTTCCCAGTGAGTCTGTTGGCATTTTCTTGTACACTGGTAGGCAAGATTCTTTTGTTCATTCTTCTACTGCCATCATTGAATAAGTCATCAATAAAGATGAGTGAGCCTGTTCCAGAGGCAGACATGACATTACCTCCACCATGCTTTCCAGATGAGGTTGTATGCCTTGGATCATTTGCAGTTTCTTTTTTTTTTCTCTACACTTTTGCTTTCCCACTCTGATAAAGGTTAATCTTTGTCTCATCTGTCCATAAAGCTTTTTTGCAAATTCAAATTGGCTTTCCTATTTTTGGTTCTGATCAGATGTTTGATCTTGCTGTGTAGCCTCTGTAATTCTGTTGGTGAAGTCTCCTGTGAACAGCAGATTGTGAGACCATCACCCCAGCTTTCTGGAAGTTGCTGGTGATTTTACTGACACTTTTTTTTTAGAGGTTTTTTTACAGCCTTGTCCAGCCTTTTTTACAGCCTTTAATATACCTTGTCATTTGTCTATCATCAACTGCTGTTGATTTTCTCAGCTGACCTGGGGAGAGTTTCCCAAAACCATAGTTGCTAGCTAAGTTAGCAATTTTGTTGGTTGCAATACAATTTCCCATTGCTAACCAACGAAGTTGCTCACAGGTTAGCAACTATGTTTTTGGGAAACGCTCCCCTGGTTGTTGTCGTTTGCTGAAGCTTGCCAGTGGTGTGTATCTTTTTCAGGACATTCCAAACTGGTCATTCCAAGTCAATCTCCAGATTTAAATCCTATTGAACAAGCATTTCCCCCAGCTGAAAAGGAGACTAAAGGCAGAAATTCCCCAAAACAAGCAACTGTTGAAAATGTATTAAAGGCCTGGAAAAGCATTTTAAAGTGTGAAGCCAAGAGTCTGGTGATGTCTATGGGTCACAGACTCGCTCCTGTGATTGCTTGCATGCAATTTACAACAAAATATTAGCTTTTAACTTTTACATTTGCTTTAAGTTAAACTGTCCCAATACCAATGCTCACATTAGGCAGAGGGATGAAACTCTAAAAGTGCTGTACTTCTTAGCTGGTAAAACATTTTGTGTTGAAACAGTCAAAAAACTAATTTTTCTGTACTTCTGCCTCATATTAATCTTTTAATGTCTTCACACCACAGCTAACAGAGCAATTTTGTCATTACTGTTCCAATACTTAAGGAGGGCGCTGTATTTGTGTGTATATATATATATACTTTAAGTATTTTGTAACATGTTGAAAAGCTGTGTATTTCAGGTTTATCTGGTTATGGTTTATGTATCAAACTAAAAAAGGATATACAAATTGAATATCCACTGAAACTCAATGCATAGAAAAAAATCATGAAATATTATGACAAATAATATTATTTGTATATTTAAATATGTAAATAACAAATATTTTAGAATGGTTGATTGATATTTTTTAATTTCAACTTCAACTTTATTGGTTTTACAGCAAGACATACGGACACTTGACACACACAAGTGAAGCGGGGCAACATACATTAGAAAGTTCAACAGTTTCATGCTCTCTTTAATATATAATAAATACACTACAGTTCAAATGTTTGGGTTCAGTACGATTTTTTTAAAAAATAAATTACTTTGCATTGAATTGTACAAAAATGACAGTAAAAACATGTATAATGTTACCAAAAAAGATTCTATTTAAAATAAATGCTGTTCTCTTAATCTTTCTATTCATGAAAGAATCCTGAAAGAAAATGTATCATGGTCTCTATAAAAATATTAAGCAGCGTACATAGACACATTTACTGTAGATCTCTCATAGTACATAGTATTCAAAAAACGGTAAGCAAAAAGTACCTGGATGACCTACTATGTCTGCCTTGATTCTGAAGTGCACATTCAGTGGCCACTTTACTATCCCATGAGGCCACAGGAGAGGATTTATGAATGGAAGTGAAGCAATGTAATAGACGCTGGTAGGTCACGTGACAGTAGCAACGTGGCGGATGTAGTAGGCCTGCTTCCAGATATCTTCAATACTACCCATATTCATACTATATAGAACATACTTTATTTAGCGGTCGCAAATTCAAATGTAGTACCTACTCAGACAGCACGTGATTTCGCACACAGGCACACAGCATAAGTTTTAACTTACATCTGAAGCAAGCGTTCCCTGATTGAGTGCTTTTATTTCCCACTACAGTTGACAATTCAGAACCTAAATCTTAACAACATCATTGTCAGTAAAGCAACACGATAATTCAAGTCACTCATTTGTCATTAGGTTTAGTTTATACTGTGCAAATAAAATTGGCGGGATAGAATATAATTGAAGCTGAGGTACTTTTTGGCAGCTCCACTCAGTGACGCACCTGATTGTAAACTGTTGACACACTTGGTTTATTCTTAGCTGCTCTGAGAGGCTGGAAATATCTTGAATGTCTTTTGGCGTGAAGTCAAATGGGACTGAAGTAGTGTGTTCTGAGGAAGAGATCGGTGGTTTTCACCCAGAGCTTTGAAAGCATTCAGAGAAAGAGGAAGACAGAGCAGCCCACAGCACCATGAAAGCCATATGATTCTGCCAAAGAGAACATTTTTTCCATGGAGAATTGCCTCTACGTGTTTCCGGAAAGCAGTATCCACCATTAATCACTCAATCAGAGCAAATTACTTAGATCGTAAAGAGAAGCAGACAGACTGCATTGGGGCATTGCAACCCTGTAAACCTCTGAGCCTTGTGGTCATCCTTCAATAAGGTTGGGAAATTTCAGCTTACCACAACAGTACTTTGGTGGTGATTGGGGGGGTTATTTGAGGGGTTTCATCTCTATATGCTATAGAGATTAAAAGAGAAAGACTGCTAACAATAAACTCTGCACATTGGAGTTGCATGCCTTATAATCTACAAAATGGACACATTTTAATTTCTTAATACACATTTTTGAAATTTTTAATTAAACTAAAGTAACTTCCTCTTCTTCTGAAACAGCTTTTCTTGTCGGCTGACATCACTTAGGCCACATGGGCTATTGCATAATTTTAGCCAGTGAAATAGCTACTTAGCCAACTTTTTACATTCAGATACAATTACTTTATCGCAGCCACTTTTAATGATCCATCAATTTTTAATTGATAAAATTGAAATTGCGGATGTTTTATTGTGGTGGACAGCAGTTCATGTGGCTGGGTAAGAGTTAAGTCTTGCACTGTTCCTGCAGGGGTGACGCGTGACAGGCGATGTGGTGCTGTTTCCCATCACTCCCCTTTCACTTAGAGAAAGCACACATATACACATACGCCACTTCACAGCCGGTCTGGAGCAAGATACAGAGTCCTGGGGAAAATATTCTTCATATCCCTGCCGGGTAGCTAGCGGCAGGCAACATGTTCACTGTTAACATCTCGTCTTCCTTGCCAATGTTAAAGGCTAATGTAGAGAGACGAGGTAGGACAAGCATTTCGCTCATGAACAGGTACAGTAGGTCCAGGTAATGGTTTGAGTGAGTGACTGCTTGTATTTGATAACTGTTTTATCTTGTTGTGTACAAGGGTGCCATGAATTGTACAGATCTGCAATATCAACATATTTGCTATTCAGTTGTTTCATTTGCTCTGGAACTATTTTAATAAAAAGTGAATTTTAAATAAATGCCTAGTACTAATCTCACAGCAGTTCTTTTCAGCATATATGCACTTAATTTTTCCCTAGACCTAATAAGTGTTTGACCTAGACATTAAAAGTAATTGCCTTTAATGAAATGAACAAAATTATTTTCATATGCCTCTGTTTTTATTTATTTTAATACTTTTGAGTATCATTTGAAACTAATCTTAATGTTTAATCAACAAAGCATTTGGTATCAGGGTTGTGTGCCATTCAGAAATTGATTTAATTTAATATGAGGTAGCAAATAGGATGTGTGGAATTGCAATTTGAACTTAAATTTGAGGAAGTAGAATTAAAATGAATTAAAACAAAATAAATGTATGACTATTTCAGCTCGAAAAGCAGTGTTTGTGAAAACTTTGAATGTTGGCCTTTAGAAAGCTTGTTTGAAAAAAGGTTTAAAGGTTTATAGGCCTGATGGAAGAACTTTGTCTTTGTGTCATTAAGTCACGTCTGTTTACATAAAAAAGGATCCCCAATTAGTAGGCTATATCGCATGTGGGGATGCTGCAGGTGGTGGATCATTTATTGCCTTTTCTCCCAGCAGCTGGAATAAACATAATTTTGATGGCGGATTGTATGGTATGACAAATCAACTTTGGAGATTAGACTGTACAGAAAGTGAAATCTACAGGTAACGCTAATACACACTAAATACACGCAGTCACGCAATGCTGATGTTGTTAACATTAACAATTTGAGAACAAAGTATAAACATTAATAACAATTTGCACATTTTAATGTGATATGCGCTAAGCAATCATTATATTTAATCACCATTGGACCCGTGTTTTATTTTAATACTTTTTTTCTCAGTTGGTCAGAACAAAAGTGGCAGATTTGTTACTTGTTCAGATGACATTTTCCGGTGAAAATTCTTATTTTGGTCATACTTCCAAGATGTAGAATCTGTGATTCAGAAGTACAGTATCTACTGGTGCGGTGACTGACAGCCATACATTCTCCTCAAAGCATTAGATTCATCCGCGCTGAGGAGCCGTGCCGATGCACAACCCACGTAAAGATGATTATTCCGCAAATAACTGCAATTTGCAGGTTTCAAACAGAGATGGCAAAACTTATGGACTGCAGCTTTAATTTTCCAGAACCCACTGTCTGTTGAATATCTTTGAATTGCGATTAAATTCCTCTTCATGTCACTTGAATTAAACTTTATGTGGAAATTCAACTTCTTAAACTAAAAAGAAGCAAATTTTTCAATTCTGAATTATACACAACCCTGTCTGGTGTATCTATAGAGTTTTAACAGGTTAATCAATCACAGTTGTTTGGCATACATGTTCAAAATGAGTGTGTGTGAGCTTTTGCAATTTGTCAACTTAGAGTAGAGTAGACTGCAAAAGAGAGGAACTAATAAATAATGTTGTATACAAGAGACCCATTAGAGCGACAGTAAACAGGGAACTATTGTACAGGTCATGGTTTTAATGTGTGTCATGTAATAAACAGAGGTTAAAAAGGTGATTAAAAAAACTGTTTACCACTTGCATTAAATTTATGGACATAAGGTTCTCGGTAAATTGATTCACACTCCAGTACCCCAGTAGATCACACAAAGTACATCATAGTCAGTTTGTGTAATTATGTATGTTTCATATATGGACCAAACCTTTCCTAAAAGCACAGCTTGTCCGGTCACATAAAATTGCTGTTTTCAGCATCATAAAGCTGCACCATGGGCAATCGAGATAGAATGGCTCATGTCGAGAGCTAGCCGAGTGCAGAATTCTAATGAGAAACATGCGTACTGTCCTGCTGAAAGCAGGGAGCTGTCACTACAAATGTTGATGTGTGTTGTAGTTTTGGGAACTGGTTTTGGGATTATTCTGCAGTACATGCGGAAAGGGTTTTTGACGGCCTCTGAATGTAGCTGAGTCTCTCTGGTGTGCCAGCTTTGGGCAGTCTGGAATGCCTCTCTGCCTGCAGATGAATCACGGCTGCTAAAACAGTACCGCAGTCCTGCACAAGGCAGGAATGAGCTCAATGTGTGAATGCGTTTTGTGCCTGTGTGGGAAAGTGTGTTAGTTATCATGTGTATGTGTTAGCGCTCATTTCTGGAACAAATCTGGAACACTTGTTGTTTAGCTTTGTTGTGGATGAAAGTTTGCCAGTCTCCTCTAGTCGTGACTAGAGCGTTGTGTTTTCTCATGGATCTGTTCTTCTCGATTTCCTCTCTCTGTAAATGACAGGAGGAAGACGAAATGCAAAATAATAATTTACCTTCTGGCTAGACTGAAACATTATTATTGTTCCTTTATCCTATGAATTCTTGATGCAGTCTGGGATGAAGGAAGCTTTGTGAAGATTTCTGAAACCCATCCCACTCTCAAATGTCTTAATGTGGTTGTTCCACTATATATATAGTGGAACAACCACATTAATATATATATTGCACATATGTCTGTCTTTTGTCCCCTCCCTGCTGCTTTGGTGATCCGAGTCCATCCTGATCCTTAACACTGTCGTTCTGCTTGGCAGGGAGCCGCGGAAGATCCTTCTACACAAGGGTTCCACAGGTTTGGGATTCAACATCGTGGGCGGGGAGGATGGAGAGGGCATCTTCGTGTCTTTCATCTTGGCAGGAGGGCCAGCCGACCTGAGCGGAGAGCTGAGGAGAGGAGACCGCATCCTGTCGGTCAGTAACTGTCCGTGACACTCAAGTAGAAATAGTAAGGATTAACAGCATTAAAATATGTAGTACCATTCAAAAGTTTGGGGTCAGTAATATTTAATACTTTTTTATGTTTTTGAAAGAAGTCTTATGCTCACCAAGGCTGCATTTATTTGATTAAAAATACAGTAAAAAACATTATATTGTGAAATGTTATTACAAATTTAAATAACAGTTTATTTGAATATATTTTCAAATTTAATTCATTCCTGTGACGGCTGAATTTTCAGCATCATTCCTCTAATCTTCAGTCACATGATCCTTCAGAAATCATTCATTATGAATAGAATTGAATTGATTGGGTTCTCAAGAAACATTTCTTATTATATCACTGTTGAAAACAGTTTGATTTTTTTTAGGATTCTTTGATGAATAGAAAGTTTAAAAGACAAGCATTTATTTGAAATAGAAATCTTTTTTAACATTATAAATGTCTTTACTGTCACTTTCGATCAATATAATGCATCCTTGCTGAATTAAAAATATACATTTCTTAAAAAAGAGATCTTTCTCTCTTATTAAATGGAATGGATTTTTTCACGGTTTATAATACAGTCTCCTCTTTAAATTGGTATGAAGTCTTAGAGCTGACATTACATCATGTGATTTGCGTGAGTGTGTGGTGTGTGGGGGTTGTTGCTTTAATCTGTTACCATGGTATTGTCCCAGGTGAATGGTGTAAACCTGCGCAATGCTACCCATGAACAGGCGGCTGCTGCGCTGAAGAGGGCTGGACAGACGGTGACCATCATTGCCCAGTACAGACCAGAAGGTAGCGTGGCTCTTTCAGTGTGTATCCATGATGTTTGTCACTACAAATGAAATTGTGCTCCCTGAGACAATGAATGAGATTAACAATGAGAATAGATTTGAGCTGTTGCATTCAAGTTAGCTTTTTGTAGGCTCTTATTTATTGCTTTAAGAGCAATAAGTAAATGAATTAAAATAGACAAAAACTGTGCTTCTAAGAAAAGTTCACCTTTCTACTGTTATGTGGGATTATTGCATCAAGACCCCAAACTGCTCTCGCTTTCTTCACACACCCATGTGTTGTGCCTGTTGTGTCTTGCCTGCTTCTGTAATCACTCCATCAAAGTGGCATACTACCGTATATCCCTTTAAGAACTTAGCCTCACCTAGCTTTATGAGAGAATCCTTATTTGCAAATGAGGACATTCAGTGACTGATAGTTGTTTAGCTTTTGTAGAATTAAGGGGGGGGGGGGGGGTGGGCAGATATTATGCATTGAGACTGCAAATGTAGTTTCGTTTTTTGATTGGGATCTTTTTAAAGAATCATTTGAACCGGTTTGCAATACCATTGTCAACAATTCATTGCATCAAATGATAGGTAGGTAGGCTACTAAATGACTTCTGTGAGATGAATCATGGCTGTAACAAACTGAACTGGGACATTTAAAATTACAATAAACTTATTTATTAGCGGAACTAATCGGATGTATGGCTTGATCTGAACATTTAGATCATGTAATGTGTCTCAACGTGTGTCAGGGTCCATGCGATTGCGTTAAAGAATCACTGAATCCGGTTCTTTGAGCGAGTGTTCGAAAGAACCGATTCGCATAAATGAATCGGACTTCCCAACAAAAGTTCACTCGCTGAATGAAAGCACTGGGATGAAACTGTGCCAGAAGTGGGAGGGATCAACCTGAGAGGAAAAAAAGGGGGAGAAGGAACTGAATGGACTAAAAACCAGAGTGGAGGAAGCGCTTGACTTTACTCTTTGAAAGCTTATTTATGGCGCAGGGTTAGCTTTCATCTGCGGGATCTTTATGAAAGTCTTTCTGACCGGAGATATGGAATAAGCGCGCGCTGGTCGCGTGAGCTGGGCGGATTGAAATCCCGCGTCTCGAGCGCGAATGAGACTCATTTTTAAAGAAGAAGGTGCCGCTGCTGGAATGGGAGGAGCAAAGCAGGACAGACCGAAGCATTTCCATTAAACTCTACTATTTATTTACCTTTCCTGTCGATTTAAACGAAAGAAAACGGCCTTTTCCTCCTTGCGCCGCTGTGCAGCATTCACTAGTTCATTCTCTTTTGTTTGACTTGTTTTATTCTCTCACCTAAAATGTTTTTTCGAGTGAGTTGGACAACGAGAGGTTGACCTGAACACAGTGCTTTAGCCGCCGCCGGGTAAGATCACCTCAACTCATATTCATAAAGCATTTACAGGAAAGATCTGTATAAAGTAGGTGAAAACTATCAATGGGATGTAAATCTACGTTAAATTGTCAATATAAGTGCTTTATATCGTATCCTTTTAATATGCTGCTCTAAAAAGGAAACCTTTGATGTTCACAATGGATTTCTAGTAGCTCGAGTTGCTTGTTTTACCAAGTTTAGTGCGTTCAAAGATAAATTAAAATAATTTAAGCAACTTCTTAAGCTGCTCAGCCGTTGGCCTGACGTCATGAATACTGTTTTCTAGCCTAGTATGTTTTGTCAGTGACGTGTTTGTGTTGCTGCGCGACACCGGTAAACTGTGTGCTCGAAGATTTCGTGGGAAATGTTTTATATGGAAGCCATAAGCACGACAAAACACAGCTACAAGATATTTAGTGATTATATCATAAGCAAAATGGTGTTTTTATTCTGTATAAAGGGTTGGGTAGTTCACCTTTGAACTGAACTTAAGTTCTGTCAAAAAGATCCGGGATATTTTGCACTTTGAGGCCTGACGCTTCGCCGTCATGTTTGTTCAATGCTTTATTATATAGAGCTTCCTGCAGAGCTCAGGACAGGTGCAGGGAAGGGCTTATTCAGGAAGTCAGTTTGCCTAAAAATCTTAAACATTACTGTCGTTTTGTAGTTCATTGGAAACTACAACATTAGTTTTTGACTTAGTCTTTCTTTATATTAAATTGTTGCTGCTTCTGCTTATGATTTGACAAATGTCAAATAATTTCCCTACACCAGGAATGTCATGTTTCATAGATGGTGTTAAAGGGTTAGTTCACTCAAAAATTAAAATAATGTCATTTATAACTCACCCTCATGTCGTTCTACACCCGTAAGGCCTTCATTCATCTTCGGAACACAAATTAAGATCTTTTTGATAAAATCCGATGGCTCAGTGAGGCCTGCATTCACAGAATGACACTCCCTCTCTCAACATCCGTAAAGGTACTAAAAACAATATTTAAAACAGTTCATGCGAGTTCAGTAGTTCTACCTTAATATTATAAAGTGACAAGAATACTTTTTTCGTGCCAAAAAAACAAAATGATGACTTTTCAACAATATAGTGATGGGCCGATCTAAAAACACTGCTTCGGAGCTTTGCGAATCGAATCAGTGACTCGCAGCGCCAAAGTCACATGATTTCAGCAGTTTAGCCGTTTGCTAGGAGATTCGTAAAGCATCGTAAAAACTTATAAAGGCGCCACTTAGCCATCAGATTTAGGCCCAATCCCAATTCTATTTTATACCCCTTACCCCTACGCCTACCCCTTCCCCTTGCCCCTTGAAACAGAGTGTCAAGGGGTAGGGCTGAAAATATTCCCCTAAGAAATGGGACACCACTACTAGACCGTTACACGTCATCATAAGTCGCCGCTAGCTCCTACGTCATAGATGCGCCGATGTTTATCACACACTTCTAAAGGCCAATTCACACCGCACCGACAACACTAGTCTGTTGGAGTTTGTTGGATCGGTGTGATACCCCTGTTGGCGTCTGTTGGAGTCGGTTTTCACCCGACTGAACATGTTTAATCGGCGTTTTATCGGGTCGTGGAATGTCTGCGCGGTGTGAACAGTTTTCCAACAGACGGCAACCAACTCTGAAGTAATCTGACCTGTCCACAAACTGTTGCCATTACGATGAGGCAAGTCCCCTGCAAAGACAGCCGTTTGATCGCGCCCGCGCCTCACACACAACACAACAAAGCAGTGGAAACGTGACATCGCAGCTTGTTCATTATAAAAAATAAAATACTGTTAAAAAAAATAAAATATACAAAAGGTACAATAGTCCATAGTGCAATCCGTGCCATTCAGCAAGAGCAGCTGCTCCACTTCACCGAAAGAGAGAGGTAACGTTAACCACTATGAGAGCAACGCAGGTTTACCTTCAGTTTCGTTTTTATTTGTTTTGGCTTGTTTAGCTGCATGGTTGTATATGCTTATGGGTCTCGTTAATAAAAAGGGTCGCGCTAAAAAAATTGTTTGGTGGTGCGGTGTGAATTGGCCTTTTAAGATGCCATCGATAGCTGTAGTGATCTCTGTTGCTTGGGCGACAGCTATTTTTTTTGCATTTGTCTTCAGTTCTTCGCATAAGACAAAGGAGACGAGCCTGCGTGTTTCCTCAGGAGTCCCTGGTTGATACAGAACATACAATACTGATGAATAAGCACGCAAACTGAATGCACTTTTTGTTTGTATCATGTAACGTACACATATTTATGGACGTAACCACAGCAAAACAATACATTAATGAGGCATGCGGCAAAAAGACAAGTTAGCTGCCACCGGATTTGAATTTATGTTGTCAAATCAACGCGGGTTTCAATAAAATATAAAAAAAATATATTGTGGAACTATCATAAAGTAAAAAACATTAGCGAACTGTTTTCATAGAGATTTTTACAAATCTTTTTTTCGGAGAACATAACCGTATACATGAACACAAGATTAAAGGCAACATAAAACAAGTGATTATTTATTACTAAAATACTGTTTACCGTAAGAAAATACTTTTATTTATGGGTCTCTCTGCTCGCTCGGTCGGCCATGTTGGAAATTTATCATACCCCTACCCCTTCACGTGAACGCGCAAAACAAATGGGAAGGGGTAAGGGGTAAGGGGTAGAATTGGGATTGGGCCTTAATCAAAAATATCTTAATTTGTGTTCCGAAGATGAATGAAGGTCTTACGGTTGTAGAATGACATGAGGGGTGTAATAAATGACATTATTTTCATTTTTGGGTGAACTAACCCTTTAACTAGCTGTAAACGGAAGACGTGGATATATTTGACTGGCAAAGAGGATAGAAAATCAATTATAGCCCTTGACAAGATTTGAAGTGCACTAACATCATTTTAACTTGTAAAATGTAGTATGTCAATGCATAGTTCATTCTCTGGTGTCTGTGTCAGCAATGACAGGAATGTTGCAGTGTAAGTTATCTGTTTCAGCACGCTCTCCCCCATATTCCTCCTTAGTCAGACGCTCCTGAAGTATAAATGGACTGCCTCTCCCTCCCAAGGGCCCTTACGTCTACATCAAAATAGAAGTGACACATTAATTTGTGCGAGAATAGCTCATTGAATTAGGTGGGAACCAGCAGTATGAGAGAAATTATGGCTTCTTACTTGTGTGTGTGTAAGAAAAGGACAGTCTATTTGTAGACTGTTAAAATTTGAACTCCTCATGTCATACATTAACTTAAGGGGCAGTGATTGAACTTGAACTGTGAAGTGTTTATGTCCAGCATGGAGAAACATTCACAACACATTCTTTTATTTGTCCTTGCATTCCACATTTACACTTAAATGATGTTATATATTAAGTCTGTGTTAAAAGGAATATCTCTTTTCCAAATACATGTTATTGATCTTATTCTAAATGATTCATAATTAAAATTTTTGACTTTTTATTTTTTTTTTACCTTTTTTATTTATTTTAAAATAATCAAATTAATGTCATAACTTGATCTTACAATCAAATGGCAGATTACTACAATTATTTCGTCCACGTAAATGCCACCCCGTTCTTATAATCAACTGTAAGCTTGCATTCAGGTCTGCCTCTATCTAATCAACGACCGTTAAATAGAACCAAATCACCATTCTACATTTTTTAATTTGTTTTTCGATAGTTGTTTCACTCGAATATACGTTACAATACAGAAGAAAAGATTTGTCGCTGCTTCCATTTCTGTCTCTTTTGATTTACCTAATTAACACAGGACAACGGAAGACTAGGGATGTACAAATATATCGGCCACCATATCAGCATTGGCCGATATATGCTTCTTAGTAGTAGTTGTGTTTTTTTGTTGTTTTTTTTACATTTTTTATGTTATCAGCGATATATTATAGCCAATTTATTATAACCAATAAATAATGGATTTTTTCCACACTGTTTGCTATGGTGGTTTTGAATTGCTTGAAATATGATTGGAATCACTTTGAAAAGGAAAATACAGTTAAATGCAAGATGTGCAGCTCAAATCTGTCACACAGGCTACATCAAATTATAATAAGATCAGTACTGTAAAAATGTTGTGAATTCTAAGCGCATCCACAATTACACCTTTCTCGTCAAGTTTGCTTGTGCATTCACAGCCTTTTTGCAATTATAAGTTGTAATATTGTTTATTTTGTATGTGTATATATTCAGTGCTTCCCACAGGTTTGAAATATACTTGCGGTGGTAGCCTGGTGAAAAATCCTCCAATTAACCATGGCACAAAAATGGTCTATGATGTGACAAACAACAAATAATGTGATTTTTAACAATATTTTTATTTATTGAAATTCATTTAATTTACACAGGCTACTATTACATTTAATTACACACTAATATTATGCAAAATTACAGCATTTAAATTGTAGAGTTCACTTTGCTTTGTCATATCTCTCTCAGTGAATGGGACACAGATTTTACTGATACTAGTAAAATCTATATATTGAATAATATGTGTCAAATAATGTTTTTAGTTTTTTCTTCCAGTGGGGGAGCATCCCAGCAAGAGAGACTACAGTAGTTTACTATGAATTAAATGGAAATCAAATTAAATAGTACAATTTATTGTGTAACTGAAATACCAGTAATGCCCTGAAGAAGAAGAAAAAAAACTTAGCATGTGACTTTTAATTATAAACAAGCCGGAAATACACCGGGACTCTTATTTTGAAATGTCTATACTATTGAGGGCTGATTCTTCAGATGAGAGAGAGAAAATATGCATTCTTACAACCGTCTAAAACATATTTTATAAAGGCCATAAAGTAGACATTGTCACAATTCATCAACTTGAGTTCATTAGCAATCACTTGGCATAAATGTGCACTATTCATTAATTGTGAATCACTTTGAAGCAGTCTGACGCGCTGTTGCGCGAGCCTGTAGAACACGCAACAGCGCCGCCTTTGTGACATCCACCGCATCTCTGCAGCACATGTGGGAATGTCAGCGGGAGTAACCAGTTCTTGCGTATAGAACGAACAGGTACGAAACGTTTAGGGCGAGGGGAGATTTTCCACTAGTTATTCAATCGCGGATGGTTTCATTATCCTAGGTGAATAAAAAAGTATAAAAGGATAAAATAAAAGCAAAAATGTGTCTCCAAATATACTTGGGTGGCCCACCCAAGTAAAGTCAATGTGTGGGAAGCACTGATCTATCATATAGCATGCGTTTGGTTAAGCTAATTAACGTGGTAGTTGGCTTCAATGCACAACATCAACAACTATAATTGGTACTGTCATATTGTAATGAGAACACTATTGTAATAAAACGTTGAGAATTCTTTGGGTTTAGTTGCCAACTTGCCGTGTTTCAGAATTCACAACAGGAGTTACACAATTTTACAAGCATGTATCTTAATGCATTTGTGTCTTTTTGTGCAGATATAAGTTGTAATATTTATGATTATGTTGCTTAAATATCTGATTAATCTCATATAAGATGTTTTGTTGAGTTAATTAAAGTTCGACTTCGGTACCAAGTCGGTACTGAAATTTAAAAAATGTGACGATGCCAGCATTTCAGCCTAGCATTTTGAGCACTGTTGGGTGGATTCTTAAACCCCTCTGATTGGTCATTGTGTGCACATGCTCAACAGATATGTCTATGATTGGCTACAATGATCAGCACTTCAAAAACATGTAGTAAAACAGACATCTTTGACACTCTCCACCAAGCGCTTACTCAGATACACTGAGGCGTCTATCACCGGATCCCTAATATATCTGCTTTCAAATGCTCCTGTGTGTATTTGTGTAAACGCTCGATTAAGACAATCACAGACATATTGGTTGAATCCGTTCAAAATGCTAGGGGGAAATGCTGGTATTGTCACATTTTTAAAAGTCTGTACTTTTGACAACCCTAATACATAGCTTATAATAAACAACAAGTTAAGCTTTTTGATTTTAGCCTGTCAGATGATAAAACTTACAATGAAGGAGGGACCCAAAAAGTAGAATATCATAGAAGCATGGGGTTGAGCTCGGTTGACTTGCTAAGCAAACATCCAGAACACCCTAGCAACCGCATATCAGTGCACTTAAAGAACACTCAGAGCATCTTAGCAACCGCATAATGTTTGTGATTTAGCTCTCTACACTGGACGTGACAAAGCGACCGTTGCAAATCCATTTGATCCTCCTATGAGAAGTATCGCTTGGAGTATGTCATAAATAGAACAAGGCATTAGCATACTGTCGGGGATTTGTCGTGCCGCGTCGCGCCGCATCCAGTGTAGACCGCATCACTGTTTATAATGGGTTCTATTGTCTTTTGTCATGTCGCATCATGCTGCTCGCGTCCAGCATAGACGCAGTGTTTTAGCTCCATGTAGAAAAAACAAAACAAAAAAAACATAATACCTTGGAATAATACCTGGGTTTAAAAAAATCAGGACACCAAAATAAAGAAAGGGAAAAGAAAGGCACTTAGTCTCCAATTCTGTGAAACATTTACAACATTTGCACTTGCATTATCTTTTTAATGTTTTTTTAGGGCTGCAACAACTATTCAATAAAATCGATAATAATCGATAATTAAAATAAATGAAAATGATTCTCATTATCGATTAGTTGGCTCTGCCCACCGTGCTCGGAAGACTTCCGCCAGTCGCGTCAAATTACAGCACTGAATAACGCATTTCTATGGACCAAAATGCATCTAAAAATAGTGGTGGAAACAGAGTGAGCTGCTGCGGGAAAGGTACGAGATCAAAGCTGATCAAAACATGAGAATTATTTATTCTAAACTTCAATCTAATGCATTAGCGTAATGGCTTGCCCTGTCAGGCGCTTTGACAGATGCATGTGCGTCCTCAGCGCAAAATGTTAATTCTATGGCTATATCCTTATCTGTAAATGTTACAAATTCACGCAGACATTTCCATTTTGCATAAAGGCTCATCCTGACAGTCTGCGTTGAACTTCATATTTTACTGAATGAGCGCCGGCGCGCACCCGCGTCAGACAGACGGAATGCGGGAGAGAGGGAGACAATTAATATTCAGTGCAAAAATATTCATTTTGCTGAAATATCTGTTGTTTAAAGTTAAATTTAGATTTAAAAATCAACACGTCATTCAAGTATTTTATGAGAGTATACTGTGGGGATAACAACATGTAATTGAATATAAATGTAAGACGTTTCTTATAGCCTATTTACAGGATAAAGAAATGACAGTAAGAGGTGATTGTGTCCAGAGTGAATGTGTGTGTTCCAGTTTGTGTTTTTATTACTATCTTAATTTTTAAAGTAGAGATTTAACCCTGTAAAACCCAAATAGAGAAAAAAAGAGCTAACATTTTTTGACCTCTCAGATATTGTTTTAGGAGGCCTCTGGTGTAGAAATTAAAGATTTTTCAAATTTTTTAATTTTTAGTAAGTTTTAAGGGAAATGTTGTAATATTGCAACATTGGGCCTAAGATAGGAGCAGAATTTCTGTATTTGTACTCACTTTGTCTGAACAGATATACAGAGCATTTAAGCATTCATTTGCAGGGTTGATTGCTTACATAGCCCCATAACAGTATATATCATGAGTGATAATCACACAACAATCATATTTCTTATGAATAAGCATTTATTAATAAAAATATTGCAAAAATGTGTATTTATAAAACTTTTTCTTCTATCACTTTCAATGTGGTTTGAATGAAGTCTGTGTTTTACAGTGATAGTCCCTAAGACTGTCCCTAAGTTCTTTTTATCTGAGAAGCACAGGCGAACATTGCACTTGATACAGGGTATTTGTGTATCCATTATTGCAGTGTCTACAGCGTCCTCTCTTTCTCTTTACTGGGAAATGTGCAATCGTGTCTCTGCGTACATCCAGTGGGGGGTATTCCGATGACATCTTGGCATTCTGAAATGGAAAAAGTAAAAAAATTAATAAGTGAATAATACAAATGGGTCTTATATTGTAGTAGATAAACTGAAAGAATACAGGGTGGTAGACCATGTGCTGAGGGTAGAGATCTAAGTATATTATCCATCAAAGTATTATAATTTCAATGCAAATGCTAATCAAAATTCCACTACTTCATTCAAACAATACTGTCTGGCTGGCCTATTATGCTCTCTACTTACCATACTAAAGGAACACATGCATACCCCCAGAGCACTTACAGGTTCATGTTCATGACCATTCACACCTGTCCCTGAAGAATGCAAAAGGCATCCCCCCAAAATCATTCAGAGCTCCTAATGCTATAAACTGCTACTTGGCCAACACAAAAAATCTCAGGATCATTTAGAAGTTAAAAAACAAATAAACTACATAGATACAGGGAGTTTCACTGCTCTGGATGATGGAGTTTCAAACCACATACAGTTTATTCCTGTGTTTAATTATGGTCTAAACTAAGTACAAATTTAACAGAAAAGCACATTTAGAACTTAGTTACAATGAATCTCACAGTTTAAATTTCAGTTTGTGACCATGTGAGAAGTGCAGTGTCCTTATGTAACATGTAGGAGCACAGGCTATTTTGACTACCACTCTGGCCCAACGTTGTAGAATTACGAAATGGACTTAACAAGCTCTAAATCAAATTTGATTAATGTTTTCCAAAATAACTAAATCTATCTGTGTTCTAGACATTGTAATAAACACAAAAAAATATGTAAGGAAATGTACTTACTTGAATCTTGACAAATCCAGTCATGTAAAAAAAGGAGATGAGCTTCACGCGAAGTCGAGTAAAGTCGAGTCGAGTCTCAGGTAGAGTAACTTCATGGCCAGATGACCAGACCTATAAACATTTATTCTATCCAATAGCATTTTGAGGACAAACAATAGAACCCATTAACTATGTAAATGTGGTCTAGAGAGAAAAAAAACATTTGCAAGCCTTTTTTAAAAATTGTTGAAAGTGATGTTGTAATTCTGCAACAGTGGGCTTTACAGGGTTAAACTATATTCACTATACAGTGCTAAAGTGATTAGACATCTGATACCAAATTTAAGGTTTGTGCCATAGGTCAGGGCAGCATAAACACAAATTAGTATTGGTGATTACTAAAATCATTTTTCATGTTTCTGTAATGATTAATCCACCAGTATGTGTAAGCTCTTTAGTTACAGCAGTATTTCTAAAGCTACAATATATTTATTGTTGTTATCCATGAATTTTGATGCCCAATTACAGTCAATACGAACAGAGACTAAGTTTTTTTTTTTTTTTTTTTGATATTATGTGTGAGTATTATTTAGAAACTATTTAGTTGTTTCAGTTTGTTATTTTCCTAATAAATGGCAATACCATTTTTAGTTTCAAACAAGTTTTTGATGGATTCCTAAAATATTTGTGTTCTCTCTTTATTATGACAGGTATTGTAATAAATGACTGTATTAATCGAAAAAAATAATTGGCCAACTAATCAATTATCAAAATAATCGTTAGTTGCAGCCCTAATGTTTTTGGCCTAATAATATCCTAGATGTTTCAGGCAGTTGGAGACAGTTTACTTTCGTATTTGACTAATAATATAAATCCAATATTTAATATAAATCCATTTTTCTCTTTTTAGGGATGTAGAATATATCTGTTCTATACTGACTACTTTTTATTAATGAGTATTATGAGTATTGGTTGTATATCGACCGATACAATAGTGGATATTTAGTTGTGCATGTGTTTTTCTCCATATTTTTACATTTAGTTTACCTTTGGTGTCATCTAACACTCACGTAATATTAAGAAACTAATAATTTGATTTAATAACACTATTAAATCTAATCTAATACAAATCACAAAATGAATGTTTTTTTATATTGTAAATTATTATAATAAAGAAATTTTCTACAAGGAATCATGAGATGCCACACACGGCTGATTAAATCAAAAGATGGAGTAAATAATTTCTGTTTGTGGCACTAACCTGCATGCCTGTTGAGATCGCTGTGTTAATCATAACCTAGCCCCTATACATGCTTTCATGTTGAAAGCACATGGCTGCAATATTATATAACTGCATTGACAAAGAGGCAGGCTGCAGCCAATCCCCACTCCTCAAAAATAAAAGCCCTGCACATAATGAAGGCAAGTGAGGCCATGTGAGTGTGAGGCAGAGCTGCCCCAGATTCTCCCCAGGTCTCATGTTGACGGGTCACACTTAACGAAGACCTTGCGCTTTAGCATTAGCCTTTGTGTGTTGGGAACTGTGTCTAACAGGCTGAGAGGACCCAGCTGTCTGTGTCGGCTGTCATATGTGTATTGTATTACCCATGGAGTGTCTGACCAGTGGGGTGAATTACTCTGCTGTATTCTGTATAAGATGAGTGCAGTGGATTTTGAAGCTTCTGATGTCTGTAATTAGCATACAAACCTTTATGTTGTAGACTTTGTCTGACTTTGTTCTTTCTGATGTGGTACATTTAGCTTCATTTTTTTTCTCAGTATAATTATTTTTCAACAAGTTTTTCTAGCTGCTTCCTTCCACCTCTCCATTGGGGTGTTCCCCTGGTTACAGGCAGGTGGTGTCAGATTACTTTACCTTGCCCTGTCATTCCTGCATGTTGTTAACCCATTTGTGACAGATAGGGCGTTTACAGAAGAGCTCCCCGCAGGCGCGGTTTCTGCTGACATTGAAGTCTAAGTTTCAGCTTTGCATTGAGCTTTAGACTTGGAGTTACTGCTGTTATGAGTTTTCAAGTTCTCATGTATTCAATTTCTCATGAAATTGAAATTCCTGCCTCAGGTTCTGTTTTTTTGGAAGCTCAGTTTGGAAGGTCGACTTTTGATCCTCGGATACAAGGTTACGAATCCGGTTGAAAATCATAAAGTCTTTGATATGGATGATCTATATTAGACTTCCAAGGTAAATCCCAGTGCTTACAAAAACAATAGTCTTTCCTCGGCTATGTGTTATCCGTGTTTGCTCATGCATTTTGCTGTTTGCATGTCCGTGTGATCCGGTTGCTAAGCTTGTGAGTTGCCCGACCACACTGCAGCAGAGGTGTGCACGTTTAATTAAAGGCCACCGTACAATCAGCCATCATTCTTCAGTGCTGCTTCAGAAACGAAAGCCTTGTTCACTGTGAAAAATTATTTCGGTTCGACGTTTGTTGGAGGTTTTCATTCCGTTATACTGAATAGTGCATGTTCTACTTAATTAATATGCATAATTAATTATCTGGCAGGAGATATTAGCGTATAGCTCATGCAGATACATGATTAATATCCATCTGTTCTCCAGGTCATTAATCAGTTCTCAATAAGCTGCTGAGCTTTCCTTCTCTACCCTGCTCTACAAGCACTTCCACTCATAAAACCTGGAGCAAAGCCCAGAATATCACTGTAAATATAGGTGTTGCTGACGGATTGTGTGACTTGTCTCTTTCCAGAATACAGTCGTTTTGAGTCCAAGATCCACGACTTGAGGGAGCAAATGATGAACAGCAGCATGAGCTCTGGCTCCGGCTCCCTCCGTACCAGTGAGAAACGCTCCCTCTACGTCAGGTAACTTCTTCATCCTCAGATTCCTTCATTCAGTTGTACTGGTATTTGATATATAATATTTATAAAAGTGCTTTTTCAATCGGAAGAACAAACAGCCATAGAAGCCAATTAGATTCAAAACGTTTGGTGTAAAATTCTAGTTAAAATAATCAAGGCATGTTTGAACTTGAGTATTAGCTGTCTTGCATTAAATTTCAATAATTCACTATTTATTTCTAAAAAGTGTTCAGTTATACATCTTTGTCATCAGCACATGCATTTTGTTTGCAGTGAGACTTAAAGAAGTAACAAGAACTGAAATTAGGGCTGGGCGATGTATCGAATGCTTTTGTCACGCGCATTTCTTCAGTAAAGCCGGTTCCCTGATTACCGCTAAATCGCCATCACCTGCTTTCAAATGAAGCGGCAATTAATAGACAGAGCCGTAGTTCACTGATAAGACACACAATATCACGTTCAATATCGACGGCGATACATATCGATATTGAACGTGATATTGCGTGTCTTATCAGTGATCTACGGTTCTGTCTTCAAATGCCGCTTCAGAAATGCGCGTGACAAAAGCATTCGATACATCGCCCAGCCCTAACTGAAATCATTAGTATAAAGATATCTCATAATATTATTGGTAACCATCAGATATATTTGTACTGATAATTCTGTTTCCAACCTTATTGTTCGTATTCCACACTCATTCAGTCAGTTAAAATGAAGAGAAGTGCTTGCTTTGAGGCACACTGTATTATTTTATAAAGAAGTTTAGAGTCCATGGGACTGTAACCAGTGTCCCTGGACATGGCAGTAAGAGGGAAAATTAATTCAAGAGCAATGAAAGATTGTGCAAATGGTAGAGAGGGAACAAAGAGAATCTACAAAACAGATCCAAACTGAACATCTAGCTCAAGGTGCAACAGTTTTGAGGCCAACCACCTGTCACTCTCTGAATGAAAATGGTCTCCATGGTAGAAAACGCAAGATGACTCGTTTTGGTGTCTGTTATGCTGCCTCTGGCAAAGGGTACCTTGAATCTTTGAATGGCACTATAAAATCAGAGATCAATCAAGTCATTGTGTAGCAGAACATTTAGCCCTGTGTTAGAGATCTGTACTTCAGTCGCAGGTCATTAAGCCAGAACAGACCACAGTTAACACTCAAGAATGGATGAAAAGTAAATTCTGAGGTGGCCTTCTATAGCCGCCTTTCCAATGTAGTTGACAAGTGATGACCGATGGACCGGGATTCGTTCATTTCCAATGGAGAGTTGCACAGGGGCTGCGTGGAGTCCCAACCATGTGTGGATGTGGAATTTTAAAGGGGTGGTTGCATGCGATTTCACTTTTTTAACTTTAGTTAGTGTGTAATGTTGCTGCTTGAGCATAAACAGTATCTGCAAAGTTACAGCACTGAAAGTTCAATGCACACGGAGATATTGTCTTTTAAAGTTATGGCAGTTTATTGCCTACAAAAACGGGTGGTTTGGACTACAACGAGCTTCTTCCCGGGTTGGTGACATCATAAACCCTTGCTATTAACATAAACACTGCCCCCGGGAACACGCAACAAAGTGGGCGAGGCCATGTGGCACAGCATAATGAAAGCGGAAGAGTTGTTTACACCGAATGCGAGCTGTGCGACGCATCAAAAGATATAGAACCCATTATTATCTGTGATATTTTCTACACTGGATGCGGTGCTGAAGACAGCTTCCTGAATCTACGAGAGTTTAATGCTGGATTTACACAAAGACTTTTACTGAAAGATGAAGCAGTTCCCACTTTAAAAGCAGAAGCTGCTGTTTATCAGCCCCAAACTGTAAGTACGTTTTATTGTTTGTCTTTTAAACGTAATGTTATAGTTCTGTTGCTATTTTTAATGCATCTAGGACGTATACAAAGAGCAACTCGTTTTTGCTAGCCTGTTAGCTAAATTCTAGTGCAACAAACACCAACAAACTTCTATGTTCATAGACAAACAGTTGTTCATGCTATAAATTAAACGCTACCTTTACAAAAATGCGACTACTCAGGCATGTATTTACTACAGTAAAGCTTTAATCAGGATAAAACTGTATATTGAAAGCTAACAAACAGCAGTGACAGAATATCTAAACACTTTGACACAAATACTAAATGAAATACCATTCATAAACATCCTTCAAAAGCCGCGATTGCAGAGGTTCTACTTTTTCCTCTTCATCTGGGTCTGATTTGGCTCAATTTGATACAGCAATGTAGGCGCTATTATTTACTTTCCACCTAAGCGCGTAACTACGAATGGTAAGGGGCGTGGCGTTTCCGGACGCTTCAGAGAATCACGACAGACTGGGCCAGTAACCAACCTGCTGACCAATCTGAGCACATTGCGTATGTCGGAGGGAGTGGCTTCATAGAAGCAGGAAGTCAAACGAGCCGTTCATATGAGAGTGGAAACAGAGGTGTAGAATTAAGATAAAATATATGAAAAATACAGCATTTAAAAAAAAACCCGAAGCATTAAGACATGTTAAACTGTGCCCCCAAAACACAATCAAGCCTAGAAAAAAAACATGTAACCACCCCTTTAAGATCCGATTTGAGCTTTAAATGTTTAAAAAAAAAAAAAAAAAGATTAACTTTAGTAATGTACACTGCAGTCATTGTGTCGCATATGGTGCAATTGCTTGAGACGCAAAAAGAAATATTGCGGTCAAACACAAGATAAAACACACCCTGGCTCAGAGGATGCATCTCTGCAAGTATCACCAGATTTACAAAGCAGCGAGAACAAGCTTCTCTCCCAATATTGCCACGTATGATTATGATGAAAGTTAAGTTAATTTCCGATTTTTTTTGTATGCAGTGGAAAGGCAGCTTATGATACTGGGTTTGAATGCACTTGAACATCTGAGGAAAGTACTGAAACGAATTGTTGGGAGAAGTCAAACCTGAGAGAACCTGAGCAATTTGAAATTTGGTTTGGGCCAAACCATTGAGAAATTATTTAAAAAAAAAAAAAAAAAAGTTCAAAACCAAATTCAAATAATATGAAATAAAGAATTGGGATTATAAAATAATTCATGGCAATTTCAATATAAAAGAAATTGAATTGTTTTTGATGAAAATTAAGTGAAAGGGCACTAATATTTTTTGATGTGTAATTGCGTCATGGTCAGATTTAGTAGTAAGATCTTATTTAAAATTAGGTGATGTTTTGATAGTTTTAAAAGAAATGGGTGACAGTCTAGTTATGTGCATATTAAATATATAACATGCCTAATGAATGTGTGGCCTATTTCTGATGGTAGCTTGCAACTAAAGTGTGCTTAACGCAATGTTCAGCGACTGTGAGTTTATGAGTCAGCTGACCACACGTGTTGATGGTAAGTGTGAGATCTCAAAGTATTTTAACATTCCTGTGAATGCAGTGCAGTGATGAGATAAATGTGTGTCAAATGGTATAGGCATGTCAGTCAGCACTGATCCCACCCCGCATTGCTTTATCTTAAAACACAGTCCCGATGTTGTCCTCGATTTAGCTGTGCAGCAAGCTAAGTGTGTGTGTGTCTCAGTGGGTTTATAATTAGTGTTTCCTTGGAGAGCGGTATGTAGAGAAACAGGAAGGCTTGCTCCACTGGTTTTTCTCCTTTCATTTGGATTTACCTGTCTGACAAGGTAAAGACATTCAGCTTTGAACACAATGCCTGACTGTTTCTGTACTCAACATGATCAGCCATCTGGTTTCCCTCTCATGATGATAATGGGGTCCTCTATCACTATTGTGGCCTTGAGTGCTTAAACACAGGTTTATCCAGGGGGACTGACTGTGAAGGGCATAGCAAGCAACAGTATGAAAAATAGGGGGATATTATAAATATTGGCTCATAATTATTAATTATGTGACATACCATTTGCCCAACAGACCTGATTTGGATAAAGGCAGACATTGGTTTAAAAAAAAAAAAAAGTGCCATTGTAGGTGGCTGCTTTCCACTTGCATGTAAAAGTTGAATCTTAAAGTTGTTTTAAACGTTCAATTTGTACCATAACTAATAAACATTCTATGGTTCAAAATTTAGATTTTTATTTTTTTTTTAACTAGTACTTTTATGCAGCAAGGGCTAAATTTATCAAAAGAGACCGTAAAGAGACTTATAATGTTACAGAATATTTCTATTTCAAATGAATGCTGTCCTTTTGTACTTTCTATGCATCTAAGAATCCTGAAAAAATGTATCACAATTTCCACAAAAATATGAAGCAGCACAACTGTTTTCAACATTGATAATAAGAAATGTTTCATGAGCAGCCAATCTGCATATTAGAATGATTTCTTAAGGATCATGTGACACTGAAGACTGGAGTAATGACATCACAGGAATAGATTAAAACAGAAGACATTAATTTAAATTGTATTAAAATGTCACGTTAATATTTTACTGCATCTAATAACAAATAAATGCAAACTTGTGCTGACTTTTTTTTAAATCTTCCAAATATTTAAACATTAAAATATTAACAGTTGCTATGTCTTTGGTTAGAAGTGGACTGTAAGTTGCTCTCGATAAGGAAGCATCTGTTAAACAAATTTAAACAACAAAAAAAAGGTGCAGATGTCCTATTATGTACTGCTGTGCTGTATGTGTATCCCCACACCAGGGTGGGTTACTCAAACTCAACAGATGTTTTACAATGAAACCTGAACATCCACTCATCTAGCACACTGTTGATGTATGATTGTTTCATTTGATTTTCCCAGGGCACTTTTTGACTATGACAGGACCAGGGACAGTTGCCTCCCTAGCCAGGGTCTGAGTTTTTCCTATGGGGACATCCTGCATGTCATCAATGCCTCCGATGATGAGTGGTGGCAGGCACGGCTGGTTACACCCCATGGGGAGAGTGAGCAAATTGGGGTCATACCAAGCAAGAAAAGGTACAGTACTGCCAACAATAAAATTACAACATTTCCCCTGTAGTAATGGAGTGTGTTCACTGCCAGTCACACATTTTTATCTTTTGATCCACAGGGTGGAAAAGAAAGAGCGTGCACGGTTAAAAACAGTCAAGTTCCACGCAAGGACGGGCATGATTGAGTCTAACAGGGTGAGTGAATCGTCGTCGGCCTCCTGTAAAGGACTCATGGGAGCTGCCCCACTTCCCCTGAGTGTGGGAATTGGTGGCTTCTCACAGTATCCTGGAGGCTCCTGTTACTGAGCATCTCATTTCTCACAGTGACACAAACAAAAGCGTACAATTACAAACATGCTCTGTGCCATCATAATCAGCTGTGATGGTTAGATCAATGCTCCTCAATCCTGGTCCTGAAGACCTCCCAACACTTTACATTTCTGATGTTTCCCTCACCACACACCTGATTCTCATGTTCTGCTCACTAGTAGAATACTCCATGCCCTGGATTGGCTGTGGGGGACCCTCCAGACTCAGGATTGAGAAAAACGTTTTTGTTTAGACGCCCACTCTTTTCACTGTAATCTAAAGGGATAGTTCACCCAAAAATGACAATTGTCATTTATTTACCTTCATGTTGTCCAAACCTGTATGATTTTCTTTCTTTCATGGAACACAAAAGGAGATATTTGGCAGAATGAACGACATACGGGTGAGTAAATGACCAAATTTTAATTTTTGGGTGAACTGACCTTTTAAGGGTGAAGTGTGTAATGGACTGGTCAGGATGCTCAAACAAACAGCAATGTTTTGAACATGCACAGTGTGCAACAACAAAATGGCATACTGGTACACTACCATTCAAAAGTTTGGGGTCGATAAAGTAAAGACATTTATAATGTTACAAAATATTTCTATTTCAAATAAATGCTGTTCTTTTGAACGTTCAGTTCATCAAAGGATCTTGAAAAAATGCATCACCGTTTCCACAAAAATATTGAGCAGCACAACTGTTTTCAGCATTAATAATAATAATATGAAATGTTTCCTGAAATGTTACAAAAATGTTTCCTTAAATTACCAAATTGGCATATTAGAATGATTTTTGATGGATCATGTGACACTAAAGATTAGATTAATGGCTGCTAAAAAGACTTTGCTATCACAGGTATAAACTACATTTTAAAATATATTCCAATAGAAAACGTTTCTTTTTAAATTATGATAATATTTTATAATATTGCTGTTTTTACTGTATTTTTAATGAAATAAATGCAGCCTTGGTGAGCATACGTGGCTTTTCTCAAAAACATACAAAAATCTTTCCGACCCCAAATATTTGAATGGTAGTGTAGTTGACTCTGCACATTAAACAGTGAGACAAAAAACGTGTTTTTTTACAAAAGTATTTTAAAATTACACACTTCACCTACTTTTTTTTTTTTTTTTTTTTTTACCATTGACACCCATGATTTTCTGCTGCAATTAATGATGCACCGATCATGATATTTAATGGCCGATTCCCATTCTGAATTTTTTACAACCAAATTGACAGATTTGGATTTCTTTAAGAAAATGTATTTGCTCTATAACAGGCAAACTGGCCTTAAAAATATCTGTAGCCTTTTGAAATTAGAGGAAACCACTGCATTTTAATCACGATCCAAACAAAGATGCTACACCCATGTTCCATAAATATGTTTTTATTTGAATTTGATTTGTAAAATTTCAAGATTTAAAGCAAAAACAGAATGGTCTGACTTAAGATTTGTGAAATTATGCTACAAAAGACATGAAACAAAAACAGCAGACAGACTGAATGAATAGGCAAATTCAGTCTCTGACAGTAGGTGGCGCTTATGTAACAGCAGGAGTTTCTTTGGGTACTGCTGTACACAAAGCAGTGCTGAGCTTATAAACACTACTTTATATAGGTGTAGTGGAAAAGAAAGTACCTTCAAAAGACAGTCAATTCCCTTCAGAGATATATTCATATAAACCCCCACCCCCAATTTAATTTTTATGTTTTTCGTCTAATATTTCGGGCATTACGAACAGTGAGCTTGCTGTGCCTGGTACAGTATTTGCTGTGCTGGCATATCTGCGTTCTCTTCTTTGCGTCGGTCTTCAGCGCGTCCCTTCTTTTGCCTGTGTTAACAGGCAAAAGATGTTCTCTTTACTGTAAAGTCTCTTTACAGACTTCGTAATATTTCCACATGAATGACATTTTGGGAAATGATAGCAATGTGGTTTGTGAGCAATAGAGAACAGCCAAAATAAAAATAAAAAACGTCTGGTTCCGTTTTTATCGACCGGTGCATCTCTATCAGCAATTTATGCAGTCAAGAAGATTTTTACATCTCTTTTATTGTTCAATTGCATATTCCCTTTATTACATTCAGAGTTAAAACTTTATTAAAATAAACTTTTTTTTCTGAATGAAGCTTTGCATCTGAGCTACGTTTACATTCATTATCCCCAGTTACGTTGTTTGTGCAACCACACGTCGTCTTTGGTTTTATTTTTGCATGTGTGTTGTGAATTACATTGAAACCCATTCTGTTTTTTGTGTTTGTTTCATTCCTCATCCCCATTCCCCACCATGGGCTCATCTCCACGCAGCCAGTCAAAGTGAAGCGCAAAAAAAGCTTCAACCTATCGCGCAAGTTCCCGTTTTACAAGAGCAAGGAGAATATAGTGCAGGAGTTGGTGGAGACCGAACGTGAGTATGAGCGGGTGACTAGGGCTCTGATGCTGTCCTTCATGCTTCATCCTGTCACTGTCACTCACCCTGGAGACGGCTTCTGATTGGCTCTTGACCTTTCTGTGAGAAAAAAAGAGCCAATCGGGGCCTCTCTGGCCTATGTCTTGCTCTGAGGGGGACCTCAGTACTTCTCACAGGTGTGAGGCTGCACTAACACTCAAATGCTGTGCTCAAACATCTATCTGTGTCAGAGTAGTTTAGAACTGTTTCCGTCAGCATTTGGAATTAAAATTTTGTTACATGGAAATCCCCTGTACTAAAATTGCAAACGGACAACCCAGATCTTTCAGCGCACAGCAAGGTGATGTTAGTATTCCTTCATCCCTTGAGAGTGCAACACCTCTCTTCTACTAGCCTCTCACTAACCTCTTTCTTCTTCCTTTCTGCTCTCTCTCTTTGTTCTTGCTTTCACCTGTCGGGACGCTCAGGACTTCCCAGGGTTAAGCGATGACTTTTATGGATCAAAGAGTTTGAGTAAGTGTGTGGTTCCTTTTGTCAAGCAGCTGTTCCCTGAGCTAACTGAACCGGCTGTGCCACACACCACACACACATTTTATTCTTTCTTTCTGTTCCTCCCTCTCTCTTTCTCACTCAGTCTCCTCTCTGATTAAGAATCATCTGCCACTCTTTGAACTCATTTTAGTGATGAATTTACAAGCGAAACAGGATGTTTAGCCACTAAAAATGTAGGACTTGATTATATCCGTCGAGTATTGATTAGAAGGTGAAAAGTGGGTGTAACGTATCATTATGGAGCCAGACCTAATGTGAGTTTGATGACTCCATGCTTTAGTAGGCATTTTCTATCGGTCAACATTATCTAATGATCTGTATGGCTTAAGTGATATCAGTGGAAAAAGAAACTTTTGAAATTACGTTTTAAAAGATTACAAAGAGATAACATACATTGAAAAATCTTACACAATAAGGAATGTGCATTAATGAAGTAAATTCAAGTAAGATAAATTTTGATTTCATAAAGGCTTTAAACGCATAAATATTCTGGTCCCACTTTCTATTAAGTGGCCTTAACTACTATGTACTTACATCAAAAAATAAGCACAATGTACTTATTGGGTTCATATTGAATTGCAAAACACTTTCGGTGCTATTGAGGTGGGATACGGGTAAGGTTAGGGACAGGTTTGGTGGTATGGGTAGGTTTAAGGGTAGGGGTAAGGGTTAAGGGATGGGTCAACTGTGTAACTATTAATGTAATTACAGAAATTAATTACAGATGTAATTACATGCAGGTGTTTTTAACAAATATAACTACAAATGTAAAAGCATGTATGTACATAATAAGTGCATTGTATCAAATGATTAATTTAAATGTAACTACATAGTTAAGGCCACTAAATATAAAGTGGGTCCAATATTCTTAAACCAAAGATCTGTTTGCCATATGACACTCTAAAGATAAAGTGAATCTATGGCAGACCTCTTCAGGACCCATAGTGTTTTCAGAACCAGCTCATATTGGGCAGGATGAGAGCGTGTTTAGTGTTTTAAGTATCCCAGCACTATCATGTTGTCACTGTATCTGAGGGATGTTTGTTATTTGATTCCTGTAAGGAACCCAATGCTGGCTTGTTTACTTTGGCATGAGGAACAGTATCACTGTCTGATGAACTGAACATTGGCAAGGTCATAGGAAACGCTCAGCACAGAATCTAAAATCACTGGGGTCGTAGGAAAAGGAAATACTTAATTTCCAATTGCTGCCTCATCCTACCATTTCCCTTCTAAGGAAACGGCAGCCATTTAAGTGCCCAAAAGTTTTCTGTATTTGTTTTCCTCTCTTCACTCAGCCTTTTCTATTCTTGGCATGATGGTAGGGGAGGGTATATAGTTTCATCCAAAGCTATGCTGGGTATAATATTAATCTTGCATATGGGTGAAAGTGTGCGTTGTGACGTTTCTAAACGTACCACATCTTATATCCACAGAGTGCTTGACATCTAACACCAGTGACAGTGAAAGCAGTTCCAGTAAGTGGCTCTAAACATCCTTTAACTTATGCTTTTCATTACTTACTGCATTAAATTAAATCTGTCCCAATATAGTCTGCCAAGGTGCATTTGATCAGTGTCAAGCCATTCACCTTTTACTGCATGAACAAAAAACTGATTCATAGATATACTCGTGTCACCTACACGTTCATTCCAGTGGTAATTCAAGTGGATTGTTTTTGTATTAAATGATGATAAATGAAACCATGTTTCATATGGATAATTTTGTCATTTCTCATTATGCAGAGGGTCAGGAAGACACAATTCTATCATATGAGCCAGTGATTCGACAGGAGAGTAAGTATTCATAAACATAAACGACATTCTGCACTTTTTAAGTCCATTTATAATATTTGAAATGGTTCTAATTTAGTTTTACATGACCTTTTCCCAGTCTCACTCTGACCCTTAATCCTAGTTTATACTACCCACATGACAACACACCAAATTCCAAGAGTTATGTTTTTCTGGATTAGTCACTGCTTATAATCTTGTTTTTGTGTGGTCACGCTATAGTGTCCATTTCTCTGTACAAAAGATGGACTGAATTTTTTTTACTTTGTTTAAAAAAAAAAGACAAATAATTTCAGAAAAATTGAAATTGATGTATATGTAAATATACTAAGGGGTTTTGTTGTGGCAGTAACGAGAAGTCTGTGTGCCGTCTTTCATTAGGGTGGGTCAAGCAGTAGGTGGTAGGCGATATGCAAATGTGTATGTCATCTGTTAATGTGATTGATTTCTGACTCGTGTTTGCAGTTTAGTTTTCACAAATTATCTAGATGGACTGTGGAAGAAAGCTTATATGTACATAGAACACTTGTATTTAAAAATAGAAGGGAAAATCCTGCTTTCCATGACATTGTCCATAAAGCCAAGGAATAATTCTCCAGGCTGGAAATTTTTGACCAACATTGATTTGGCTTTCCTTTCAGTCCATTACACAAGGCCTGTGATTATCCTGGGTCCAATGAAGGACAGAGTAAACGATGACTTGATCTCGGAGTTTCCTCACAAATTTGGATCCTGCGTTCCACGTGAGTGTAATAATAATTTAAAAAAAGGGCCATGCTGGCTACATGCAAAACAACTTTATCATGAAATGTTTTGGCAATACTTGTAAAATGCATGATTCCTCAGATACAACTCGTCCTCGGCGAGAGAATGAGATGGACGGGCAGGACTACCACTTTGTGGCTTCAAGGGAGCAAATGGAGAAGGATATTCAGGACAACAAATTTATCGAGGCCGGCCAGTTCAATGAGAATCTGTATGGGACCAGCATCCTGTCTGTTCGGGCAGTGGCTGAAAGGGTCAGTGACTCCCTAGTGTAAACATGCCAGAGGATCTAAACTCCTGTTTAATCCTAAAATATTTTCCCTGTGGCAATTATTGTGTGCAGTGAAAGTGTGACACAGGATGAAAGGGTTTCTTTAATCTTCTTGTAGGGGAAACACTGTATCCTGGATGTGTCTGGGAATGCCATAAAGCGACTGCAGCAAGCACAGCTCTATCCAATCGCCATTTTCATCAAGCCAAAATCTGTGGAGGCCCTAATGTAAGTGTAAGATTTTGTAAAGTATATGTATTTGCTACCATTCAAAAGTTAAGGATAAGTAAGGAAATGTTTTTTTTTTTTTAAAGGGGGCCTATTAGGCAAAATTCATTTTGAACACTGATGTGTGTCTGCAGTGTGTGTAAACAACCAGCCTATAATGGTAAAAATCCACTTGCTCCTTTTTTATAATTCCCATAAATCATAAGAACTGAGGACATTATAGTTAAATTTTATTTTTGTTTCCAATTACATTTACCTCAAGAAACCATTCAGGGGCTGTTTACACAAAAAGTTTTCCATTCTTGGTTGAAAACGATGTTATGCGATGGACGAACACAAAGGAAAAACATTTCCACTTTTAGTACATCATTGTCAAGTAAACATACCTCAATGTTCTCAAAATCCAATCTCTTTAGTTTGCTAGAAAAAAATAACTCCAGAGAGCAGCATGTTGTGATGTCTTATTTATTTCATGCATGTTTGAATAAATCGGTCTTGAAAGCAAATTATTACAGCCACTGTTTAAGTGTTTATATTTCACCACCAAATTGGAGTAGAAACATATTAATAAAAAGTTGATATAAAAACTGCCTTGTGTGAAATTTAAATTTGTGTTAAATTTTAGTGTTTGTACAAAAAATATATTTTCGGTCTTTGGACAAGTGTATCCTGAATTTTCAGTTTTGGCCCACAATTTTCATTTTAGTGCATTCCCTATTTCCCCCCCTTTTTTTTTTTTTTTTTTTTTACTTTCCATTCATCAAAGAATCCTAAAAAAACAGGCCAACTGTTTTCAACATTGATAATAATATAAGAAATGTTTCTTGAGCAGCAAATCAGAATATTAGAATGATTTCTGAAGGATCATGTGACTGAAGACTGGAGTAATGATGCTGAAAATTCAGCTTTGCCATTACAGGAATAGATTACATTTTAAAACATGTTTAAATAGAAAGTTATTTTAAATTGTGATAATATTTCACAATATTACAGTTTTTACTGTATTTTTGATTAAGTAGATACACCCTTGGAGAACATGAGACTTTAAAAAAGAAAAAAATTTTGAATGGTAGTTTATCATTATTTTGTCTTATTGTATACAGTATATCATAACTGTCATTTTTTTCATCATTCTGAACTGCAGTATGTGCTTGTGCATTGGGAAATAAGTAATGCACTTCTTTGTGTTTAACAGGGAAATGAATAAGAGGCAGACATATGAGCAAGCCAATAAAGTCTTTGATAAGGCAATGAAGCTTGAACAAGAGTTTGGAGAGTATTTCACAGGTATTTATTTTTTTCTCCCCACCACCACCACCATCATGTGATTTCTCTTAACTGTATTCAGAAGAAAATCTTTTAGTCCAGCCGCTCTGTTACTGTTTAACAACAGTTATGTGTACAGTAGTATGATTATTGCTCTCTCTCTCTCTCTCTCTCTACAGCCATAGTCCAGGGTGACTCACTAGATGAGATCTATAATAAAATCAAGCTGATCATAGAGGAGCAGTCAGGCCCTTACATCTGGATCCCATCCGCAGAGAAGCTCTGAGCTCGCCGACTCCACGGAGCCCCCCCGCCTGACCCCTACGCCCACTTCCACCCGACACCTTTCCTTCCCTTTCACTGATATGTTTCATATCAAGTTTTAGTGTCATCATTATGTTACCCTCAAATGAAAAACGTCTTATCACCATTACTGTGACTGTGCACACCCCTGCATGAGTTTCTCAGCAATTCCATTCAAGATTGGAAATGCCATTCCTAAAGAAATTTTTTGTCATGTAAAACAAAAAAGGGAAACCTGAGCGAATCCTTTCAAGTTTCGGACGGACTCGATGATGATGATGAGAATGTCTTACCGAAGCGAGAACGGGGAGCCGGGGAGTCGGAGATGGAGACACGAGCGGAAACCTTGTATATGTTCATTCGGTTTCATTGAAAAAGACTGTGCGAATGCTGTGCGAGGTTTTCTACGAGGACTAGATACAAATCAAGCCTGCTGATGGTACCGTCACTGCTCCTGTTTCTAAGCGGAGAAACTTCAAAACTGATGGCGATCTTCAGTACTCACAAACCAGCTCGCATTATTCGATCGGCTGCCTGGCCGTTCGTATGGCGACACGGTCGGAGACAGAACAAAATGGAAAACGGGGTTTGAGTCTATACGTTTATATTACAGACATCACGCGGAAAATCAAAATCATACGGAGAGATTTTATTACATACTACGAAATGATACGGTACACATTTTACACTTCACTAGAATTGTCTACTTGGAGGGCTGTTAGATTTCATTTACTTGTCTTTGGGTTTTTGTGTTCTTTCTTTCTTGTGGTTTTAGCTGCTCTGTATTAAAGATGGGGGTAGAGAGGTGTAACTGGGCTCTCTGCAGAGCACCAAACTGCCTTACGATGAATAAACGCTTCTGTAAAATTCCTGTCAATCGTTGGGGGGAATGACACTATTCAACCTATCAGTGCTTAGCGGGAGACTCGATTTTAGTGCTATTTGTGAGTTTCCCATCATCTTATTGGAGGCCTAACTTGTGAGTGCAATAGACTTAAGTGTCTTACCTCTGTGAAATCCTTTTTTGCGAATCTTTTGTTTGTCTTAAGCAAAATCCAATTTTGGCCACCATTGGAGTTGTTGAAAAAGCAGACAGCCCATTTGCACTTCCTCTGCCTACCATGACTATATTCTCTTCAGACTGAACGGTAACAAGGTACTGTCCTGTTAGCTGCCCTGGATCGCAGCCTTAAAACGGGTAGAATCAAGACAATAATTGTATTGGATGTCCTTCTTGATATTAAAGCGTTAGTGGAGCCTGAAATTGACCGTTTTCCCCAGAACTCGACGATGGTTTGATTAAATCTGTTCTTTGCTATGACAGCTTTTAAACCATTTTTTTTCTTCTTTATTTCCGGGCTGATGTTTACTCCACTGTGTTGAGCCTTGTGCTGGGGCGAGCTTGGCGAGCTCAGGAATCTGATGGATAACTATTTTTTTTTTAAGGCGACAAAAGGGCCGCATCATGTTGTGATCGAGTAGAACTCAAAGGGATGATTTCCTCTCCTCTAACTGAATACCCAGACATGCTGATATATTATACTTGTGTATTCTAAATATTTAGTCCTTTTTTATTTGAAATACTTTGTAAGCACTATGTCTGTGGTTGCCCTTGGGTTCAGCCGGAGATAGCGGGATCGGGATGAAACGGAATGGTGCTCAAGGATACAGAAGTACAGTACTTCCTTCGATCTCTTTGCTCCCTCAAGAAGGCCATTCTTTCTTTCTGTATTGAGGAGTCTGGATCCCGCGGAAAGCGAGGGATGTTCCTGGGCCCACTCTCACCCCCTGCCCCGCAGGCATTTTCTAAACAGGTGTGCTCACCTGCCAAGCGTCTCTGCGAAATCAGCTGTCATACCTGTGTCAAAACCAGAGTTCAGGGAATAATCGAAGGGAACAGAGCCATTTATAAACTGCTTACAGACTGTTTTAATGGGTATGATAGCTGTAAAGTGTAAATATCCCCCCTCACTTGTGCTTCATGCATGTGTGATTACAACTGGGACAAACATGTTTTATAAATCACAAATGTCAGGTAAGTAAACTTTGAATTTATTCTGAGATTAATTTCCATACAAATGTGCCGTAACGTTGGTATTTCTCGATAGAAAAAAATATCTACAGCTGCCTATCAGAACATTTTTTTTTTTTTTTTTTAGTGAGTCGGGAACCAGCTTCCCTACAATACGGCCTGTCTACTTGTGATATCTTGTGGAACTTGTCTGAGTGTATAGATGAAAAACAAATGTAAAAATATATATAAAAAGACATGCAGACAGCAACCCGTAGAGTGATATTAAAGTATACCAGGAGCATAAATTACTCATTTAGCATAGATCTGGTCCTCCAAGGTGACTAGCGGGAAAGCAGCTGACCGTTCGCACCATTGATGCTGGTCAGCCGTGTTGGTGAAGCCCAAAGAATTTGATTTCATTGTACTATATTTCTAATGAAGTGGATTGAATCAGAGCAGCTCTGGAGTACTAATGAGGGTCTCTGCTCCGGCAGGCGTGAGCGTGAAATGGGGAGGGAAGGGGTCTGGTTTGTCTTTTTGAGTGATTATGAGTTTTTGATGTGACGGCACACCTGTGCAGTAAGTGCTTGCAAATATGAACCCTTTGATTGTATAGTAGTGTCCTCCCCATGATTACAGGTGGTTCAACCTATCAGGACACAAGGAAAACCGCTCTTTTATATCCTGGTCAGGAGGGAACACAGTCCTACCAATTATTCATTTTTGTTTTCTTTTGTTTTCTTTTCTTTTTTGGACTGGACAAGAGTTTATTTGTTTGGAAATAAACTATGTGACTCTGTTACGATTTCAATGCATGCATTTTTTATTTGTTTTGTATCGCAATGCAGATGTTTTTGACTTGAACTAGTCAACCAAGGACAACTCAAACAGATAACCGGATGACAGGTAATAAAATAATACTGCCAAAAAATATATTTCAGATTAAATGAATACAAGAAATTCTATTTTTTAAAAAAAAATCATAACTGTACGAACAAACCCTTGGATCTCTTAGCTTGCACAGAAATTCACACTACATATTAAACACGTGCCGTTAGACCTGAGATCTCCATCTGCGACTGAACCTGCCATCATTCATTCCTCAATAATGAGATTCTTCTTTGCTTTATCCAGCCTGTCCAACACCTCACTGTACAGACCCGCCATCTGGGGAGTCACATTTCATGTATTTTATTCACACCTTGCTGCGTTTTCTTTTACCAAACAACATGAGCGAAATGTTTTTAATGAATATTATCTTGTGAATTCCTGGAACTCGGATGCTGAATTAATTATTGCCAAATGACACGTTTAAACTGTAATAGCTGAACTAAACCTCCCTATTGTATGCTGCTTTAACTACCTACCTACATAGCTGTAACTACCCCTGCTGCTCTAATTAAACCTCCAACTGAGGTGACAAAAAAACCCAGCTTGCACACCTGACTTCAGGCAAGAAGAAAATGAAAATGACATCCGTTGCCTTGGGTCGAGTGCTCAAACAGCTGTAGGGAGGCAACATTCGCCTCCTGCTGTGTTACCTGAGTCTGATAGCTGTCCTGCAAGGAGCCCAGGTGCCGCAGGAAGCTCATTCCCAGCCCGCACCACCTCTCGGCCTCAGGGTACTGGGCCAGACTGTACAGCAGGATTCCCGTATTCCACGCTCGGGTCAGCAACCACAGGATCTCCAGCTCTGGAAAGTCCTCGGGCTGTGCGAGAAGATAAGACATCCGTTTGTGACAGTTCAGATGGAGGAATTAGATACTTAAGTTTAAACATTATAATAATAGCTTCAATTTTATATCGAGTGTGTCGTGAAGGTCACAAATTTAGAAGTCCACCCTGATGCTTAGGCAATTTTTCTGGAACGCTAGTCCAAGATAAAGGATACAGGCGAGATTTTCAAATTAGCATCCAAATTGGCAGGAAGAGGCTGTTGAATGGAGCATCTGCTAACTGAGGCATAACTAAAAGCCCATTGACAGAAACAGGAGATTCTTTCAAAGATGGGGATAATTGCGGGGCGAATGTGACGGCTGCTGAGTCAACGTAACCAACTCACTGCGGAGGCTATGATGGAAAGAGCTTGCTCATAGTAGCTCCACACTTCCTCCAACACGCAGGGCTGCACCTCGGACACACCGCTTGGCAGGGTCAGCTGAATCAGGCTGTGTAAACAGTTACTGTGACACACACACATATGTGTAAGCTGTCTGTCAAATGAGGAACAATTTGATGTCTTTTGTTCTCTATCAGTGTGGTAACATCATTGTGTAAGTATCAAACGCTCCGCTAGTCTGACCTGCAGCGTGTGAGGTCGGCCTGTGGTTGTTTTCTGTGTAGAGACAGGGCGATCCTCAGTGCCTTCTTACACAGAACGGGGAAATGGGCTGGTGGTTCCATCGCCAGGACTGTAGACACAAAGTACAGGACCATCAGAGCTTATATTGTCCTTTTGTACTCTACCGTTCCAAAGTTTGGGGTTGGTATAACCAAGGCTGCATTTATTTGATCAAAAATACAGTAAAACAGTAGTATTGTGAAATGATATTACAATTTAAAAGAACTGTTTTCTATTAGAATATATTTTAAGATGTAATTTATTCCTGTGATGGCAAAGCTGAATTTTCAGCATCATTACTCCAGTCTTCAGTGTCACATGATCCTTTAAAAATCATTCTAATATGCTGATTTGGTGCTCGAGAAAGATATTGTATTTGTATTATCAATGTAAAACAGCATTTATTTGAAATAGAAATCTTTTATATCATAATAAAAGTTTGATCAATTTAACGTATCCTTGCTGAATACAAGTATTAATTTCTTTAAAAAAAAAAAAAAAAAACTTAGTGACCCCAAACTTTTGAAAGGTTTTGAATTTCAGATTATGGTTCAAGAAGCTGACCTGCGATCATTTCTAACAGCTTGGTCTCAATGTGATCCAGCTCCAAAATTGATTCAAGGACAGATTCAAGCTTGGCATCATTTAATTTGGCCCGGGCTTCAAACTCATAGAGCAGCAATAATGTGTCTGTTTTGTCTTTAGGGGAAGTGCCTAAATGAGGAAAGAAAGTACCAAAATTCTTACGATCCTTGTTATTCAGGAAAAACTGGAATAAATTAATTCTGCATTTTTAAAAGAATAAAAATAGTAAATGTGACACCTGATGCTTTGATGGTCGTCCAGATCTCTTTACAGAGCTGGATGTGCTCCAGAGTCTGGGTCAGCAGCTCGGTCTGAAAGCACAGCAGATATTATACACTGCGCCCTCTGCTGGTTAGTCGTGGTAATAATCAGAACATATGGAGAAGTGTGTTTTTTAACCCTTCTAAGTCTCCCATATTTGCTCTTCTGCTTGAAATTATAGCAAAAGTGCTTGCAAATCTAGGGCTGTCAATATATTAATAATAGTGTTACTTTTGTCATTTTTTTGTTTTGTAATAATATTTTTATGTACATATTAAATATTGTAATTTTGCAGCCCCCTAGAACAGTCGTTCTCCCACTAGGCCTCGACACACTTCTTAAAATATTAAAATCAGCTAGAGCAACTAAAAATCAAGATATTACTTATTTTAATACAACAACTCAACAACTGTTTTTATTTTCTTTGAAGAATCAGATCAATTTCTTTGAAGAATCAGATTTCTAGACCTGGAAAAATCATGTAAATTAATAGATTGGGTAAAAAAAAAAAATATTAGGTAGAACTGAAAAAAAAAAAAGTTATATATATATATATATATATATATTACAGTCAAGCCAAAATTTCTTCAGACACCTTGAACATTTCATTCATTAATACAGTTTATTCACTATAGTTTACATTTTTTTTAATAAAATATGACAAAATCTCAGAGATAAACTGTGTCTGCAAAAATGTAATTATGTCAGATAACATTTAAGCAAAACATGGACAGGTCAAAGTGTCAGAAATTTTTTGGGTTCCAAATATTTATCTACTTTACTGGTAGTCCACTGTATGAAGAATTTTTGGGTATAATATGTCACAGTTTACTTTATTTTGCTATCTTCACTCACATATGTCCTGTACCCACTAGTAAAAATATATCAAAAAAGTCTGAATAATTTTTGGTTTGGTTTGACAGTATATATATATATATATATATATATATATATATATATATATATATATATATATATATATATATATATATATATTAAATCCTTATTTTCCCAGTCCTTAACCTGTATGTCATGAACAACTGGAAAAGTCACTGGTTAAAAAGAGTTTTTTGTAATCCTAACATTTTCCATCATGTCCTTACAAAGCAAGCAAAATGCCTCTCACCTACTGGTTAATGTTTAGTCAGGTGAAAATGATGAACTGCTAAAAATGAATGTGTGATCCACCTGTTGCTCAGTGTGATCAGAGCTCCTGCAGATCTCCAGAGAGGCAGCAACAGCCATCAGCAGACACGTCTTCTGCCCCATCAACACAGCTCGGTCTGGGACACACAGCTGTGACAGCTGCTCAGACAGACAGCACATCAGACATCACACTTTAACTACACCCAACTAAAGCTGCAGTGTCAGCATGTGGATTCATCTTAAGATGATTAGGAACTAGCCTACAGCTTCTAAGAGAAACTGTACTTGAACTTACCTGGAAGGAGAGAAGAAAGAAATCCCTCATCCTCATAGGACTGTGCTCACACTGCAGGGCTGAGTTCCACGCTGAGAGACAACACATACACAACCAATCAAACAGAGCCACCAAATAGTCAAATGTGTCTCAACAGTTGGAGGTTTAATAAGCACCGATTCTCCTGAACCAGTTGGCCTCTTCTGCTCCCTGGCCTCCTTGATTACGGCTGATTTGGGATACTTTCTGAAGAGCTGTAAATGGAATATGCATAAATCAATGCAGAGAAAAATAACAGACTGCAATGAAAGATTATGGTTAAACATACCTGTCCTTAGGTATGACAAGAGGGTATCCAAATTGGCATTCCTGTTTTAATAACAGATAAGAGTGTGACGTACAGAGGCGCAGCTTTGCTGAATGTCAGATTTCTGCACCATTGATCCACTAACCTGTTTTCCTCACTGGTGTTTTCCATTGTTGAAAGAACAAGTCGTACTAAACACCTAAGGAAGAAAGATGATGTTTCTGTAGCAGAGATACTTGATAGTTGTGCTCACTGATATAAAGCTCACAGTGAATGTGTGACTGACCTCAAGGCAGTGAGGATTTGAGCAACATCTTGTGAGTGTTCACACAGACTCTCTAGGGCTTTGATGGCTGTTTCCTGCTGCTCATGCTGTGGTGAAAAATCATTGATGAAGTACATCGGAGGTATCAGCAATTATGTGGCATATTAACCTCCCCAAATTCACAGTTACTGCTGTCTTGAACCATTATTGTGGAGGAATATAAAGGATCAATAGCGAGAGAAAAGTCTCATCTGGTATAATATAATCAACCTCAAGGGCGATCTGCACTGCCAGGCTGAGGAGGTTTGCTGCAGCGTTCTCGGTCACTAGCAGTCTGTCCTCACTGGTGACTGGAGTCTGAGCCAGAGCGCCAATCTCTCTCAGAGCCACAGCAGCTTATTCACACACATTACAGACAGACATTTACATCAAAAATCATTTTATAGTGATTTCTGGGTCTAACTTCCATTTATATACTACTGTTCAAATGTTTAGGGTGGTTAGGATATTTTTTTATTTCATTTCATTGATTTCTATTTTAATATATAATTTTCAGCACCATTACTCCAGTTTTCAGTGTCACATGATCCTTCAGAAATCATTCTAACATGCTGATTTGATGCTCAAGAAACATTTATTATTATTATTATTATTAATGTTGAAAGCAGTTGTACTACTTAATATTTTTTGAAACCATGATACATTTTTTTCAGGATTCTTTGATGAATAGAAAATTCAAAAGAACAGCATTTGTTTATAAATAGAAATGTATAACATTATATATATATATTTACCACCTTTTAAAAAAGTTAAAAAAGTTTGGCCCCAAACTTTTGAATTGTAGTGTATGTTAGGTATCATAAGTATGATTATACATATTGTACAAATGAAAAAATAAATTAAAATAAATAAAAAACAGGTATTCTAAATATGTACAAAGATCAATTTGCACCAGATTAATTCCAGAAGAATTTAAGATTTCATTAATTTACATGACCTTTTCAGGCTCCCTAATATTTATAGGGTGTGCATAATTATTTGAACCCTGGCTATTTTACATTGAGACACTTAATTTTTATCATTTCCATTACCTTTCTCAGCATTGTTCATCAGGACAGCGATCTTGTAGATGTTGAACTGTGTGAAAATGTTGTTTGGATCAATCCTTGTTGCCTCTTCTACAGCCTCTTTGGCCTTCAACAAGATTTGAATAATGTGCCAATTTTACAACAAACATGCATGTACTGAACACAAACTTTTGTGCATGTAATGAGATGTCCTTCATTATTTTGCCATCTACCTTGTCAAGTTGTTGCAGCTGCAGGAAACAGGAGGATCGGTTTCTTTGCAGCTTAGCGAGGTTGGGATCCAACTCACCTGCTTTGTAGAAACTCAGTGAGTAGTTATACCACTGCAGAGCTTCAGAATAGTTCTTGGCCTATAGAAGACAACAAACATGACAGCTGTTTAACAGAACTCACAACTACTTGATTCACGGTGGAACCATAATGTATCCATAACTTACGATCTATTAGCCGCTAACTACAAAAACAGAAAACGCAGTAAATGGTAAAACTATTTGTGCTTTGAACTAGCATGTTTATAATAATGATAATAAATTAAATTAATGTGATAATAAATACTAGTTTGTGATATAAAGCAGCATAGCGGACTGTTTCTGTACAGGTAAAATAATTGCAAATGAATAACTCTGGAAGCCTCGTACATTCAAGTTCTTATGCTCTTACATTAAAAATGAGGTGGATATAAAGAAAAAATACACCCCACATAAAAACACACATTTTCTTTACTGATTGCAGGGGAAATCTTTTTATACACTCTACCAAAAAAGTTTGGATTCAGTAAGATTTCTTTAAAAAAGACATGGTTTCCATAAAAATATTAAGCAGCAAAACTGTTTTCAATATTGATGATAATAAGAAATGCAGCCTTGGTGAGCGTTTTAAAAAATCTTACTGACCCTGAACTTTTTAATGTTAGTGTATGGTAAAATGCTTTAAATGGATATAATAGCACTCTGATTAGTAGTTATTCAAAATATTTATTCTTTTTTTTTTTTTTTAATAGACAGTTTCAAAATCCAATTGTGATAAAGCAAAGTAAATAAACAACTATGCACAGGGACAGGAGAGGTGTACGTATTAAACATGTGAAACTTACTTCAAAGTTCTTAAAAGCTCTATCCCACAGCAGAATGTGGAGAGATGATTGAGTCTGTGGTGTTAGCTGTTTTCCAGTGTAATGTCCTAGAAAACAGTAAGTAAACACACAATTCAGTACGAATTGTTTAAAGGGGACCTATAATGCCTCTTTTACAAGATGTAATATAAGTCTCTGTTGTCACCAGAATGTGTCTGTGAATTTTAAGCTAAAAATCATTTATTATAGCTTGACAAATTTGCCCCTATTTGGGTGTGAGCAAAAATACAGTTTCTCTGTGTGTCCCTTTAAATGCAAATGAGCTTTAACAGCTCACGCTTCAGTTGCTCAACAACAACAAATCTGGAGAATCTCACACAGCCAAAATGAGGATTGTCAGTAACAGTATTCAGCCTTACATTGTTCAAGTCGGACACTGATGGAGAGACTCAGGAAGACGTTACAACTTTTAGAATGCAACTGGACGTTTCTGAATGCTTAGTGGATAAATTTATGTAGTTGTAATGGAGTTGATTCAAATCATTGACTAGCATGTGCCATCATGTTAATCTTTTGTGCAAGTCCAGCATTGAATTGACCCCCATTTGTGAAGCAGTCCAGCGTAAAATGATGGAATGGCAACAACACTCTACTACAACAACTCTTCCTCTTCTCTCAAGCAGCCCAACATGGCCTCACCCCCTTTGGTGTGTGTTCTCGGGGGCAGGGTTTATGTAAATTTTAGGGTTAGTGATGTCACTAACCCCAGAAGAAGCTTGTTGTAGTCCCTAACAGCCATTTGTTGTAGTCCTTAATTCTTTAAAAGAAAATAACTCCTTTTGCATTGAACGTTGAGCGTCATAACTTTGCAGATGTTGTTTAAACTCAAACAGCAACATTACACACTAACTAAAGTTAAAAAAGTGAAATCATAATCAACCACCCCTTTAATAGAACAACATGAAACACATTCTTGGTGACAAACAAACAAAATAATGAGTTTTAATAACCATTGATAGCATCCTCAATCTTCTGCTTGGCCAGCAGCTCTTTGTCCCGCTGCAGCAGTAGCTCTATATGCATGAGCAGAGCAGAGCCCAGTTCAGGAGACGACTCAAAGTGCTGACAAACCCTCTTCAGGAAGTCAAAGGCCAGAGCCTCCCTGAAACAACAACATGTTCCAGTAATGCCTGGCCTCTGAAGTGCAGATTTCAAGTAGATTTTTTGGTTGCCTGTTTAGAAAGATGAGAGGTCATACCTGTTCTCGTCCACGAGTAGTTTTACTGTGCTCAAGCACACTTCCAGTGGAACCTCACAGTCCAGTAACTCTGACAGCCCTGACAAGACGTGGGAAAGGAAGGGAAACTTTTGCGGGGTGGAAAAAATACTATCCACAAACTGATTTCAGTAGAATAACTGGGCTCACCAGATTTTACTGCATCATCTGGGCTACTGCTTTTCACTAAGATACGGATCTTTAGGTAGAGGCCTGACAACTGCATATGCTCCTGAAAAGAAAATGAAAAGGCCAAATGTAAAAACAGCCAAATCTGGTCTACTTTGACAAGATCTGGTTGCACTAGGAATGCTTTACCTTATTAGCCAAGCTCACAGCATGAATAGCTTTCTCCAGGTGCTTTTGACAGTCCCACTCCAAATAAACTGTTGCAAGAAGTCTCAAGACTTTGGCCTGAAGGAATGAGAAATAAGATTGCAAAGCATTCAATTAAAACAAAAAAGACCACACTGAAAATCTGGGATTCAAATTTCAATATAAATATTAAAATAAACAGACAGTTCTAGAATTTGGACTAAGTAGAGTTTGTGAATAAGTTAGTAAATTTAATTGACATTTTTTACTCAATTTATTATGCTGTTGATATCGTTTGTAATAAGAAAAAATATCACATTTTTCTAAATGCAACATTTTCATTACTGGTCTCAGATTTTTTGTACTTTCTTACTTGCATCTCTGATCCTGGCGAGTATTTCACATTCATCTTTCCTATATCATAACTTTGGCTGAAATGCAGAATAAGTATATGTTAAGTGACATGGAAACATGGAAAAATGTCTTAATAGTGTCAATACTTTTACACCACTTCAATTACATTAATACTAATTATATTGAAGTATTACAAAAGTTTGGGGTCAGTAAGATATTTATGAAAGGAATTAACACTTTTATTCAGCAAGGATGCATTAAATTGATCACGTGACAGTACAGATATTTATATTGAACAAAATGTTTCTATTTCAAATAAATGCTGTTCTTTAGCACTTTCTATTGATCAAAAAAGTATGTTTCCAAAAAATATATTATGCAATACAACCATTTTTAACATTGATAATAACAATAAATGCTTTTCGAGCATTCAGGCTTGTCATCACAGGAGTTATTTTAAATTGTAATATCATTTTACAATATTACTTTTTTTTTTCTGTATTTTTATACTGTTTATGCTACATTTCTTTCCAAAATATAAAAAAATCATACCAATCCCAAACTTTTGAACAGTAATGAATTAAAGAGATCCTTACCTGAGCCAAAATGTGCTCTCTTCATGCTTTCCCTGACTGCAAGTGTCGACCCCAAAGTTGTAACAGATGAGAGAGAGATAGCCAGTCTAAAAAAGATTTCACAAAAAGTGTTTTTTTATTTCCTTTTTATAGTCAGCATTTTCAAAATCTCTCTAAAATCAGAATAAACCAATGACACCACTAAACATGCTGTGAAACAACAGTTTGACCACCTCTTTAGGGACACGGAGAAGCATTTCTTTACATCGCTGTATGCACGACACTGCCTCCTGATGTTGCTCTTGAGAAACTGCCTATACAGAATAATACACACACAATATAACTTAAATTTGGGAAAAAAAGGTAAATATATTTGTGTAACTTTAAAAAAAAGAAGAAGAAGAACCCCTAAACTCTCTCAAAGAATAATTATACGCATAAAGTTTAGGCTTCATAGTCACTGCACATGCTAAGCAATCACTGCTCACAGATTCAGCTTGGTAAGACAAAACCCGCAGCAAGTCTTTCTCTATGTCTCCCTTTGGTGTGTTTATATCTTCTGCACAATCTCCATGGGAAGTTAGTCTGCTGTAAAGAGTCTCCAGGCTCTGTGAAAGTAACATATTCTTTGTTTCTTGTTCTTAAAAGTCACTAGAAATGATTCATATTCCAGTATTTCCAATGCTCCTATATTGAATGACTATATCTTTTTCATTTTTGGCATACATGTAATATCTATTTCTTTGCATTCATACATACATTGACAGCCATGCTCAAAAAAACATCAGCAAGTTTGGGTTGTTTACAATCAAGCCATGTTCTCCCTGTTTTGCTGGCCATCTGATGAACAGAGATTTCAGTTTTAGTAAAATATGGCAGGAACATGCACAAGGGATAGAAATGAACAAATCTAATGTGCCTTAAAGGATTAGTCCACTTTCAAATAAAATTTTCCTGATAATTTACTCAACCCCATGTCATCCAAGATGTTCATGTCCTTCTTTCTTCAGTCGAAAAGAAATTAAGGTTTTTGAGGAAAACATTCCAGTATTATTCTCCTTATAGTGGACTTCAATGGTCTCCAAACGGTTGAAGGTCAAAATTACAGTTTCAGTGTAGCTTCAAAGAGCTTAAAATGATACCAGACGAGGAATAAGAATCTTATCTAGTGAAAAAATCAGTCATTTGCGAAAAAAAATTAAATGTATATGCTTTATATAAACAAATGATCGCCTTCCAAGTGGTTCCGCCAAAACCGCACTTTTGTATCTACTTAAAGAAAAAATGGAACTGACGCTGCGTTCATTCCATAAGTTGAATAGGGAAGGCGTAGGACATACAGCGTAAGCTTTTTGAAGAATACCAAAGTGCGGTTTTGGCGGAACCACTTGGAAGGCGGTCATTTGTTTATATAAAGCATATACATTTAATTTTTTTTCGAAAATGACTGATTGTTTCACTAGATAAGATCCTTATTCCTCGTCTGGTATCATTTTAAGCCCTTTGAAGCTGCACTGAAACTGTAATTTTGACCTTCAACATTGAAGTCCACTATAAGGAGAATAATCCTAGAATGTTTTCCTCAAAAACTTTAAAGGTGCCCTAGAACTTTTTTTTAAAAGATGTATTATAAGTCTAAGGTGTCCCCTGAATGTGTCTGTGAAGTTTCAGCTCAAAATACCCCATAGATTTTTTTTAATTCATTTTTTTAACTGCCTATTTTGGGGCATAATTCGAAATGAGCCGATTCAGGGTGTGTGGCCCTTTAAATCTCGTGCTCCACGCCCACGGAGCTCGCGTTTGCCTTAAACAACATAAAAAAAAAGTTCAAACAGCTAATATAACCCTCAAAATGGATCTTTACAAAGTGTTCGTCATGCAGCATGTCTAATCGCGTAAGTACAGTGTTTATTTGGATGTTTACATTTGATTCTGAATAAGTTTGAGGCTATATGCTCTGTGGCTAATGGCTAATGCTACACTGTTGGAGAGATTTATAAAGAATGAAGTTGTGTTTATTTTCATTTGAAAATAGCGACGGCTCTTGTCTGTCTCCGTGAATACAGTAATAAACGATGGTAACTTTAACCACATTTAACAGTACATTAGCAACATGCTAACGAAACATTTAGAAAGACAATTTACAAATATCACTAAAAATATCATGTAATCATGGATCATGTCAGTTATTATTGCTCCATCTGCCATTTTTCGCTATTGTCCTTGCTTGCTTACCTAGTCTGATGATTCAGCTGTGCACAGATCCAGTCGTTCTGCCCTTGTCTAATGCCTTTCATAATGTTGGGAATATGGGCTGGCATATGCAAATATTGGGGCGTACACCCCGACTGTTACGTAACAGTCGGTGTTATGTTGAGATTCACCTGTTCTTCGGAGGTCTTTAAACAAATGAGATTTCTATAAGAAGGAGGAAACAATGGAGTTTGAGACTCACTGTATGTCATTTCCATGTACTGAACTCTTGTTATTTAACTATGCCGAGATAAATTCAATTTTTGAATCTAGGGCACCTTTAATTTCTTTTCGACTGAAGAAAAAAGGACATGGACATCTTGGATGACATGGGGGTGAGTAAATTACCAGGAAAATTTTATTTGAAAGTGAACTAATCCTTTAACCTGAACCCCTTCATCACCGTCTTATGCATGGATGTTAAATTAGTATGAGCTAAATAAATAAAACTGCTGGAAATAGTAAGCAAAAATCATTTCACTAACCAGTATCTGCTTGCGAACAATATTCTCTGATGGGTTTTCAGGCTCGCATGAATACAGAAGACTGCATGCCACATGACGCACTGAAATATGAGTTTGTAGTGTATCAAATAACTAATTGACATCTGTGTAAACATCTGGGGTTAAACTTTCTTTTGTAAGTATGTTAGGAAACAAAATAATATCTATATCAGTAACAGAAAACAGACTGACTGAGTGATTGGCACCAAAATACATAACAGACAGACAGACAGACAGAAAGAGACCTTTGGCCTTTTGCTCTTCTGTAATAGTTGAGCCAACACGTTTGGTCACAGCCCAGTTCCACAATTGTATGGCGATTTCCTCCAACTACAAAAAATAATATATTTTTTAAATTAATTATATAAGCATATTTACCTATATATCGATATAAGCTATTTGTTGACATAAAAAGAAAAAAATGTTAGTGATAGTGACAAAACAATAACACATGATCTCCAAGGGCTCAACTGAGCTTGTTTTTGCACACCTGTGAATCCTGAAGTTTTGCTGCTCCATCTAGAGTTAAAATTTCTTTGAAGAGCGACTCAATCACTTCATCTGAATGTGAATCGCTCCGTCTGTGGAGGAGCTCTTCAGACAGGTCTGTGAAAGACACCCAGTCAGTTTTCAAACACGAAACAGCTTTATATACTTCACATATCACTTCTTGACAAGGTAAGCTGAACTAATTCAAATAGATAATACTAAAAATTACTAATAAGATCCATAAAAGATTAATTATTTTGTAGACCTGCATAATAGCTTGTCCCTCACGTAACGTTAGCTAACTAACGTTAACGTTACCACCAATCTTCCTATTACCAAAGAATACATTCTTACTTTTTACATCGACTGCAAACTGCTCCATATTACGGTGAGTTTTGTGTATTTTAATACACAAGTCGAGTAACGTTACTTAATTTTAAACTACCGAATATATTTGTGACAGAAAAGCGCCTCTCGCGACCATCCACCGCCAAAACACGCGCGAGGACATGCAGTCTGAATGTAATACTGCTGTATGGCCGCAAGGTGGTGTCTCACACACGGCTATGTATAATTCTGCTCTGCTTCAAATCTTTCATAATCAGATTTAAGCAGCTTTATTGGCGTGGTATCATTGCTACAACAATAAAGTTATTTAGTAACATCTTAGATTACAATTTGCTCTGTACAGATAGTGAATAATATAAATTACAATGTAAAGGTCTCAAAAATAAGCAGTCTAAGTAATCATTTCAGATGAACAACTGCTCTTTTCAAGTGTACATGCTGATATATATCTAGAATTCTCAACTCACTCATGTTGAAAGGTTTGGACCTATTGGTATAATAGCATTGTTTAAGCATGATAGTCATCACCTTGTGGTAGTTTGAACCTCATTCACCCCAAAGAAAGCATGCGTTGATGATAATGCTGTGTAGTTTTTGTTTTAACAGGGGAGGTCATTGTTGAGCTGAAGGAAAGAGCTCAAGCTGCATACACAGAATCGGCTGTGAAGTCTCTTATTGTGTTCACTGCACTAGATTCAAAAATAAGATGTCTTAAAAGCCCACTCCTCTCAGTGCACGGCTTCCAGCAATTGTTTCTGCCTGAGTCTTATCTAGCCGCCATGCTGGCCTGAGGGAAATGTGTGATCAGTTCAGAAGGCCTGATTGCACAGGAGAAAGAAAAAACAAACATGATCCTTATGACATGTGGTCAGAGAGATGCACACAAGATTTCCTAAAGTCTGCTACATAAATAATATTAAAATAATAATACACAGACATATTTATACGTTTGCGCCAAATTTAAAAATACTTCACCTCACAGTTCTACTTGGGTTAGAAAGGTCGTTATTGCTAGCTATTTTGTATGTATAAATATTATTTTGTAGTAGATGAAAAAATACCTAAAACAAAAAATATCTCTGCTGCCAAACCAGAAAAAAATCACCAGAAGTTTCTTGGCTATAACTAGATTTTCCTCAAATGTACTTATAATTATTAATATTATTTGGTTACAATTTAGATCAGGGTCCAAATCTACTTTTGCCTCAACAAACTCCTAATTACTGCTTATTAATAGTTAGTAAGGTCATTAAAGGGTTAGTTCATCCAAAAATGAAAATAATGTAATTTATTACTTATGTCGTTCCACACCCGTAAGACCTTCGTTCATCTTCGGAACACAAATTAAGATATTTTTGATGAAATCCGATGGCTCAGTGAGGCCTGCATAGACAGTAATGCCATTGTAACTCTCAAGATCCAGAAAGGTACTCAAAACATATTTAAATCAGTTTTTTTGTGCACCAAAAAAACAAAATAACGACTTTTTAACGATATCTAGTGATGGCCGATTTCAAAACACTGCTTCAGAATCAGTGATTCGGAGCGCCAAAGTTACGTGATTTCAGCAGCTTGGCATTTTGACACACGATCCGAATCACTGATTCGAAACAAAAGATTCAAAGCAGTGTTTTGAAATTGCCCATCACTAGATATCGTTGAAAAGTCATTATTTTGTTGTTGTTTTTGGCACACAAAAAGTATTCTCGTCGCTTTATAATATTAAGGTAGAACCACTGTACTCACATGAACTGATTTAAATATGTTTTTAGTATCTTTCTGGATCTTGAGAAGTTCAGTGGCATTGCTGTTTATAGAGGCCTCACTGAGCCATCGGATTTCATCAAAAATATCTTAATTTGTGTTCCGAAGATGAACTAAAGGTCTTACGGGTGTGGAACGACATTTTTGGGTGAACTAACCCTTTAAGTTTAGGAATTGGGTATAAGGGATATAGAATATAGTCATGCAGTATAAGGCATTAATATGTGCTTTATAAGTCCAATACTAATAAATCCAATATCCAAGTTATATGCATGCTAATTAACAGTGAGAATTGGACCCTAAAGTGTTACCAATAATTTATATATAAAATAATGCAGAATAAAATGTTTTATGAAATATCAAAAGTAGGTTGAGATAACTAAATCATTAAAATGAACTGTTACCTCAACTTTGAGTCACAAAAGTAACTGGTAAAGTGTTATCAGTGCCCTTATAATCACGTTATCCTCCAATCAATAATCAATATTAAAGGAAGAAAACAACATTACAGCACATCATTAACAGACTGTATTCAACTGCATTCTGACACAAGACTTTAATTTCTGTTTTGACGGCTTGACCATCCTATTCTGTACGTTTGAAGTGATATAGATGGAAGGACAATATGTTGCAGGGATTTTGTCCTCATTTGTATCATCAAAAAGACAAACAGTCTGTGGTGCATCCACTCACCATGGGGTGTTGGAAGGTGAAAAGATTATTTACTTAGATATAAAATTAGCTGCACGTCCTGTTTCTGAAGTTAAAAATAAACCCTGTGAATGTTTTTGCAAAGTATTTTGGCTGCAATGTTATCAGACAATGCCTGTTTACCTTTGCACCTAGATATTTTAGGTAGCCTGCTCCCGGGGGTCGATGATTGGTTTAAAATAATGTAGCTGAATATCCCTACATTGACATTCATAGAGCCATTTGGGTGGGACATTTCAATGCATCTTTCATTAAATAGCACGAACATTTACTACATTCAGATTCTTACAAGTAAAAATATCTTAATCGATATCTTTGAGCCAATATCTTTTAAAGGCAGGAAAGTGCGCGCGGAGTTTACTAGGAGTATCCCTGCAGTTACTATGGTGACGTTGCGTCCTTCCGTCCTTGCTTCACTCATATAAAGCCTTCGCGATGAAAACCCCAGCAGAAAAGCCAAAGGCAGTGGGATGGTTTATCAGTCGGTTGGCATTAGTTATTTTCATTGTTAAGCTTTCTTTATAGAGTGTAGTTTTTGAAATTTCATTCAGTCAGTTTTAGGAAGGAAGAGCAAACGTCGCACCTGCCCTCGGGGGTAGTTTGGACTTGCTCCATTCGTGTTTGTACCGGGGCAGGCGCAGTACCAGGCGATACCTTTACAGTCACTGAGAGACTACGAGACATTTTCACTGTAGAGGCATCACTGAAAGGACAATCTCTGTTATATCAACGGGAACTATACGCATATAACTCTACATCGAGAGACATTTCAGTCCAGGTTGACTACAGCCACATCAAATATAAAGTGACAGTATACGGAATATTTTGCGGAACGCTATTTTTTACGGACGAAATGACTTCTGTTCAACCCTCAGTCAAAGGCTTCTTCACTCTTCAGCTGCTTTTTAATCTCTTCTCAAGTGGTGAGTGTGATTTTTTGTCATTTTACTGCGCTTTGCTTTCTTTGGGCTGCTGTTGTACAGATGCGGTTTGAAGTTCAGTTCTCATGGACTCATCTGCAAAGTAAATGGATAGAAACAAATGTGGATAAAATGATGAAACATTTTAGTGTTGTGCTAGAATAAAATGATCACATATGGCATTGATTGAGTTAATATTTAGGTTTAGATGTTATTTGAAAGTTCATTTTAGAATATATATTACAATATGAGAACTTTCTTCATTAAAATGTTTGGTAGTCTATAATTTAATCTTGAATGTCATTGACCTGCATTCATGAGTTCATTGCACTTTTAAACTTTGACTTTAATTACTGTTGAAGACAACTGAGAAACTAGTAAATTGCGGTAACACTTTACAATAAGGTTCATTAGTTAACATGAACTAATAATGAACTGCACTTATACAACATTTATTAATCTTTGTTAATGTTAATTTCAACATTTACTAATACATTATTAAAATCTTGTTAACATTACAAAATGAACAACTGTATTTTCATTCGTTAACAAAGATTAGTAAATACAGTATCAAATGCATTGCTCATGGTTAGTTCATGTTAGTTAATACATTAACTAATGTTGAACCTTATTGTAAAGTGTTACCAAAATTGCTTTAAATAGAATTAAGGGGGACAAATATGTTGATACAATGATACATGTGATAAGTTTTTAACACGTCTCAAATAGCCTACTTGGATGTCAGTTCTCAAAACCTAGCGAGCTGCCTACCTACTCTTTGGTGTAGCATTTTGGAGATCATATATATGCCAAATAATACACTGTAAGAATCCGTTCGAGGTTCCCAAATTTTGTCTAGGTTGGCAGCTGGGTTTTGAGACTCAGCCATCAGCGCTCTGCACTCTGGCACTAACTAAATCACTCATTTAGCACACAGGAGATGCTTTATCCATGCTGGGGCTTAAATCATTTTACTGACATTTACTCATTTGCGGAGACCCTAATCATACGGTCAATTTGAATAAATGGTCCACAGCTTGTTATGGAAGAACAGTAGGTCAGTGAGTACTTTTTACGTTCTTCTATCCTTTGGGACTAGTTGAGTTACTCAAAGAATGAACACATTGTGATAGAAATATCAGGTGTGTTATTTTATATTCAAAACAGTTTATTGTGAATGGGTAGTTTGGGCACATCTCCAGTTCCAGTGTTGTTGAGTTTAAGAAGAGAATATTTGTTTACAAGAGAAAGTGTATTGTTGACTCTTGGCTGCTTGGTTTTCTGGCTGCAACTCCTTATAACAAGATGGATAGTAAAAATGGGATGCCATTGTTCATTGTGACAGTTGTGCACTACAGATACAGGTCTTCCTCCTGCTGTCCAAACAAACAGCAGCTCTTACTCTCAACCAAACAGAGGAAATACTGCTCCCCCCATGACTTTTTGGGTCTTCAGGCTTTGTCTACAGGGTCTCCAAGTAGATTTCCTTCGCTGTCCTCGCGCCGAGCGTGGGAAAGACACATGAAGGAAGCGGATGGAGAGGCAGGAGGCACCCTGGAATTGTTCTGGCAGTAGAGGTCACGGAAATGTGACACGCTACCTGAGTAAAGATTCCTTCCCCAGACTTCTTGCTTGCTCCTTTACTACAAATGTGTGTCAGTCGTCCCACTTCAAGACAATGCAGGAGCGGAAGAGCATGCCATTATATTTTATATGTCAGGGGTGTATGGTTAATCCATTAGTCAGAAATAGGGCATGAAGACGAGCTGTTTGCCACTTTTCTTCTGTCATGTTAACTGATTTGTGGTGGTGCATTGTGATTATTACATTTCAGATGTTTGTATCACATTTTGTTAGGAAATCAAATGGATAATTTCACACAATTGACCTATGTATTAATGATTAATCCTTCTAGTGCATAAGAAATACAAAGTGAGTCAGAGCCACCAGTCAAACTCAGCCCCAGATCTATAAATTGGATTTTACATGTTTAGAGAAGTGAAACACATCTTAACTTGGCTGTTAGAAGTTACTTACAGGAATGAGAAGGAAGTCTGTTTTAAGTAAGAAAAATGTTCAATAATGCCACTGTGTAGATATAACGCATCTTGAAACGGTCCAGATATTGCCCAGGGCTCTGTTTTCAAAATTTGCTGGACCATTTAAAGGTGAAAATACTCCAGGAATTTTACACATCTGAGAACCCTCCTCATTGCATTACTTTCCAGAACACACTGAATACCTGTTAGCACACTCGTACTGGCTCCTTTACCATCACAAATTTACAGTAAAAAAAAAGATTTGATTACTGGCTTGACAGATTAGGGCCGTTTCATATTGCAAACATAAGCAGCACGTAAGTGAAGCATACAGTAACTGCAGATGGAAAGCATTTATGTATGCTGTGTAACAGATATATGGCTCTATACACAAAATAAAGTCCGGATAATGGCCATAAATTGTAAAATGGTTACCAGGAGTAGGCCATTGAGACCTATCACAAACTTAATAGTTCTTAAATCTTATTTCTGCCCTGATAACTCTCGAAGTGTTCGGCATGGTAATGGATATGACAATATTGATATGTTTGGTTTTGGAGGAATAGATCTGCTACACTGCTGCTGTTGGTTATTGCTGCTGCAGAGCAAGTAAGGTACTTGCTACTGCCAATACATACACGACACGCTGCTGTCAGCATGTAGACACGCTGCTGCTGTATGATATAACACGCAATGCATGAATTACCCCCAGCAGATCTACACAGGTGGAGCTGGGGAAGAAGGAGAGTATTTGAAGGTTGAGCAATGAACTCATTGGCTACTAATACAGCAGGAACCAATCAGCTGTGCCCTTTAAACAATGAAGTGATTGTAAGCAGATTGTGCCATCTAGACAGAACTTTGTAATTACACAAGGAAAGTGAACCACATTTTAATATAGAAATAATTAATCGACTCAAAACAGAACCTAAACTATAGCTGTACTTCTTACAATGTGTGCATGCAAATGTAAATGTAATAGTGCATTTTCAATCATTTTTCTGCACTAGTTCAGTGCGCCATGCAGTCAAAACTGTTCTTGCACCTTGTTATGCAGAACTTATGCAGGCAGTGTAAAACTAGGGATGCACTGAAATTTGGGCTGAAAATTATCGGCCTAAAAAGGTGTATTTTGCTTTTTGAGAAAAATGGCTGAAAAATATATGCCGCACCATATCAGTGTTCAGCGCTCAGGTTTCACTCTCGCTTTAGCAGTTATCACTGCCCTGGGTGACGCTCAGCTCAATATTCCACTCTGCTCAGCTGCCCATGTGAACGCTCCACTCATGTACCGCTCATGCTCATTGGAAAAGCAAAGTCTGCTCAAATAATGAAAATTCTATGTAGTTGTATACTTGTTTCTGTTTGCAGTAGCCCTACTGTGCTGTAACATGGTGTGCCGTGTTGGGCAACACTGGTAAAATGACGCTACCCTCGCGTTCCCTGATCCGCTCTCGCTACGTTCTGCTCACATGCGCTGATAATAATAGCTTTGTAGGACTATATTATTTGGAAAATCGGTCAAAAAATAAATCTGTTAAATCTGATTCTGTTGCATAGAACAGAATAAAGAATAATATATTGATATTTAATATTTTCTGTCCAATTTTAGTGTGTTACTTTAAAAAAAAAGTGTGGTTATTTTACTGGCTGAATTTTATTAAAAAGTTTAAAAAATAATACAATTATACAAAAAAAGCTATAAATAAATAAATAAATTTTAAAAAGCATTTTTGGTTTAATTTTTCGGCCAAATGCATCCAAAAGTTTCTAAAAGTATCCAAAATTGTTTGAACATGTAGTAGTGCCTGTGTAGTGCCTGGGTTAAACTTGCTTTATGTGAGGGTTTTTTTCTGGATTACGTTTTATTTTTCAAGCTCAGAAAGATCTGTAGTGTTCCTTCTGAACAGCCGTTCAGCAGCAGAGCACGTTGGGAGGAATATAGTAGGTAGGGGTCAGCCAAGTGCAGCTCATCCACTCATCCCACAGTGGTGGGGTGACGCATGAGTATAGACTGTTCACAGACTTCTTGCTTTCTTCCTTACATGCTTTCTTGCTTGCTTTCTACATTTACACTCTTTTTTTTCCAATTTCCCCCCTCATGAAACATTAAAAGTGCTGTTTTTTCTTGTCAGAATTAGTAAAAGAGCCAAAGAACTTCAGGCAGTGTGCTTTGGAGATATTTTTGTACCATTATTTTTTTCATTGGGTATTTCATTCAAGTAGTCTCTTCCCTTTGACACTTAAATGTGATTGCTGCTCATATTGCAATTTCAAGGGGGATCTCCAGCATGAAGAACAGCAAAATCCCCTGAGCTTCAGAACATATTGTGGGAGCTTACAGGATTCAAATCCACTTATGGAGACTATTTGGCCAAATATGACCAGAATTACCACTCAGCCTGGCCAGATGTTGTTTGTTTAATTAACCATCTTTTATTCATACAGGTAGTGTGTCATGTTTTGGGGTTTTGACTGAACCTTCCAGAGACCAGTCCAGGAACTAATAAAATATGCATTCTCCATTGCTGTTGTCTTAACCTAGCGGCTTGGCAGGGAGCAGTGGTTGTAGCAGAGAGACTTGCAATAAGAGAACACTTCAATGAATGAGAAGGCAGGCAGCACAGTTGGAGGTGTAGTAGCAACTTTTTTTAGTGGGTGGTCTTTAGTTTTGTGAAGAGTTTACCATTAATTCTGTTTGTGAACATGTGAATTTGTTTTACTGTTGTTTGCGTGACAGTCCTGACCAATGATAATCAATCATCAAATAACATTATGTAAAAGCTTTATAATTAGAGGCCGAGTAATCACCTTTGTCTGACCACATGAATTATAGTAAATTTATAAGCAGACGTATTTTATTGCACAGCTCTCTGAAATACTTGATTGTGATTGGTCATTTGTGTAATTTTACCTTCAGATATTTTCTTATATTTATATTTTATTATATTATATTATCTTATATTTAATATTTCAATTTTTTTTTATTTTTCCCAGTATGTCATTTTTTTCCCCTCGGTAAATAGCCATAATGTACAGCTGGACGGTCATTACCGCAAAATAAACAATACAAGACCTGATCTGTCTGGGTCTTGTATTGACTAGCTGACATTACCAGACATATTACATGATTTATGATATAAACAGTCAAAGTTTTGCAGGAGAGTGTGTTTTGTTATGTGCCATTTATGTGCTGAATATTCTGAATACAGTACATCTTACAAACATGTTTTTGTCACAACTCATAGTCAGCTTATATAGACATAATACAGACATTTTACATGTCCCAATAGCGTACTTTGTCTTCTTCCTAAAAAGACAGGAAAGAAATTAATGTACGATTGGTCGTGTTCGACGGTTGCCTGATGTTTGGTTCTGTGCCCATGGACATGCTTACTATTGTTTGACGTTATTTTTATTTATCAAGAAGCCTTCGTTGCTAGTAAAGCTTTGAAATCACAATGGATATTGCAGCAAGGTTAAAGGATTAATGAATTTCTATTGTTGTGTAAACCCAAAAAAGATTCCCCCTGCCCTGTCCTCAGAGACCGCCTTACTGGCACTGTGCATCACATGGGTGGACGGGAAGCACAGGCAGTCTTGTACCAGCCACTGAGTAGGGAATTCCGCATATTATGACCAACGCTTACTGGGCAGTGACAGGATTTCCTCTCTACAAAAGACAGTACACAAGTAAACTGAATTATGTCTGTAAAAAAAAAAAAAAAATTAAGCATCATCTGTCTTCATAGGTTCCAGTTTTTTAACATCCACCAGGGACCATTGACACATTTTGGTTGCTCAACAGTTGTTGGTTTAAATATTTCCAAGACAATTCTGATAGTGCTTTTCATCAGAAGTCAGCTTTCCATGGAAAACCCACATGTCATTTTGATTTAATTCAGAGTGTTTTGTGCCTCCAATCTCACACTCAACATTTAAACCAATCGCCTTTGTGAAGGTTCCTCATTTGGACGTGAAGACTCTCCTTCTCCCTCACAAAACTGTTAACATCTATTACTAAACAAGCATCTATTAGTTCATGATTGACTGATTGCATGATTGTGGGAGGTCAGGAGGAGCGCAGCCTTGTGACAGTGACAAGTCTTTTATTTTTTCACACCAGAGGCACGTAGGCTAATCACGCAGAGTATGGCAACCCACGTAGCATCAGTGCTGTGTTTTTTTTCTATGCTTCCATGGTTGTCTTTTATTTTTAATAGGCTTTAATGGAAACCAGGTCCCAGGCCCCTTGAAGCACCACAACAAGCCTCATTTTTGGCATTTTTCAGTCTCTGTGCTGGAGGAATGCAGTACACAGCTGTCAGAGAGGGGGGCGAAGTGCCGCGCTGAGGTCAGCACTGGGCAGACATCAGGGGCAGGTGGGGGGCTGTGAGAATACGTGGGTGTACAGGGACAGAGACGAGAGGTTTTTATGAGAAAGTGCTCTTCTTAAGTGGGCTGCTGGGGGCCCCTGCTGAACAGGGCAGCTGTGAAGACAGCGAGAGTTGTTGGGTTTTATAGGATGTGATTCACCGTTCGTGTTTGTGTGCAGGCGTACATCTGTGAATGAGGCTTTGAGGGAAAATAAGAATTTCAGCAGAAGTTAATAATTCTCATAAAAACGTATTTGGTATCAGACCAAAGCTTCTGTGTAGTAAACGCATATTTCAGAGTGGACAAACCAGTTAGACTCACGCTGACTAATATGTCTCTTTCAGTACAATGGGAGCAGCATCTTCTTGTAACTCTAATGTTACAGATTAAGATGTACCGTGTTTCTGAAAACATCCTGGCAAGAATGAGTTATGACTCATAAAACATATGTTGTACATTTTGTACATGCTGAAACATTTGTACATTTTGTACGTGATGGATTTCATGATGGATTGTGTTTGTCTGAGACAGGAGGTGGACCTGCATAAAGTTGCTGTCTTTGACAACATTTAATCTCTGTCTATGTCATGATTCATGAAAGGCACCAACATCACAGCAAAGACATTTTTAATGTGTTTTAATTCTTATTGTCTAAATGTAAATCTTCTACAACTCTAAGAAGATGTCTAAATATCTACAGAACAGATGGGTGACAAAAAGGTTCCAGCGCAATAGAGAGTCACCATAGGGGAGGTTATTTTTTTAGGACAGCTGTGGTTATGTCTGGTTTGTCTCTTCTAGGCAGAGGGATAATATCAAGCTGAAAGAGGTGTGTATTTTGCGTGGAAAGCTCCGGCTATATCCGCTCCCCTTAACTAACCTTGGACTGTGAAACAACAATGATGTTGTAGAATACTGAGAGGAAGTTCATATTAAATGGCAATGTTGGTGTGTAAGTTCATTCTGTGAATGCATCTGTGCTTTTAAGCCATTTATATATATAAAAAACAATTAGCTGTTGGTCAGATAATGTACTGATAATGTCTTCATGGGTACGCATACATGACTGTCAGTTTTTATTAGTAAATGTGTTTTATCTGAGAATAAGGAAGTAATTTGGGTGTAGATGAGAAGAGAATAAACATTATGTAATGCCATTATCGTCCCAATTGTTATACACAACTCTTTTTAAAAATCAGCTTGTGTTTTGGACGCTGACTCTGTATTACAAAACTTTCCAATCTTAAAGGCCCACTGAAGTGCCTTGGGATGGGCAGCATTATTCAATGTGTTGATGTAATTTCAACAGAAACAGGAAGCTAAAATAGCCAATAGTGTTTCGTTTATACAACAGCTCAGCCAGAGCTGTTGAGTTCTGTAAAACCTCATTTTACTTCTAATCTCTAACCTCCTAATCTCCTCTATATCACTTTAAAATATAACATTCTGTGCAGAATTGAAATGGGTCCGATATGTTTTGTGGTCTGCGGCGACTCGCGCATACGATCCGCTCTGTGCTCTCACGTCTCTGGACTGGAGCAAACTGTGTGTGCGCTGCTGCGCTTTGCGTGACACCAACGTGAAACCAGACTTCATTCTCCTCAATGTACACACCTCTTTTAATTTGGCGACTAAACGCGAAGCGGGAGGTGCTGAAAAATTCAAGATATCCGAAAAGACGGGAAAAACAATAAAAAATGTGGAGCTGTCCACACAAAACATGTCTTTGCTTTCCACTTAACTGGTTTTGAATTGCTTTTTCATTGTTTTTCAATGTAAACATGCGCTAGATGGAAGTCTTTGAGCTTTATACCACATCTGCTTTGTTTAGCATCATGAACACAGTGTTTTTTAAGATTTACTAAAAGACCCTAAGCTGGTCTTTTTGTCAGATGAGGTTTCCCAGAAGACTCTGCTTTTAAAATGGAAAATCAATTCAAAACCCTTTTTGCCTGGCAACACAAATAACCTGCATTACAGTGCCACAGCACAAAGCGGTCAGGGAGTAGGTTCAAAAGAAGGAAATCACATATGAGACGACTGTCACCCATCCTGGGCAGCAGGGGGAATGATACTACTTCCTGTCCCGAGCGTACTCATGGCTCCTATCATCAGCTTTACCTGGCCTCAGACCAGCAGTGAACCTTCACTGTAATAATAGCACACTGAAGAGATCTCAAGAGATCTGAGTTAAATGAAGTTCTTCATCAGAGTATAAAAAGGTGGCATTATTTAGAGGACAGAAAGAGAGGACTGACTGATGTGAAGGATGTGTTTAAGGACATCTGATTCATCTGGGTCTGCCTTGTTCTCTCACACACATGCTGACAGAGGTGACCCCTCTGTGGGGGGCCCAGCTGTACATCTGGCCTCCCTCCTCTTGTCTAGAATGTGTACACACGCTCAGACACACTGTTTCCACATCTCTGCCAGCTTAAACCTGTCCAGCACAGACTTGACTGCACTGAGCTGGATTGTGGAGAACCACATGGAAGCGGAAAGGTTATTGCATAACATTCTGAATCAGAGTCTCCAAATCACACTGAATGCTTTCAAAAAGTTGCATCCCATAATTGCTTGGAGTGCTCTGGTTTTGGTCTGTTTAACCATAATTTAGCCTTATGCTTGTTTTACAATTCTCCAGAGAGATACCCATCTTGTATGGTTGAACAACTCACCCTCAAGAGTTACTTTGTTAGTGAAAACTTGTTGCATTTTGTCAATTTGGATGCAGTGTTTAGGGCTATAGATTTGACCACATTGTAGCTTTGTTTGTGATGTACTTGTGATGTTAGCATGTCTCTTTGTGATTGACTGTGTGTTGTGCTATATTGTGTTTTCTGTAGGGTTCTGTAGAGCTGGTCTGCCTGAACCACAGCTGCTTCCTGCTGGAGACACACACCTTCAGCATGTTGGTGGCACACTCACGCTCATCTGCAGGTACTGTGCCCTTCTGCTGTCCCATCTCACACAAACACACACAGTGTTCTGTGCATCTAAAATACACTCATTTGGGGTTGATTTAATCATATAATACTAGTAAGCGTTCCAATATTCAGACAGAATAAATTAAAGGTGCCGTAGAACTGAAAATTGAATTTATCTCGGCATAGTTGAATAACAAGAGTTCAGTACAAGGAAATGACATACAGTGAGTCTCAAACTCCATTGTTTCCTCCTTCTTATATAAATTTCATTTGTTTAAAAGACCTCCGAAGAACAGGAGAATCTCAACATAACACTGACTGTTACGTAATAATCGGGATCATTAATATGTACGACCCCAATATTTGCATATGCCAGCTCATGTTCAAGGCATTAGACAAGGGCAGAACGTCTGGATCTGTGCACAGCTGAATCATCAGACTTTATGCAGGTAAGCAAACAAAGACAATAGCGAAAAATGGCAGATGGAGCAATAATAACTGACATGATCCATGATATCATGATATTTTTAGTGATATTTGTAAATTGTCTTTCTAAATGTTTCATTAGCATGTTGCTGTTAAATGTAGTTAAAGTTACCATTGTTTCTTACTGTATTCACAGAGACAAGACTGTTATTTTCATTTTTTACTTGCAGTTTGTATAATTCATAAACACAACTTCATTCTTTATAAATCTCTCCAAAAGTGTGTAATGTTAGCTTTAGCCACGGAGCACCATCAAACTCATTCAGAATCAAATGTAAACATCCAAATAAATACCATACTTACGCGAATAGACATGCTGCATGATGAACACTTTGTAAAGATCCATTTTGAGGGTTATATTAGCTGTGTGAACTTTGTTTATGCCGGTTTAGGTAGTCGCAAGCTCGGGGCTGGGAGCACGAGAATTTAAAGGGGCCGCACGCTGAATCGGTGCATATTTAATGATGCCTCAAAATAGGCAGTTAAAAAAGTTTTTGAGCTGAAACTTCACAGACACATTCAGGAGACACCTTAGACTTATATTACATCTTTTGAAAACGCGTTCTACGGCACCTTTAAACTCAATTCAGAATAATATAAAACTACTTTTTTATTTATTTATTTATTTTTTATTAGCCCTTTGAAAACCATCTTACCATTAAAAAAAAAAAACATCAACCAGTTCATACACTCATGTTCATTTCCAATGCTGAACCAGGCTTTTTATGGTGACTGGTTTGCTGGTGCTGGTCTGACTAGTGGATCATATGTTTTGTCCATAGGTGACATACCTATACATTTCACTGCAGTTTCCAGATAAAATGAACACTAGAGGCAGTAAACCACCACCCCCCGAAACTTTTGCAATGGAGAAAAAAAAAAAAAATTAATTATAGTCCTTCTTGAAAAGTGCAATGAAATGTACCTGGAGCAATGCATTTCAGGTTTTGTATAAAAAACCATTAACCATCATGGTCTTTTTGGTGAAAATGATCAGGTAATTTTTGCTGTTCAATTTAGTTAAGAAACCTGATCAGCACCAAAATCTCATAATGGGTCCCAGTATCTAAATCATGCTGTTTACCCAAATATCAACATTCTGTCATCATTTGCTCACCTTAATGTCCTTCCAAACTTGTATGTCTTCTTTTCAATTGGAACATAAAAGAAGATATTCTGAAGAACAGTGGTAACCAAACAACACTGGAAACCTTTGACAAAAGAAGAAAAACACTGACATTTCTCAAAATGTCTTTTTTTGCACAGAAGAAAGAAAGTCATACGGGTTTGGAACAACATGAGGGGTAAATTAATGTTGACAGAATTTTTGTTTTTAGGTGAACTATACCTTTAATACTGTTTAAGAACTTGAGCTGCAGCTTGTATCCAAACACAATGATCTCATACCATCACTCCTCAAAACTAAAGTCTTTTGCTTTAACATGGGATGAGAGGCTCTGAGAAAAGCAACATAGGCCCAAAATAGCCACCGTATCCAAATCCAATTGTTGCAGGAAAGAAAAGTTGGCGGGGGCTTCTGAAACATACACATCGTTTAGACTTTAAGAGAGCATTTCTTGCTATTGCAGTCATGCCAGGAATGCTGACCCTGCAGAAACTTAACTAATGTAACGCTTCCCTACAAGGTCATATGAGCAAAAAGCTGATACTGTCTTTGGCTCTGGACAGAGATTTAAGAGTGAAGTTGCATGACCCATCAGTCTAGAGGCAACAGTGGTGGTATGTGAGATATGTCTGATTTTCCACTGGGATCCTTTTAATGTGCCCTTTTAAAAACAAACACTGTTTGAAACGTCATTCATTTTATTTAATCCGAAAAATACCTGTTCCCATGTGAAAGTTGAACACTAACTGAATATGTTTAAAACTAATATGAACCCAGTTGAATATCCTGCAAATATGGATGATGAATCTGGCATGCTCTCGAGAGTAAAAAGTCATTTTCAGTCATTCAGTCAAGATTTAGTTCACCCAAAAATTAAAATTCTGTAATTAATTACTAACCCTCATGTTGTTCCAAATGTGTAAGACTCGTAACCTGTAAGAATCTGAGAGCTTTCGGTCCCTCTATAGACAGCTACGCAACTACCACTTTGACACTTAAAAATATGAATTGAGCGGTTTAGGACAAATTATCTGAAGAGACACGATCGCTTTATATGATGAACAGGTTGAATTATGGAGGGACAGAAAGCTGTCAGATTTCATCAAAAAGATCTTCATTTGTGTTCCAAAGATGAACAAAGGGTCTTACGGGGCTGGAACGACATGAGGTTGATTAATTAATGACAGAATTTTTATTTTTGGGTGAACTAACCCTTTAAGACAGATGTGATCAGGAACCGCAGATGCATCAGTCGATGGAAAATTCTTGGTTTCTTGGGTATAAACTCTCCTTATGTGTAATGTTAAAGTTATACTCAGGATGCCAGTAAAAACATCTGCTGTTGATGTAGTTGAATTACTGTTAGGATTATGCTTGTAATTTCAGAGTAAACTGAAAGAAGCTGCAGGATATGTTTGTATGTCATTTGTGGTATAATGTTCCTTATTTTGTTTTTAAGTTTGGTTATATATTTCATGAATAGCTACAAATCAAAGTTATAGCAGCAGACACTCTTAAAAGTGGTTATTTAATTTGGCATAAGCCTGCTTGCCTATGAAATTGTCCTAATTGTTGATGTTTTGTTTATATGGTATGGCTTACATTAGAGGATCAACTTCGCTGCACTGGAGCTTGGCTAGCAGAAATGTGTCATCGGTACACATTGAGTCTTGTGAGGAGAGTATGCACAGGCACTGCAGCAAGCTGGTCATACACAACCTGACGCACAGCGATACTGGCTTCTACAGATGCAGTCACAAAAATTCCAGCATTCATGAGGTGTCCACATATGTTTTTGTCAAAGGTAAGATTAAGAATAGTTACTAATATTTTTGGGGGGGATCACGTGACCCTTCGACGGCGATGCACGCATAGTCCTTTGCTCCGCTCACTTTGTCAAATTTTCTGTAATCCTGATTTTAAATTTCGAACCACTCTTCATCTAACCCATAATGAGTACTTCAACGACCAAGGACAATCGGAAAAGAGAGATCGAGCAGTCACCAATAAAGAAAAAATTCAAAGATTCCACCATCTCCAAAGAGGACCTTGACGGCGCCATTGCTAACGGTATTAAGCTAGCACTCAAAGAGCAACAGAGTACCTTGGATTCGGCTGTGGCTTCAACAGTAAGAGATGCAATTGACTCTGTACTGACCCCAGCATTGCGTAATATACATATGGACATACAAGCTACCAACAATTCCGTTAAGCAGTTAAGAGCAGAACTTGAAATGTTAGCCAGCACGACGAAACAGACACGTGACCGAGTTGATTCCGTTCAGGCAGCTGTGCGTGAGGACAGGAGGACAGTCACAAACTTGAGAAAACAGCTGGAACAACTTACCGACAAAATTACGGACATTGAAGATAGAAGCAGGAGAAACAATGTACGACTGGTGGGGTTACCGGAGGGGGCGGAGGGCTCCGACGCGGTCAGCTTTCTCAGAGCCAATCTCTCCAAGTGGATTCCAGCACTGAAAGGCCGCGACATCGAGATTGATCGCGCTCATCGTATTTATGACGGAAGAAAGAACTCCGATCGGCCGCGTACTCTTATCTTTCGGACATTAAGATGGCAAGACAGGTCAGCGATCCTGAGGGGTGCACGACAGTCGTACCCAGTGAAATATACGCAAGACAAGGTCACGCTGCAGCCTTTTCCTGCGCTCTTAATAAAACAAAGGGGGTGCTTATCTTAGTTAACAGGAAATTGCAGCTAACAGTGGAACACACCGGAAGGGATAATGAGGGTAGATTTGTTTTTATTCGTTGCAAAGTACATAATGATAGGATAACATTGGTCTCTATTTACGGTCCGAACGAGACAGACAGTAATTTTTTTACAAATATATCCAGTACATTGCTTGAACAGACTGATAGCCCTTTAGTGGTCGGTGGGGATTTTAATGCTGTCATAAATCCTGCTTTGGATAAATCTCATTCTGAGACAACAACCAATCCATCTTCTAAGTTGTTGAATGAATTTATCACCGAACTCAATATAATGGATCTTTGGAGAATTCAGAATACCACCTCTAAGGATTTTACTTTTTTTTCTAATAGACATAAGACTTTCTCTAGGATAGATTACATATTTCTCAGTCCATCTCTAATCTCGTCTAATTCCTCCATCTCTATATTACCAATCTTATTGTCTGATCATTCTGCTGTGTTGTGTAAAATTCATCTTTCCAATATTAAAGCCAAAGCCCCTAGATGGCGTTTTAACACATCATTATTAAGTAATCAGACTTTTACCAATTCACTAAAAGAACATACAAAGGAATTTCTGGAAATTAATATGGAAGGTGATATAGATCCTCAAATATTGTGGGAAACGACCAAGTGTGCTATACGTGGATTTTGCATAGCTTTCTCTTCCACTCTTGCAAAAGCAAAAATTTGTCAGATTACTCAATTAGAAAACAAAATCCAATCATTGCAAAACCTACAAAAACAACATTTTACTGATCAGCGGGCCATACAGTTGTCCTCCTTAAATGAAGAATATTTACTTTCACAATCAAAGGCAGAGTTTATCTTGCATAGAACTAGGCAAAAATACTATTTTGAATCGGAGAGACCCAGCCACTTGCTGGCTCTTAGGCTGAGAGAATGTGAGTCCAAAGCATATATCAGCGCAATAAAAGCATTAGATGGTCAGGTCACCACAAACCCTACGATGATCAACAACATATTTAAAGACTTCTATATAAACTTATATAAAGCTGAAACAGATTCTGAGGAATCAGTTAGTAAACAGTATTTTGCTAAATTAGATTTACCTCGGATTTCTCAGATTAACAAAGAATCTTTGGAGGCCCCATTAAGTTTGGAGGAGCTCCATAAATCACTAAAGAGCCTACATAAAGGCAAATCACCGGGTCTAGATGGTCTTCCCCCTGAATTATATTTAGAAATCTGGGATTTGATAGGGACACTTATGCTTAACTCATTTAATTTTGCGATCTAGCATGGTGCATTCCATAGAGATCAAAATACATCGATGATATCGTTACTTCTTAAAAAAGGGAAAGATCCATTAGACTGCTCCAGCTATAGACCGATATCTCTTATCCCCGGTGATTTAAAAGTTTACGCTAAAGTTCTCGCCTTTCGAATGGAGAAGGTCATTCATGGTTTGATCAAGGAGGACCAAACTGGTTTTATAAAAGGGCGCCACGCATCTGATAACATGCGTCGACTCTTCCATATACTTGATTTTGCAGACTCGCATCAGAGCCCCTGTGCGGTTTTTTCACTTGATGCAGAAAAAGCCTTTGATAGGCTAGAGTGGAATTATATGTGGGCAGTTCTGCAATGTTTTGGCTTCGGTGAACATTTCATTTCTATGATTAAGACTCTATACCACTCACCTGCAGCATCAGTCTTGACTGGCAATGTTATTTCTCACCCGTTCTTTCTACAAAGGGGAACGAGGCAGGGATGTCCACTTTCCCCATTACTGTTTTGTCTGTCTCTTGAACCATTAGCAGAAGCCATCAGGAAGTCTGAAGTAGCATCGATTAAGATTCAAGATCAGATTATTTCACTGTATGCAGACGATATTATTTTGTATTTAGATAACTTTGATGTATCAGTTCCTGAGATAATTAAGGAATTTGATCACTTTAGTGTTTTTTCTGGATACAAGATAAATTGGACCAAATCTGCTTTAATGCCAATTAACAATGTTAAATTTAATTCTTCTATTCCCTCGTTTATTCCTATTAAGAACTCTTTCATTTATTTGGGTATTACCATATATAAAAACATACATAAGATTACTAGAGACAACTTTAATAGTATTATAGTTAAGATCAAAAGTGACATTCAAAGATGGAATAATCTTAAAGTTTCTCTTCAAGGTAAAATCTCTACAGTGAAAATGAATTTGTTACCTCGTCTTAACTTTTTTTTTTTCTATGCTACCACTCTCTCCTCCTCCAGGCTACTTTAAGGAGTTAAACTCCATACTTTCCCATTTTATATGGAATGGTAAGCGCCCCAGAATCAAACTTACCACTTTACAGCAACCTTTGTGTGCGGGAGGACTGGCCGTACCAAATTTTGAATTGTATTATTGGTCGTTTCAACTTAAGGCCCTTTATAATTGGGTTGATCCGCAATCTAAAGTTGCATGGAGAATGATTGAAGCGGACAGGGTTAAGCCAAACCGACTTCAAGATATTTTATTTGCTGGCACAGGGAAAAAAGATAATTATAAATTCGGCCCAGTTATAGCTAATTCTATTAGAATTTGGAAAACAGTTGAATGTCTGATAGGAGGACCCTTCAAACTTTGTAACAGTGCACCATTATGGCATAATCTCAATTTTTTATGCGGAAATCGTCCATTTGTCCAACCATCTTGGTCTTCCCTAGGCATAAACACATGCGGAGATTTATATGATGATCAATGCCTTTGTTCGTTTCAGGCACTAAGAACTAAGTTCTGTTTACCAGCATCCTCATATTTTGTCTTTTTTCAATTGCGCTCTGCCCTTAAAGCATATGGAGTTCCCTGGGCATCTCCTATTTCCTCTCATCCTATGCGAGATTGGATTGCACCATCCTCTGGTCGATCATCTGTTTCTTTATTATATAGTAAAATTATTGACCGTATTATAAAATCTCTTTCTATCAAGTCTGTTTGGAATCGGGAACTATCTGACCTTAACTTATCTGTCGACTGGGAGAGGGTGTGGGCTAACCTCAGTTTAACTTCCAAAAACTTGGCTCATCGTCTTATACATTTTAAAGTTATTCATAGAGCATATATAACTCCCTACAAAAGATTCAAAATGAAACTGCAATCAAATTACAACTGTTATCTGTAACACTGTGTCTTCAGGTACCTTTCTTCATATGTTTTGGGAGTGTCCTATTGTCAATAATCTGTGGTCACATGTACATGTCGTTTTGTCCTTTTTATTACAAATTGATTACCCCAATAAGCCAAATTTATGTCTTCTTAATGATGATTCTGATTTCTGTATAAGCTTAATACAAAAAAAATGTTGTTTGCTGGTTTTACAGCTGCTAAAAAGACAATAATTCAGAACTGGTTTACACCACAAATGTCTAGGGAAACGTATTGGATACATAGTCTCCTTAGAATAGGGGCCTGTGAATGTACAATAGCAAGAATTAATAAGGCCAAACCTAGTACTGTTGATGCTTGGCAATGTTTTTGTTCCAAAATACTGGATTATATAAAAGAATAATGTTTGTTTTTATTTTATTATTATCTATATATATATATATATATATATATATATATATATATATATATATATATATATATATATATATATATATATATATATATTTTTTTTTTTTTATTATTTTTTTTTTTATTTATTTATTTTTTTCCTCTGTATTTTCTCTCTCTTTTTGGAACATGTTACTTCATTATGTGTCTGTTGTTTTTGTTGTTTTGCTTTTATCCCGAGTGGATGCTATATGCAAAAGCTAATAAAAATTTGATCACAAAAAAAAGAATAGTTACTAATATTTTTATCATAGCTTAAGAAGTTGTAGAAAAATTGTTTCATAAAACAAAGCTTATTTTTAGATAAACAGACCAAAGAGCTATTTATTCAGCATAATACACATGTGCATCACTATTTTTGGTTACAAATGGACCAATCCCTACTGGATGAACCAAGAAACTTGGCACTTTACTTCCAATTATTTGTCAGAAGATAAATTTGAGGTGAAATCTGTGTGAAACAGGACCTGGAAAGACTCCAAGCCATTAGAAAAGCATTAGATTAAAAAAGAAATGAAGTAATGAGAGGCCCCACCTCATTGTAGACCTCAACGAAACTACAACAAAGCCGTGAACCTGTTAGCCGGGCAATGGAGCTAGTAACTATGCAGCTATGACTGCACTCACTCAGAAGGATTGAATCACAGAGAACTGGACCGTATCTGCAAGACTGAACTAAACTGTCATAAGACAAGGAAATAGAAATCAGTGACACAAAAAGGAAGGCTTTATATTAAGCTGGATGTCTTTAGAGTTGGCAACACAGTTTGATTGTTCTGGAAGTCTGGTCTTTGATAATTTCCTGTTTGGGCTCCTGCTTAGAGTCTTCCTGTACCTAATGACAACTGTTTAAGCTGTTAACATTTCAAGCAAGTGCATTAGCATAGAGTTTTATGAATGTGCCTCACAAAGTTTGGGATCAGTATTTATTTATTTATTTTAAAGAAATTAATACTTTTATTTAGCAAGAATGCATTAAATTGATCAAAAGTGACTTTTCTTTCAAATTAATGCTCTTCTGTTCATCAAAGAATCCTGGAAAAAATTATCATGGTTTCCACAAAACATTAAGCAGATTTTAACATTAATAATAATAAGAAGAAATGTTTCTTGAGCACCAAATCAGCATATTAGAATGATTTCATTTCCATCACAGTAATAAATTACATTTTAAAATATATTACAATTAAAAATAAGTTATTTATATTGCATTCAAATAATAATAATAATATATTTAGTGTATTTTGGTCAAATAAATTCAGCCTTAGTGAGCATAAAACTCGATTTTTAAATTAATATTTAAAAATTTTACTGAACCTAAACTTTAGAACAGTAGTGTATTTCCCAGATGAGCTGATCTGCAATTTATCTATAGCAAAAGACAGTGATAACTTTAGCTGTGAAAATGACAGCAAAGCTCACCAAGTCTCTGGCTCACCAGCTGTTTTGTTTTTGCAGACCTCTTCCACTTCAGCCTGCTGCATATATAGCCAATTTAATACCTGATAGTCCCCTGGTTCATCTCACTATGTGATTACACTGTTTATGTGAGAAAAGTTTATTTAAAAAAAACATATTTTATTACACGAACCCTCTCAGCACACACAAGATCTTGTTTGTTTAATCACGCCAATCTCACAGCATAGCTGTACAGTAACATCCCCTCCTGCCAAGCTGTTTCTGTTTCTGTTTCTTTATCCAGCAGTCTGTGTGTGCTTGAAGAGAAAAATGATCAGACTTTATCTGGGATATTTAATTGCTCCCCAAGGTTGGATGTCTAGGCATTGCCTGAAGTCCAAGAATTTATTGATAAAATATTAAATGTTTTTTAAAAAAACAAACAAACAAAATCATAAAGCTCATTAGTGAATTAATGAATTATTGTATTTGTGATTGGTATGGTGAATTAGCTTTGTGTTAAGCAAAGTGTTATTATTTTGTGCTTACTGTATTATTTTATGCTTAATTTTAAATCACAGATCACAATCATCCATTTGTGGAGGCTTCCAGTTCAACAACATTTATTTTTGTGTATCGGAAAGATCCCTTTTTTGTGGTCCCCTGCAGAACAACGTCCCCAAACCAACATGTTATCCTTGAGACTGTGAGTATTTTATGTTAGCACCGCTGATTTTGAACCCACTGTATGTAAATACATTCACAAATAATTTCAGCCACATATGGTGGGGGTGAATGTTTTACCTGCTTTCCATGCCTCAAAAGCCTTGACATGAAAAATAGAGGATGTTTTGTATGATCTGACATTGAAGAATGCATTGAACCATGGGCGTCTCAGAATTTCTCACACCCATTAAAGTCCTGAGAATGTGTACATAGATAGGGACAGTGTGCCATGGACTCAGGGAAGCTCAAGGAGGCCTAAGGAGTCTCTCTGTCTGCTTCCTGTAAGAACAGGATGGTAGTGTTAGACTGTTGTTTTTCACTCAGAATAGAAACTCAGGCTATAAATAAAACATATTTTTTTATGCTTTAGGTCCATGTAGACCAGGTTGGAAAAAAACTGTTCAAGCTATCCAAAAAAAGACTAAATTTTATTTTATTTTATTTTATTTTATTTTATTTTATTTTATTTTATTTTATTTTATTTTATTTTATTTTATTTTATTTTATTTTATTTTATTTTATTTTATTTTATTTTATTTTATTTTATTTTATTTTATTTTATTTTATAAAACCACCACGTCTTATTTTAAGTATATTAGTAAGCCTCTTAAATAATTCATAAAAACAGTAGATTCTGTCCTTCAAATTCCACTGACAGCGAACAACAACAACGGTAGTGTTTTTATTTCCTGCAGTGGTCATGTAGTGGGTCTATGGTCATTTCTCACAGTCCTATGGATAAATACTTCTAAGCCAGATGGCACAGATAGTTATGTGACCTTCCTGCCATTGGAAGATCTGTGGCATTCGTCCTTCCTGTTTCCTTCCTTCCCTTCTTTCCTAGCAGGGCACTTGGACCACGAACAAACAAAAGAAGTGAAATGGGGTGTACAACTCGACTATGATCAGTTTCTTACAGACAAACTTAGCCCTGTTTTGCTCATTACTGAATGGGCTGCTAATCACGAGCCATAAAATTTTGACACAACTTGTTTACTTCTTCATGGAAAGAAACATCACTTATTTTTAAAGATAGCTTGTTAAATAAATCCTCTCCTCTTGCTCTCCAGATGAATCCCATCTCAGATGATAAAAAAAGAAAGGTGGAGTGGGATCCAAAGAAAGGTTTCACGATTCCCTTGGAACCTTATGACAGCTACCAATTGATTACATGTTTGACCAGAGTGGATAACATGGAAGTCAAATCTCTCTACATCCTCTCAAGGAAAAGTGAGTTATTTTAATTGCTAAAATGCATAGATCAAAGGTAGCTGCTAAACAGTAAGGAGAAAATCCCAGTTACGCAATTACCTTTTGAAAATCTGTCATTTAAAATTACAAATGCTTTTTTCCATGACATAACCTGGATTCTCTGTGCCTAGCGTCGGTCCTAAAAAATATTGGCATCGAACCAGAACGACCAAAAGTACTGGTCGGTGACACCCTGGTCCTCAACTGCTCTGCAGAGACTACTTGGAATGGAAGAATTGAATTTGAGTGGCAGTTCCATAAGGGTCAGGTGAGTTATTAGGAGCCCTGCTAAAAATGCTTGAGTTTTACCTAAAGACATGCGGTATTAGATTAATACTGTACACATTCAGATCAACTACGTGATTTGATCTGGCATTATGCAAGTCTTTTCCTGACATCCTCTGAACTCCCCGTCTGTTTTTAGATCAATCGCACTCACCAAATGAAAATGACAAGGGACCCACCTGGCGAAATCATCAAAATGACTAAAGCACTATTCATGCCTAGTGTGACAATGGAGGACAAGGGCACGTATGTGTGCATAGCATCAATTGATGTCGAATCAGCTGAAGAAAAAAAAACACTTCAGTTGACAACTAAAGTCACTGTATACGGTGAGGATGTGATTTTGTGCCACTATCTCAGCACACTCATGCTTTTGTAGAACAGTTTGAATTCATTTAATGTATTTTTTTTTGTCTGTTTGTCTCTACAGAACATCCATTCCTCAATGTGACCCACAATAAACGCAGATCCATCTCTGTTATAGAGGGTAGAAAGGTCCAGTTTGAGCCACGGGTCAATGCCCTGCCTGCACCCAACAAAGTATTGTGGTAAATTCATACTTTGTATTTTAAAAATAAGAGATGCGACTCAAAAGCCATAAGAAGAATTTAATGTGTAGTAACCAACTAAATCTATACTACAAGTAATGGATTAATTGTAAAATTATTGCATTGGTGAGTTGAGTAATTATTTTCTGCTGCCAATTTGCATAGGTACAAAGACGGAGTTGTCATTTCAGAAAATTCCACGTGTTATGTGACTCGGGGCTACAACCTGACCATAAAACAAGTAAGGCAGAAGGATGCTGGGATCTTCACTATCGCACTATCAAACCAGGAGAAGGGTCTCTACAGAAATCTCAGCTACAAGTTGGAAGTCAGAGGTAATGCACAGAAAAACTGTATAAGCTGCACATGATTATGAGCATCTGATTGTTTTCTCTACATCAAACAATAGTGGACTAAATAGGTCTGCCACAAATAAACATACAAATCGCTAATAAAAATAGCCAACAGTCACATTTCTGTTCTGTTCATATGAACAGTAACCTTAAAGGGATAGTTGAAAATTCTGTCATCATTTACTCACTCTCAAGTTGTTCCAAACCTGTATGAGTTTCTTTCTTCTGTTGAACACAAAATAAGATATTGTAAAGAATGTTGGTAATCAGACAGAGGAGGAAAGAAAAATACTATAGAAGTCAATGGCTACTCTCAACTATGTGGTTACACCCCTAAGACCTTTGTTCATCTTCGGAACACAAATTAAGGTATTTTTGATAAAATCCGGTGGCTCAGTGAGGCCTCCATTGCCAGCAAGATAATTAACACATTCAGGTGTCCAGAAAGCTACTAAAGACGTATTTAAAACAGTTCATGTGACTACAGTGGTTCAACCTTAATGTTATGAAGCGACCAGAATACTTTTTGTGTGCCAAAAAAACAAAACGACTTTATTCAACAATATCTGATGGACGATTTCAAAACTCTGTTTCATGAAGCTTTGAAGCTGTTTCAAACGGCCAAAGTCACGCCCTCCAGTGGTGAGCCATTGAAATTTTTAAACACTTTTGAGCCTCGTTTACTGAAGTCACGTGACTTTGGCAGTTTGATACGCTCCGAACCACTGTTTCGAAAAGATTCATAAAGCTTCGAAGCTTCACGAAGCAGTGTTTTGAAATCGCCCATCACTAGATATTGTTGAATAAAGTCGTTGTTTTGTTTTTTTGCCACACAAAAAGTATTCTCGTCGCTTCATAACATTAAGGTTGAACCACTGTAGTCACATGAACTGTTTTAAATATGTCTTTAGTAGCTTTCTGGACATCTGAAAGTGTTAATTATCTTGCTGGCAATGGAGGCCTCACTGAGCCATCGGATTTTATCAAAAATACCTTAATTTGTGTTCCGAAGATGAACGAAGGTCTTCATTTGCTTACCGCAAATGTTTGATTGCATTGGGCATTATGGTTTTTTATTTTTTAAACTCACAAAGAAAACAAATCTAAGAAAGCAGAGGAATTGATATGCTCTTGTCTGGCAAGAGCTCTGGAATGTGCTGTCAGAGCTGATATTTTAGTAATGTGCTGCACAGAGTTACCCTGAATTTTTGGAAAAATTCCATCCCACAATGTACACAAGTATGATTACCTCTTCTGATCTAATATAAAATATTTATTTCTATGCTTCTCTGACCTCAACCTGAACTGAAGTATATGACATCATCACAGACCCAAAAGCAAAACCAAGGTCAAAAACAACGGAAACAGAATTCAGAGATTTCTGGTTGTAATTAAGAAACTATTTTAGGAATCATTCATCAAAGGCTGTTTTTCTCCTCCACAAGCACAGATACACTTCAGTGAGGTCTAAAAAGGCAATATAGACCTCTCTTACTGAAGTTCACATAAACATAACGTTTTTTTAACGTTAGCCAGTGATCTGCAAATGATCTGTATTCTGGGACTGACCATTTAAATGACTAATGTTCTATGTCCAAATGCACACAGTGAAGCCAAAGATCTCTGAGGAGGACGTGGCTCCAGTGGGCCCCCAGACTTACAGATATGGCCAAGGGCACAAGCTCACCTGCACTGCATTTGGGATTCCCCTGCCAAACATTACCTGGTTTTGGCAGCCATGTGACCACAGCCCTGGTCTTACAGAGTAAGTCAATAATTTTGTTACTGTTCATGTTCAGATTTGCTTTGAATCAACAGGTCTTCTGATTAGTAATCCCACATTAAATGAAAACATTGTAGAATTTCATTGTGTCAAATAAGAAATATGGGCTATATTTTTTTTTATATTTTATATTTTATTTTGGTTTGTGGCTCCATAAACAGTTGTCACCCTCCTGCATAGCAGATCTCTTCTCTTGCTGAGGTGTTAATATCAATGATGTATGTTGGCCTTTACCCACAGCTTTCATTATTCAAATGAACTGCATCCGTTTCCTTGACATTGGTCCAAAATAAAGTATGCTTATTGATGAAAAATAGCCCCAGAGCTACATTTTGCAGTCAATGGCTCTGTAAATGTGAGGACAATTTATTGGTCTCATTCCACAAGCTTGCATTGTGCTGAAAGCAAGAGTCCCAGTGTAAATGCCAGCCTTTTAATGAACCTTTATGAGCTCTACGGATGTCTCCTAAACTTAGTTGGTGTGTCATAACAAGAGTTTCTCGTAATTGAGAGTAATTATTTGTCAAAGAGTACTGCCAAATTTGCGACAAAAATACTTCAGGCTTGTTACCACAGTTCCAAAATACCACTTTGGCTGTTTTAAATATAATCATTGGTGGCAGTTAACACAACAGCTCATAATATAGATGGTGAGAAGAACTGATTTTCAACAGCTAATGAGTGAGGTACATTGGAGGTTAATTGCAGTGCCCTAGTTGGAAGAAAAGACAAACCCATTCCCTTTATTTAATAGTAAAATGAATTAATTTCTTGAGCAGTGACCAAAAGAAAAAAGTGGCCATGTTCTCACTGCAAGAATTGGGAGTTGGGGGAGTGAATCCCTATATGATCATAATTTAGTTGCGATGTGTGCATGGTCATTAATTGTCCATAAATCAGTGTTTTGTTGGAAGGGTCCATCGTTTGAGATCTCATTACTTCGCTCGTGAAGGTGAGAAGTTATCAGTTGTCCCTTGTTGACCATGGCGGTCTGGGATCAGCCTTATCTCAGCCGTCCAGAGAGTGGGGGTGTTTCCTTTGAATGGTGACGCATGACTCAGCCCTTCCTGTCACGCTGCGGTTTCCTCTCCGACCTCGACTCTCATTAATCCGATTGTTCCTCCACTCAGATTGATGCAAAACAGGTCTTTGGTCTCCTGTGGCTTCAAGGCATAAACCACATGACTTGATACATGGTTTTCAAATACAGATAAAAGAAACACACATTCATCAGGCTCCATGAAACCTTGCGGTGGTGGCAAAAGATAAACATATCTTAAAGAAATTGGCTAAAAGAGTTCATCTGGCCAACAGATTTGTATTATTTTTAATGGAAGACCTGTTTTTTTTCTGTTTCTCACTAAAAGGAGAGGGCATTCACTGAAATCCCATGGTCATATGCCTTGGTATTTCCTTGTGTACATCCTGCTTTGATGTTAAAAGTCAAAAACGTCCTCTGCAAACTCCAGAACAGTTTCTGATATTAACGTATTATAAATATCTTTTCCTTATTATAATTACTGTTCCACAACAATTGTGATTTCTCTAAATGTTTTTTTTCTTTTCTGATAGGTGCAAACTTTACACTGATCCTCTTCCTGTTGACGAAGCCACTGAATCAAACAACCATTATCCTCATAATCTGATTAAGGATATCAACACCAAGGTTGGATTATTAAAAAGTAAAAACAAGGTAGGTATTATGTGCAATTTTGTCATTTATTAGTGAGAGTTTTTGCCCTTAAAGATGCATTCAGTATTTTTCCCTAATTAATTAAGCTTTGTACATAAAGAAATGAATAATATTTTTGAATAATATGTTAAAATCATGTACATTCACATGAGATTTTATGAAATTCAGTAGCTTACTAAGAAAAGATGTTTTATTTTACATGGAGCGGTCATGTCATTGCAACTGTCATGTTGAGGTGACATGACCAGACAAAATGTTACTTATTTTATCTTGGTAAACTCGGAAACTACTGCTGCCACATCCCTAGGTGTCAGTATACTGTCATACTGTCCGAATGACTGACATATTGCAACATAAAAAATACTGAGTCTACCTTTAAAATTAAATAAGTTTTGTTAGTTAAAAATGTAAATAGAATAATTCATTGGAAATATATTCATTTAAATGCCTGCAAGTCAAACTGTTAAAACCAAAGGTTTTACACAATTCTGAAATTGAGTTGCTAATCCAGATTAATGACTCTGTCAGCCTCATTTTGGACTAAAACAATAAACCTCAAAATACTACAGCTCATATGCTCTTACAAAAATGCTGATTTTGAAGTGAAAGGGAAGCAGCATACATCTGTCTTTCATTTAAACCTCATACAGTCTATTGAACATTCACATCACCAAATTGCCCTTTTAGAAATCATTTTGAGAAAATAGCTCTCAATAAGATAAAAACCACAAAAAAAATGTATTTTTATGTTTCCAGACGGCGCAATCTGCCTCGGTAGTCTATTTGACTGAAGTACCAATAGATTTGTGAGGAATGACATTCAGTGAGCTTGTGACCATGTGTGTGTTCTCTCCTAATAGAACTAATAGCTGAGGCTCATTTAGCTCTGCTGTAAATTATGTCACGGTTCAGTCACCTTCAGTGGAGAACAGAGGCCAGTAAACAGGGCAGCTGCTGCTTTGAGTGGTGCCTCAGGACTGAGTTTATACTGATATATCAGTCCATCTTACTGAGCGCACTGAAGCCAGTAAAGTCCTCATAAACAGAAGACTTTCTCCCAGGACTATTCATGCACTGAATGTTGATTGTTTCAAGCCTGTTTTGAAATACATGAGATGATTTTAAATGCTATATATGTACAAGGCAGTCATTGTGGTCCCTCAAATGTGTTGGCATCACATAAAAATGTGTGGGAAAACCCACAGAGGCCCACAAAGCCCTGTTTTAATTTGACTGTATCACCTCAGGGATTAATCCAGACTGCCTCAGTGTCACTAGTTGTTTGCTTAGTCAGAGCTTGTATGTCTGTCATTTTGTCATGCTTTGCTTGTGCTGCCAAATGTTACAGTGAACACTGCAGACATTATGAAAAACATTCCAGGAGGCCTTATTACCAAAACCACTCATGCAAAATTTAATGAAGCACAGGTTTTCATTTGTAGCATTCCTCTACACTTCAGTGCGACTATACATAGAGGTCAAGCAATAAGTCTCAATGCAAACAATCAGCTATGAATGATTTTTTGGTCACTACCAAAAATAAAAGCTAGTCTGGTGCTTTATGTAGAAATCTGTATTTCCTTACAGCATGATTTATGTGACACAGTATATTCTCACAGTTGGAATGTCATTTAAAACCAATCATGCCTGCCCTCCCTTGTGCAAGGAGTTTCGTTCTCACTATGGAATAGGTGTAAATTTTTACGTTTGCTGCATTTACAGGCTCTTGTGACAAACGGATGATGCTTTGCAGGGGTGAAGCACAGTGGTCAGTGATAACAAGGCTCAGTTTAAAAGGGTGGGATTTGTTTAGAGTGAATTCCTTTCTGTCACCTCATATAAATTTCCCTGGTCTGTGAATAACAGACTGGTAAGAGTCCATCTCAGATGGTGTCTTGTAACCACAGAATAAGAAAGGGCAGCTAAAAGACAAAGTAGGAAGGTCACTCTGAAATTCTGACTAGGTCTGGTCATCAGATTGAGTCGGAAGTTTATCCAAAACGTTGCTTGAATAATGTGCAATGTATAATAAGATTAATTAACATAGAATAGTGTGTTTGCATTGGAAAGTATGCAGAGCACTATTTCAGTGCATAGGTAAACTGGATTGGTAACATGCCCTGTTTCTCAGGTATATTTTAGTACAGTGTGCCAATAAAAATCAGTTGCATGTAAGACTAAACAACGACATGCCGTTGCATTACAACATGTCCACAGATTTACATTAACCAAGCTCCACACCTCATTTCTGTCTGTCCTGCAGTGTAATGTTGTGTACAAGAGAAATCTTAACCTTGTTAAAATTCTTTTGCATTAATTATGGCTGTTCTCTGTCTTTCTTTACAAACTAAAACAGAAAACATTAAATACCTGTTGTTCAGAGCCAATATGCTTCTTAAGTTTCAAATAAGTTTTATAAACAGTCTGTGAACCCCAGGAAGTAAACTGAAAAATGGGTATATTTGCTGCAGAAATACACCCAGAGTGTTTCATACCTTTGATGTGACTGCCAGGAAAACAGATGTCGTTTGAAACTGAAAACAGAGCTCGGGAATCTGGTCTTTTGCCAAAAATCTGCATCATTAGTATGTCTACATAGGCTGCCTATTAATGAGTTCCACTTGACTGATGACAATATTAAGCCTGGCATTTTAAATGTGTATCAGGAAATGATGTGGAACACAGGTACACCTTCTGTGCGGTACTCTCAGTACTGCTTTTGGCCTCAAAACGCCAGATGTAGTCTGCTCAATGTGTGAGGCTGAGGAGTGTAAAAAGCCCTATGACCCACCTGCTTGTAGGAAATAAATTTCTTAAAGTTTGTTATAGGTTGTCAGTACTGAGTTACATGATACTGTGTTTGTCTTTAGTTTCTCAAATGATTTACATTCCTAATGATCTTTGTCCACTCCCACAGACCATAAGCACCCTGCTGGTGGAAACAGCTAATGTGTCAGGGATCTTCTCCTGTATGGCAAAGAATGAACTTGGCAACCGGACCATGAGAATCCCTTTCTATGTTGATGGTAAGTGGGCCATTTACATCTTATTTGATTTTAATTTACATTGATTGAATTAATTTGGCTCTACTATAGTATATATCCAAAATGCCAACATTTTTGGTACCTTTATGTACCCAGGTTTAGATTTCATTTCCATATAGAAAAGAAAAATTGTATGTCTTTCTTGACACATTTTTTTAAATTCTACAACAAACTTTTTGGTTTTCCTCACAATAATAAGTTTCACAGAGCATTTTGTATTTTTAATTATCTAATAATATTTCACAAATGCCATTTTAGTCCAACTGCTAATAATCTATTAATACTGTGTTTTATTCAATTGAATGAATTCTGGCTGACTTGTAACTTCATTCTGGGCTGTTAACATCTTTTATGCTTATGATAGAGCAGTATTGGAGTGATTTTGTTGTGGAAAAAAAAGCTTCTCACTCTAGGCAAAAACATGCAACTCCGCTCCCTGTTCTGCTTCCGCTCGTCTGACATATTCTGGAATGGACTATGGTACTGGAATACCAATCTCTGTTTTATAATGAATCACTTTTATATGTTGCCGACCAGGGTCAAATGTTTCTGAAATGATAAACCCATTTACTGAGTTACATAATGAAGAGTGTGTCGGCTGTCAGACTATTCAAAGCTGCCTAGATTAGAATGATGAGGAGAAATGAGCTGGAATGAACAGCAGCCGAGATTGGGGAAGCGTGAAAAATGAGAACTGTGCAATAAAAATGGAGACAGGAGATAAAATGGTGGATGTCAAGTGGCATGTCTCCAGAAAAGAACAAAAACCCAAGAGAATATTCTGTGCTATGCAAGAGGTGAACGTGACTTTGTGCGCAGGAATGCTGGTCAGAGGGATGAAATGGTAATAACAGCTGTCTCCTCTGGTGGGGACGTATATTTCTGTGAATAAACAAGCGTTTCGCTCGCTTCCTGGAGGCCTGGCCTTAGCCTGGTTCTTATTGTAATGCTTCAGGTCAGCCATCGCTGCCGCCGATCGCCAACAACATGCTTCCAATTAGGTGTGATGAAACAGGAAATAACTGCAAATTTGACATTCCTGACATGGCAGTGTGCAGCTTTGTGTTTGTAGTGTGGGCCAGAGTACGGCAATCTCTTTCAACAGTGCATCTATAGCGTAGTTTCAGGTCCCTTGTAAGCCATATGTTTTATGATTTGGTCATGCTTTGTCTAATTGTCAATTTGTAGATTATACATAAAAACATGCATCATGTTGACTGACATGTTCAATGAGTTAATCTTTTTCACCAAGCTTCTTTTTGTCCTGTTTTCTTTTGTCTCCACTAGATCACCCACAGCCATTTGAGATTGAGCCCTTGACAGCTGTTGCAGGAGATGACATTACATTGACCTGCAGAGGCACAAGATACCTCTACGATAGGTTGAATTGGTATGATCCACTGGGCCAGGTGGTGCCCAATGGCGAAACCACTCTTCAGATCGAGCCCTACACCATATCTTTGTCCATCAAGCTGGTCAATGTCTCCAGAAACCACACACTAGGTTATAAATGCCTGGCTTTAAACATGAACTCCAACAAAGTGGTTAATACAACATCTGCTTTAACTATTGATGGTGAGTTTCATCTACCAAGCACCAAAGAGATCTTTATGTCTTTGTGTAAGAATCAGCATACATCATATTACGTAATGTAAGATCCAGCTTATGTTACTGATCAGTAAGGAACAAATGGCACTAGTGTGTAAATCTCAGGAAGAAGCATCCGGGTCATATTTCACTGCAAAATAAAAAGAACACAATAGGAAATTATTATTACTACTACTACTATTGTTGTTGTTGTTGTCATAATACTTAAGGTATGATAAGCATAAATGCAATGCAATTCAATAAGAAATGTATATATAAATACATGAATCAAATATAAATTGATGAAAAATATAAGGAATAAAAGTTGTTACTATTGGGAATTATTGTTGAAATGGTTTTCACAATTTTACACCACAATTACTGTAATTTGAAAACCTATCATTCTCATCAATAAATGTGAATAAATTAAATGAATTACAAACAAATACTTTAATGTACTTTACAATTAAAATATTACATTTATCTCTTATCTTCTTTATCTCATATTATGTTTTACACATAAATTAATATATGATTTTTGTACGTATTACAGTAATGAGAATGGGATTTTTTCCCCCTTCTTCCTTTAAATTAGACTATTGATAACTGGGAGAGTGAAAGTTAAATGTGCTGAAGTGTCATGAGAATAATTCCATAATAATGTTGGGGTGAAAAAGTTCACCCTGATGCATAAAAATTGCTTACAGTGATATCTACAATCAAAAAATTATATAGAAGCGTGCCGTATAAATATGTAACTCTCCATTGTCTGACACAGAGAGGCAAGGGCCCTGGTTGAGGCAGAATCTGACCAATCAGGATGTGAACAGCAGCAGCACCCTGACACTGGTCTGTATGGCTTCTGGTGTGCCAGAACCCTTTATCACATGGTACAAAGACAAGACTCCTGTCACCGAAGGACCAGGTGAGAAAGCACTAAACAAATTTATGTACAGTCATAAGTGATCCTCCTATCAGACATGGAACTGTTCTGTATTATATGACCTATGTGTTTAATTCAAATTTCTATAATGCTTCCAGGAATCACTCTAAAAGGTGACGGCATGCTGATCATTGAGCGGGTGAAGAAGGACGATGAGGGCATTTATGAATGTCGTGCCAGCAATGCTGGAGGGGAAGCAAAAACCAGTGCAGTCATTACTGTAGTGGGTGAGTTCTTAGATGATGACCAGCTCTTCACCTATCCTTATTTCTTTATTCATCATTCATATTATAAGGGCATAAGTTGTGCAGTTGACTGTAAATTGTGCACAGTAATCATAAAGGGGTGCGTTTCCCATACAACGACGTAACTTGCTGCTCCACTACCATAGTACGATGCATCGTTCAGCAAATCAACTAGCTAGTCACGACTTGTTTCCCGAAACCATATTGTCACAAACCTGTCGTTCACAAAGGTGGTGGAGTAATAACATCTTTAAATGAATCCGTTTGAGATAGAATTAATGCTCGATTTTTTGCTACAAATTATTTCCAGATTCAGTCAGAGGCTCGTTCTTACGTAGGCTACTAGAGCACGTACGCACATGCACACTTTTCAAAAACGCCGCTTTAAATCTCATGACAAACTAAAATATGTAAATGACATTTGTATATATTCAAAATAAAAAATATAGATCATACTTATTTTGCTGATTTTGCTTATGTGTCATAAAAACAAGAAACTATGCTTCTAACCACAGCTCGGGAGCTGTCAGTCCAACCACACAAGTTTGTGATGCAGTTTCCGAATGTTCGTTTGAACTATGGTTTCGGAAAACACCAAATCATTGAAATATGTTAGAAACAATGAAACTTGCAATGTTAGTTGGCTAACGATGCTTTTGGGAAATGCACCCCAGATTTTCCTATTTTAGGACTTTCACTTCCATTCAGACATTGTAAAGATGCTTCTAAATTTCACAAGCACGTTCTCAAAGTTTCCATAGTAATGTAAACGGGACAAATAGCCTTTTTTGGCCAAACTTTGAATAACTATCGAATGAGAACGACATACTAAGGCTGCCAGGAATGCCATTGCAAATTCCAGTTTTTTTTATGATGGGGGTCTGGGAGTTAAAGTCAGAGTCTGCACACAAGGGAGATGACCTCTACATAGTCTTCGAGGACATTCATTATTGATCGAAAAGACATTCTCTTTAAAGAAGCAGAGGGTTTGAAACATTGGCTGGCTGAAGGAAAGTGTAAATTAAGAAGACCCCTTTCTAATAAAATGATTGTCCCCTCATCTCATTAGTGAAATTATGTCTATATCCTCTTAAAAAAAAAAAAAAGGGAGGGAAAAAATGGCTTGACATGATTCAACAAACAGTCATTCAAAGAGAGCAGAGTGTGCTTTAAATTCTTCCTCCTTTTGGAAATCAACCTTTTGAACAGTTTTGGAACCGCTCATTACGCAGTGAACACATGATAAATGAGAAGGAGTGAGCCAGACCCTATCCGGTGAAAAACTGCAAAACTGCAGAAAATGAGAAATGGAAATAAAATCAAATTTAGGGGAAATGCAGAAAGCAGCACTGCATGACATTTCCAGTTTATTTGTTGTGAAATGTGGATTTGTATGAGATTATATGTAGAAATATTATTAAAACATGAAATGTACAAATATCATTTGTAGTATTTATTAGACAAAGATTAGTGATGAATATGGTACAGATGGTTCTCTCATTGAAAACATGCCGTTTCTGCACACAGGAGAAGATGGTAAACCAAATATTGAAGTGATCATCTTGGTGTCTACTGGAGCAGCAGCAACATTCCTGTGGATAATGCTCATTCTCTTCATCCGTAAATTAAGAAAAGTAAGGACTTGAAGTTATACTTTTTATTTAAGCTGTCATTGTTACAGAATACTGAGTAATATTCAGTTTTATTTCTGATATTCTACGACAAAGACTTGGTCATGGTCTTCTCTCAAAAACTCTTAATGCTTTAATGTGTGTGAAACTATCCAACCAGGGCCCAAACTGTCATGCAGCTACATCGAAAGAATGACAAAAGCCAAAAAAAAGTTGCATTTTGTGTCAGTATTCTGATTTAAGAAATATTGAATTATTTCACCAGCAAAGTTCAGCAGATTTAAAGATGGGGTACCTGTCCATCATCATGGATCCCGACCAAATGCCCCTCGATGAGCAGTGTGATCGTCTGCCCTATGACAGCAACAAATGGGAGTTCCCTAGAGACCGCCTCAGACTTGGTGAGTTCAAAGATCCTTTTCTTCTTTTAATAACCAAAAAATTTTTATTTTCCTCTTAAAGCAAAGCAGGTGATGTAAACCAGAATGAATTAGAGTCATACCTGACTCAAAGGTTACTCTTTTGTAGCTCATGAGACTCATTAGAGTGAAGTATTAACTTTTTCTCAGGTCTTTCTCTTAAAATGCTTTGGAACAAATAAAAATAGACACAAATTAGATGTTGCTGCTGTGCAAGTATAAAATCAATATAGATGGCATAGCTCATATATTTAATATGAAATTGAGTTTGTCTGTCTCCCGTGGGACTAAACATGTAAGGAGCCAAACATACAAAGACAAATTTATCTTAACACAATTGGCTCTTTCTTCTCTTTAATTGCCTTAATCCTCAAGCCTGTTTTGTTAGAATGGTGGGCATCAGGGTTGTGTAAGTTTTCAAAAGAAAATATGCCTTAATATATCAGCGGGCCGCTTCTGTCGTTCAATCTTAACTGCTCCGTGAATTCTCAGTGGAGGGTCAGTCAGGCAGTCCCAACCTCAGCAGGCTGTTTTAATTACAGCCTCACATCTCTCCTGACAGGGCATCCTGCCTGATTTATGAGCCCCCAGGACACGGCAAGCTCATGTAGACGCTCTCTCTCTTTTTCTCTCTCTGACAGGTAAAACTTTGGGCCACGGAGCATTTGGAAAAGTTGTAGAGGCCTCTGCATTCGGCATTGACAAGATTTCTACTTGCAAAACGGTGGCTGTGAAAATGCTGAAAGGTAACTGTAACATGTTATGTTTTAGTGGGCTCTAAAAGTCATTACAAATGATATGAGTGGCAAGTTAAGTGGAAAGAAATATTGAATTTCTTTTTTGGTATGTCGCCCTTAATTACAGAGCTGCATGGACTTCAAAAGTTTGTGTAAAATCTGATGTTCGTGTTCTACAGAATGATTTGAGAGTGATCCAAATAGCATCTTGTGCTTCAGTGGAAGCAAAAACATCTAACCGTTTACACAAATTTACTTATTCGATTAATGACTTACAAATAGACCAGACTACCATAGCATTTCTTTGTTTTAATTCCCAGATTTTGATTGAGGTTTCTGATTTTTAGACCCATAGTATAATGATAAGATCAACAGAAATGCAGTACAAAAACAGAAAGTACTTAGTTGAGTGTAATTAACATTTCTCACATCACAGATTTGCTCTTTTAGACAGATATGCTAAGCCTTTTTATGGCAGTATTGAATACATCACTCCCGTCTATTGAATGCAAATGTAAATCAGAGATTGAAAACAGAAGCCTGTCCATGTGGACCTTTTGGTTTTGTTTTTCTTGAGTTCATATGAAGATAATTAGCAGCTGTTAAGGGTATTGCATGCTTATGATTGTCCACAGATATGAAACTTTGGACAAAAGCATACGCAAGTGAACTGAATGTGCAAATGCTCACGTAGTGTTTAGCAATGACCCCTAAACAGATGTTTCTTAGATCGCTCTGAACCAGAACCAACACGGTTCACCTTCTGTAATTGGTAAATGTTTGCTATTATTTTATTGCCACTTTCCAAAATGTCCACTATAATGCAACAATATTGAATCAATACATGGAATTACTGCCATGCATTAAAGTTAAACAAATATTTTGGTCTAGCAGGACTGTATTCCCCTGTGGTTGTATTTGTCTAAACTCTCCCCGTCTGGTCAACTGGCTGTAGCGATTGTTTGGTGATGGTGCATTCTTGCAGAGTGATGAGTGCCGCTCTGGTGGTGGTGTTTTGTTTGTTCTTGATGATGATAAATCTGTCGACTCTTTAGATATGCATTGCCACTTATGTCAATGCATTCATCTTCCCTGTGCGTTAATTATAGAATGAGAGGCAAGACTGATGCCACCTCATGCACTGCAGGTCACTTCTTAATAAGAAGCAGTTCCTCTTTATTTGAATTCCTTCAAATTATGAAATCTGCTGCCTACACACATTTTATTTCCAGAGTATGACAGCCCTGCTAGATAAGCAGTCACTGTTTAATTATTTACACATTTGTATCATCCGAAACGAAATGCAAAGGAAATTTGTCTTCAGTTTGACATGTTGAATTCTCTTCATGCTGGGTTAATTCCTTCTCCTACTTTGAAACAAGGAGCGCCAATATTCCTCTCAATAAAAGTCTCTGTGAGGTGTCTTTGGTATGAATCATGTACGAATTACTGCTCAACGTTGAACATAGCTCTCCCGTGTCACTTTGATGGGTCTAAACCACGGGAAACCCGACGTGTTAAAACAACAGCCTCCCAGTCTGACTCCATGACCTCAAAAGGTCACCAGTATAGTGTTCCTGACCACATATTTCCCCCAGAATGATGTGCAAACTACTGAGAACCTGGAAAAGTGCTGTTTCTCTTGTTCAAATACTTTAGTTTAGACAGTTTATAACAATGTTGCCTCCAGATGTTGATCTGTGCGCTATAATTTATGGTGTGCATTATGTTGTCTGTTAAGGTTCCTTTAAACACAGTGACAGGCTTTGAACTTTTAATTTTATGCTTTCTGGTGATTTCCGTGTGTGAACTTGATGTTTATCCTGATTGTCAAAGTGCTACTCAAATAATTTTTAAGTTAGAACACACTACCATTACGTTGGCTAGATTTAATTATTTTATTTTCTATATTATTTATTATACACTTTGATATATTTTACTATATAGATGTATTTATATTTGTAATATAATTGATACTTTTATTTTTTAAATGATTTACATTCTTTTTATAGTTTTTTAAATGTAGATTTTTTCGAATATGTAAACGTTTTTAGCATTTTAAATTGTCTAGACATAAACAATTATGTCTAGACATTAATAAAAAATCTCATATCCATTTGAAAATGAAACCGTAATTTGATATAGTCGGCATGAGAGACCAGAAATACAACAACATGCTTGAGATCATACATAATCATACATTTCAAACAAAAATCCTTTCTGACCATGTAAGACATTCCATTAATTAGTTTTTTCCTCTTATCCTCTCCTTCAACGTCATCTTCACTCAACAGCGGGAGCTACAAATAATGAGTGGAGAGCTTTAATGTCTGAACTGAAGATTCTGATCCATATTGGTCATCATCTCAATGTGGTCAATCTGCTAGGAGCCTGCACAAAACGTGGAGGTAAGAAGAGCAAGTTGACAGAGAATTCAACCTTGGAGACATGAGAAATTTGTGCAAAATTTCAACATTTTCTCTCTGTTTTTACATTTGTTTGATGTACACTCAGGTCCATTAATGATAATTGTGGAATTCTGCAAGTATGGAAACCTTTCCAACTACTTGAGAAGTAAGAGGGGTGACTTTGTGGTTTACAAGGTAAGCAAGTAAATTCATTCAAGCAGTGATTTGACACGATGACGCATGAAATTGACCCGAGCATGTGATTGATAACATCCACAGTCTCAGGACGGTAAGGCTCTGCGTTCCAGCTCCGGGTGTGATCTCAGCGAGCTCATCAAGCGCAGGTTGGAGAGCGTGGCAAGCACCGGAAGTTCAGCCAGTTCCGGCTTCATTGAAGATAAGAGCTACTGCGACTCGGAGGAAGAGGAGGAAGGTAGCGACTGAGTGTCTTCCTTCCCCTCTCCCCTCCTCCCTCTCAACCCCTGTCTCACCTCCACCCCACCCTCTCTACTCTCAAGGCTCCGCTGATTGTTTTTTTCCCCCTCAGTCTGATAGGTGGCTTCCTCAGGGATTCATAAATACAACTGATATTTTGTACGAGCCACTGTCACCCACTGCGCGCAGAGCTTTTTCTAATTTCCTGCCGCAAGACCAGAGCTAGTCCGCTGTGGGTAGATTGGGTCGTGCTGTCCAATGCCGGTTATTTCTGGTTTGATAAACTGTTTACTCAGGTGGATGACCCACCCACAAGCCCCTCACTTGAGTATCATCGACAAACTGCACGTCGCAGTCTGCTCTAAAAAAAGAAGCATTTCATTGTGTCTCCTGATCGGATGTGTCTGTAGTAAACAGGAAAACTGTGACTTCAAAAAACTGTTATTAAAGGATTAGTTCACTTCAGAATTAAAATTTCCTGATAATTTACTCACCCCTATGTCAGCCAAGATGTTTATGTGTTTGTTTCTTCAGTCAAAAAGGTTTTTGAGGAAAACATTCCAAGATCTTTTCTCCATATAGTGGACTTCAACGGGTTGAAGGTCCAAATTGTAGTTTCAGTGCAGCTTCGAAGGGCTCTACACATTCTTATCTAAGGAAATGATTGGTCATTTTCTAAAAAAAAAAAATGAAAATTGTATACTTGTTGACCACAAATACTCTGCTCTGCGATGTGTAATCACGTTGAAAATGTCACATGTGACATAGGCAGAAGTACCGCAGTAGGGTAAAACTCCATCTCATTTTCTCCTCCAACTTCAAAATCATCCGACATTGTTGTTTTACCTTTTTTCGTGAAGGACTTAGTCTTTGCACGATTGCATTGATCTGTACTTCCTCCTACGTCATGCGTGACCTTTCCAACGTAATTATATAATGTGTGGAAAGCTAGTGCAAGACGAGCATTTGTGGTTAAGAAGTATATTATTTTATTTTTTTTTTGGAAAATGAAAGATTGTTTCGCTAGATAAGACACTTATTCCTCGGCTGGGATCGTGTAGAGCTCTTTGAAGCCGCGCTGAAACTGCAATTTGGACCTTCAGCCCACTGAAGTCCACTATATGGAGAAAAGTCTTGAAATGTTTTCCTCAGAAACCTTCATTTCTTTTTGACTAAAGAAAGAATGACATAAACATTTTGGATGACATAGGGGTGAGTAAATTATCAGTAAATTGAACTAATCCTTTAATGGATTAAGAGAACATCAAACTTGATATACAGCACAGATTCGTAGTAGAAGCGATTCCTAGAAATGTTATTTCTTTTTTTACATACCAAAAATTGCACAACAAAACAGTGGTTTTGATTTAGCTACTAATACCCTTTCATCCCTTTTCTGCAGAGCAAGAGGATTTGTATAAGAAAGTGCTCACATTGGAAGACTTGATTTGCTACAGCTTTCAAGTGGCTAAAGGCATGGAGTTCTTGGCTTCGAGAAAAGTAAGAGTCACGCTTTCACTACTCAGGATTTCATTCCGTAGTTTTAACCTTTGCAATGAATCATTGTATTCTTAGTTTGTTGTGGCAGATCATTTTAATACCAATTTCCTTTTTAAATAATTCTTTGGCTTTTTGTATTATAGTAACAATCAATCTCCTTTTTTTGGCAACCCTTTGAAAAGTTTTGTCCAAAACTCCAGAAAATGAAAACCCAAATTACTTTATTCATCCAACACACTCGTTTACACATATCCAGCAGATGAGATTAATTGCCACATACTAAAAATGCGGTTTAGCGTATGTGGTTGAATCTCACCTCAGGTCAGAGTTTCCCCGATGGCAGTTCCACATGTTTTACATTATCACAGCTTTCCATCATGTGCTCCATCTGACAGCGCAATGCCACACATGGTTCAAATAAGACACAAAACGCATCTTCACTACAGCCCTTTTCCCTAGTCAAGACACTGAGAGTTTAAATAACATACAATCATATCCTGCTATTACAATAAACTAATAGATGAAGTATGTAGAACATAATCTAACAGGATCTCTCTTTTATCTCTCCAAGTGTATTCACCGCGATCTTGCCGCACGAAACATCCTGTTGTCTGAAAACAACGTTGTGAAGATTTGCGATTTTGGACTTGCAAGAGATGTATATAAGGACGCAGACTATGTCCGCAAAGGAGACGTAAGTGTGGAATTATATCCATTTACTTTATGTTGGTCACGGATACATGCTGCAGTGAGTCTGTATAATGCATACAGTGTTTCAGATCTACTTAGTGTGATGGATACAAATGATAACGGGCCAAAAAACACTGACACTGTGAATGTTCATCTGGAAAAGGATAAAATAATTCTGTTAATGCCAAGAGTCTTTGGCGTGCTGTTAGTCATTTTATAAGCCCTGATAATATTATTCTGGTCAATGGATGTTTTCTTGTGGTCGAGTTTGAGCCAAGACGTCACACAGATTGTATAATCAAATAGACAGCGTTTTATGAGCTGCACGTTTTTGAATGAACAATAATATTGGGAGTGGTTACAGGTAAGAGTGGCGCTAACATGCTCTGCTTATCTTTTCACAGGCCAGACTTCCCTTAAAGTGGATGGCGCCAGAGGCGATATTTGACAAGATCTATACTACTCAGAGTGACGTGTGGTCTTTTGGAGTGCTTATGTGGGAGATCTTCTCTCTTGGTAAATACCATTGCTGTCCTAAGAGTATAACTCACATCCTCTTTATTCATGTCGCTGTTGCAACAGTTTAGGAACTTGTAGCAATTAGAAGTGTTTAAAATACTTCCTAATGTTTTATATTACTTTTTGACTGTTATCACAAACAATCTTGATTTAATATTTTGTTGAGATTTGATTATGAAACAGTCAACTTTCAGCTTTTATGAACTCAGGCCTTCATTTCTTGGAACAATGCTTTCTGCTCTGATGTTTTCCATGAAACAAAGTGTAGTTTTCCTTCCTTTCTTCTATAGAGACTTTGTTTGTTTGCTTTACTGGTTCGGTGCATTTTACACCAAAGCAAAAAGTCCAGACAGGATTCAGCACCCACCAAGTTAAACACATGGAGTAGGAAGGCTCGCTGAGCACATGCTGTGCTCCATCCAAATGGAAATAAAACGAACTCGAGGGTCCTCAATCAAAGACACCTGGCACAAACCAGGCTGCTCATGAGGTGCCCTGCGCTATCAACCTCCTCCAGATGTAGAGGGCAATAACTGTCAGCTGCTGTTAAATTTTCCTTTGGGAACAAAATGGATTGCATTGTCAGCTTGAAAAAAAAAACAATTTTCTTTCCACTAGTGCAACAACATCTGTGAACTTCAACGCTGTGTTTTTTAATTATAAATAGAGGTCGTAAAACAGATGAATCATCTTCCATTTGATCAGGTTTCATTCCCAACTGGGAATGTAAACCCACAGTTACCAGGCAGCATTTAATGTAAATGTCTGCTCCCCCTCCACAAATATACTATAACCTTTAATGGTATATTGTACAGTGTAGCTGTGGCCCCTTTGTCGTTAAAGACTCTGAGCAAACAATTTTAATGTCACCATTCGTATATGTATGTATACATTATATCTATATATCTACTATATAACCACTATTGACAATTCTAATTTAATATCGAATATTTCATTACAGATTCTTGTGCAGAATCTTTGCATCAGAACTTTTTTTGGAATAATGAAACATTATAACACAATGCAAAATTGTTCATAATTCTAAGCACTAAATTATATATTTTAATGACTAACATTCTATATATATATATATATATATATATATATATATAATATGCACTCAATTGGCTTTTTTTCTAAGTTTGAAATGCATATTGACTGAACCAGAAACCACATTAAAATTTCCCTAACTCTACATTCACACTCTTACTGTAATGGATGCAATGAAATCTGTGGGAAAATAGTGGGGCGTCATTTCACACGTTAACATAAAGGCAACATTTAGGAAAACACAATATAAATAATAAATTATCAGTGATATTGAAGGAATAGGACCTTAACTGATGACTCTGAGCTGTCACTACCACTGAGCTGCACTGACTTAAGTTGGTGTCAAATAGACTAACACTGAAAGTTTAGAAAAATTATTATTGCTACTTGATAGTGTCCATGAGAGAAAAGTTTGCACCGCACCCAAAGTACACTCTCATGTTTTGTGTTGTGGATTTGAATTTCTTGGGCCTGTTTTTCTAGGCACTCCACATCTGCTGCACTATATTTACAAAGTTGCTGGATATTTCAAGTGCTGTTAATGTATTTGTTTTTAATGACTACCTAGTCTATGTCAGAAGGGGCTTTAAATCATATTTTAATGAAAGATTGACCCGTTCTGAGATTCACTGTTATGATCTGCATATTTTAGTGGTTATCAGATATTATTAAAAGGATTTCAGTCAAGCAAATGAAAATATTGTTTCATGAATCATGGTTTTTGCAAGTGTGCAGCAAAGTCTCAACAGTCTGCAAATTCACGCTGTCTTAATAATATAGTGTTTCTGGAGAAAACAGCTTTGAGTTTCCAAGATTAGTCAACTGTCTTCATCAGCCCCACTGATGCTGATTATGCCGAGGTCTTTCCATTGATCTTTCTGTGCTCCCAACCCACTTCACAGTTTAGTGAGTTTCTTGTCAGGCCCTTTGAAGTGGCCAGAGCTCTATTTCATGGAAAAGTCTTGATAACCCCATTATTCTCTTTCTTCTCCCCAGGTGCCTCCCCTTACCCTGGCTTACACATTGATGAGGAATTCTGCTGCCGACTAAAGGAGGGCACCAGGATGAAAGCACCTGAATACTCCTCCTCTGAAATGTAAGAATCGCTCTGCTTGTGCCACTATTGTCAGACAGTCCTGATTTGAAGCCATTTACTTTTTAAAGTATTAGTGCCACAAATTAGAAAAACCGTTATGTACTGTAACATAAAATTAATCTAGCATAAGCACATCAAATGTTCCTTTTAAAATGGTTACTTAAAATGTTGTAATTTTGACACAATATTTTGAATTAATATTCAATTTATTGTAGTAAACCTAAAATATGTGTTATATTATATTATATTATATTATATTATATTATATTATATTATATTATATTATATTATATTATATTATATTATATTATATTATATTATATTATATTATATTATATTATATTATATTATATTATATTATATTATATTATATTAATCATATTTGCATGCCTGTTACCTATTTTGACATGTCACTATACTCAAAGTATACATCTTTAAAGGTATTTATTTTATGAAATGTCTAAATACATTCCTTCTGTGTGATGCCAGGACTTTCATACAAACTTTAAGTGACTTTATTCCTACAAAACCCTTCATGGTTATTAGCTAAAACCTGTACTCTGGGGAAAGAAAATCCTTTCCTATCGATACAGTTGAAAAGAGCAGAAATATCTAATTTCATTGCTTTGACACAAGACTGAAGCCTTAAATGGAAACAGATCAATTATTCGCTGAGTAGAAGAAAGTCGAGCAGCTTCTGATTGGCAGCTAGTTTATAGTGCAGTTAATGTGTGCTAGGTATCCATTACTAACTTACACCAATGCAGCTGAAACTCAAGCTCACATTAAAGGCTTCAGTCTACCTAGGCAGCATGGGGTGGCCAAACACAGTGGCAGGACCCCTGGGCATCAGATAGGGAAACCCACCGTCAAGATACTCCCGTTGTGGTTACAGGGTTAGAGAGCGAGCCAAACCAAAATCTGAAAGTTTTCAGATGTAACAAGATATGAGAGAAGGGGTCATGGTATCAGTTTTAAATGTGGTAAGGAAGTAAAGTGGACAACTTCAGAATAGTGTTGCTTATAAATGGGTGCAGAGAACTGAATCACCTCAGTCTGAGAGAGAATAATCACTGCCTGTTCTCAATAAGAACCCCTACTGCTGTGCTCTACTGTATCTTCGTTTGAAATCAGGATGGTAATTTTTCATATCTGATATTCTGTAACTGTATTATACCCTCTGTCTTAAACATTTGGAAACACGAACATTGCGCTTATGTTTAAAAACATAGTGCGTAATGCGAGTCTCAAATTTGTAATCACACACGCCAAGTCTGGCTAATTGAACATAACAAGAGGTCATGACAGATGGTGATTGGAGATGACCTACAAAACGCAGTCCAGACCTCAGACCTGAATTGAATGTGGCAATCATAAATACAGCCTCTCTGGTGCCAAGTCCATTTAGCTTCAAAGAACATGTCAACTAACATTGCAGATATGGGTCCTTTTAATATACTGTATCACCTGAATATCGTTTTTGATGGAGGTAGCAGAGATGTTGATCAAGTTATGTACTGGACTCAGGGTAAACATTACTTTATTCCTGACCCTGACCCAAACTTCCCTATTGTGGATGATGAAAAGGACTTCAATTCAGAAACCAGGAGTTTGTCCAGATCATCCATCCAGACTGATTTACACATTTAATGATGAACTGGTTCCCACCATCCCACAGGCTCATAACTATTCAATATATTGAATTAAACGCTATTGTTGTTCATTAATGTATTTTCCATTTATCTCCATGAAAAGTGTGCCATAGATGTGAGCACAGCTTGATGGGATATATAACATCCTGGTGTATAGTTGATTTCAGAGGAACCACTATTCAACAATTTTCTGGACTTCCTGTTAGTTTAAGGAGTCGCTCCATCTGGATTCATTAAAATAACCATTTTAGAAGTCCTGCTTCCTCCTGCTAATCTCCTACACAGCCCACGAGAAGAATACCTCTTCTCTGATGACTACCGAATTCAAACCCAGATGGATATATTAGATGATTAGCATAAGGAAGTAATGAGTCATCAACTAGTACAGTAATTTTTCCATACTCCAAATTGCCCAATGTCGTGCTAATCAAACGGGATCAGAGAGTTTCATGGTTAACATGCTTTATTTATATAAGGACCTTTGAGTGCAACACCACATTATAAACAGGATACAGCTCAATCATCGCCCGTGATCATTTACTCAAATGCCGGGTCGGTGCATTGACGCCCCAGTGTTTCACAACTGAACCTTAGCCTTCAGACAAACTTAACCATTACAGACCACTGCAAAGTCCAATAAAGGACCCCAGACGTCTCTTGTGGGAAGAGATGCTGACAGCTCGTGTAGAGCTGGAGGAAGTTCCTCTCAACACAAACTCTCACCCTGAGCACGGTGCAATGAAAACACTCAGCCTCACTCCTCGTGTCACGCACTGAATATTATTGATGACTGTAAATAATTGGATAAAGCCGGATTTGCAGACTAACCCAGAGGTCAAGGCAAAGGACGTAATTCATGAGGGTTTGTGTAGCTGCTGAAGAATTGCAATTTATGATTATGGCGTTTTGAACACTATGTTCAAAGGAAGTTCTTTAACATGCGCATGTTTCTCTCCATAGATATCAAACCATGTTAGACTGCTGGCATGGAGAACCATCCCAAAGGCCCACTTTCACAGAACTGGTAGAGAGGCTAGGAGATCTGCTCCAGGCTAGTGTGCAGCAGGTACGATCTCATTCCCTTCATTATCCTTGTATGTCTTTCCCACAAACTGTATTTGAAAGTTTAAAGACTCTGACCACAGCAAAACCACAAGGATTTTATGGGATGAGAGATGCACTTACCATTACACAGGAAAACCATGCCAGACTGTCATTTCAAACTGCTTTTAACAGTTAGTCACTGTGAATTGAGTTATTAATCTGAGTTCAGAGTGACTGTAAATAAAATTTAAGACAAGCATGAAGACAAATACATGTAAACACTACCATTCAAAAGTTTAGGGATTAAGATTTTTAATATTTAAAAAAAAAAAAAAAGTCTCTTATGCTCACCAAGGCTGCATTTATTTGATCAAAAATACAGTAAAAACAGTAATATTCTGAAATATTATTGCAATTTAGAAGAACTGTTTTCTATTCGAATATATTTCAAAATGTAATTTATTCCTGTGATGCCAAAGCTGAATTTTCAGCATCATTACTCCAGTCTTCAGTCTCACATGATCGTTTAGAAATCATTCTAATGTGCTGATTTAGTGCTCATGAGGCATTTCTTGTTATTATCAATGTTGCAAACAGATGTGCTGCTTAATATATATATATGCCATTATACATTTTTCAGGATTCTTTGATAAATAGAAAGTTCTAAAGAACAGCATTTATTTAAAATAGAAATATTTTGTAACATTTCAAATGTCTCTTTAGATCAATTTATGTGTTTGAAATGATTAATTTCTTTCTAAACAAATTTTGCTGACCCCAAACTTTTGAAAGGTAGTGTATGTTAAAGCAAATACAAGAATAGATATAAAAATATCATATTTACATGCACACATCCTATATTCTCAATTACAAAATTATACAAATTGTATCTCACAGACCAAGCCAATTTAAAGGTGCCCTAGAACTTTTTTTAAAAGATGTAATATAGGTTAAGGTGTCCTCTGAATGTGTCTGTGAAGTTTCAGTTCAAAATACCCCATAGATTTTTTTTTTTATTAATTTTTTTAACTGCCTATTTTGGGGCATAATTAGAAATGAGCCGATTCAGGGTGTGTGGCCCTTTAAATCTGGTGCTCCACGCCCACGGAGCTCACGCTTGCCTTAAACAACATAAACAAAGTTCAAACAGCTAATATAACCCTCAAAATGGATCTTTACAAAGTGTTCGTCATGCAGCATGTCTAATCACGTAAGTACAGTGTTTATTTTGATGTTTACATTTGATTCTGAATGAGTTTTAGGCTGTGCTCTGTGGCTAACGGCTAATGCTCCACTGTTGGAGAGATTTATAAAGAATGAAGTTGTGTTTATGAATTATACAGACTGCAAGTGTTTAAAAATGAAAATAGCGACAGCTCTTGTCTCCGTGAATACAGTAAGAAACGATGGTAACTTTAACCACATTTAACAGTAAGTTAGCAACATGCTAATGAAACATTTAGAAAGACAATTTACAAATATCACTAAAAATATCATGTTGTCATGAATCATGTCAGTTATTATTGCTCCATCTGCCATTTTTCGCTGTTGTTATTGCTTGTTTACCTAGTCTGATGATTCAGCTGTGCACAGATCCAGACGTTCTGCCCTTGTCTAATGCCTTTCATAATGTTGGGAACATGAGCTGGCATATGCAAATATTGGGGACGTACATATTAATGATCCCACTGTTACGTAACAGTCGATGTTATGTTGAGATTCGCCTGTTCTTCGGAGGTCTTTTAAACAAATGAGATTTATATAAGAAGGATGAAACAATGGAGTTTGAGACTCACTGTATGTCTTTTCCATGTACTGAACTCTTGTTATGTAACTATGCTGAGGTAAATTCAATTTTTGAATCTAGGGCACCTTTAAATGCTCAAATTGTGAAACTTGCATTGTGAAATCCAATGCCTGTACTAATCAACACGATATCCAAGCAAAAGAAATGTCAAAATCTACCATTTTTGAGGGTACAGTATGTTCTGATACATTTTTTTCTTTGTTTAAAAAGAAAAGGTAAGGAATGGATTTGATTTATAATATGGCTTGAAGAGAAGATACGGTCTCAGTACACAGCACTGAGATCAAAACATATTCTAAGCCATCTGAATTGGAAGCCATCCAAACTCCTTCTCTCTCACATAAGGAATCAAGCTTAGAGTACTGCCTGGACTGTCCCTAATAACATCGTCTCCATAAAACATACTCACACATTCTCCTGCAGATTTATGTGCAGATTCCTCCAGAATTCTATAATACCATATGCAGGGTGATGTCACAGTTTTAAAATGAGTTGAATTTTTAAACACTTTGTGTCTCTTAGGAGGGAAAGCATTACATCCCAATCAACACAGCCCTGTTGACCAAAGCAGACCCCTCAAACCCAAACCCCACAGAGGAGACCTCCACCAGACCCGTCTCTCTTAGAGACTCCGGGACGGCTTGGTAAGATAGCTTATCCATTTAGAAGTTATATGCTCAGACTGATCTGTATTTGTATTTCTGTTGTTAAAAATCAGTCTGTGTGTCATTATTCATGAGGACTATTTAAAGCTTTTTTAGAAATGTGTGTTTTTTTTCTTTGTAGATAAAGTTCTACTATCTAGTTTCTGGTTTCCATACAGTACTTTTGTCCTGTTCTAACCAAACATGCACCATACTTTATTCCAATGGCCTTCATTTGAATGTTTTAAAATAAGCCAAAGGTTGAAGGAAAGCACTAATTGTTTCTTGATAAGGAACGGTCCTCGTAGCATTAAGGGCGCCTCAAGGAATTTCCTCTTGTACCACAAATGCAGTTTCAGGATTTATGCCTACTTAAGATAATATTTATCCAACTCTTGTTTCCATGGGTCATTCAAGTATATTTGTAGAGAATAGTATTGAAATGCTGTTATCCCTAAAGCTGAATTAAAGAGCTATCACTTTACCCTGCTGTATAAAATTAAATGAAAAGTATTTTATTCAACACAGTATTGAACTTCTACTTGGAAGCTGTGATACCAAACACATCCCTCTTACTCTAGTATGTTTTATGTATTTGTTTGAATCTGCCAGACATGATGTCATGAGAAACTTTCCATGCTGATCTGATGTGGAGTATTTGTTGCTTTCAGGAACATCAAGATCCGCCCAGCAAGTGTGAAGACCTTTGATGAAGTAATCATGAAGAATGGAACCAACAAGATCCATGAGGTGAAGAGCTTGTTTTTCTTCACACTTAAGAAATGGCACTTCATTTGCACATTACAAAACAATGCAAAAATATAGTGTCTGTGGTTAAGTCATCTTTGGTTGTTCACAGGGTGGGCAGTCAGACAGTGGGATAGGTCTATCTTCAGATGACCTGAAGACACTGAAGCACCTGGAGTCACTGGCCCGACCGCGGAGTTTCATGGCCCGAGCGTGAGTACAGTACATTCAGTCAGTCCTGTTTAGAGCTTTTGCCTGGCCACGTCCAGAACCACAGGAATGGGTAGGGCTGCCGGCGTATGCCCTGGAGACCCTCCCACTGGGCTGGAATGTAGATGACACAATTGTCATACAGTTTCTCCCCCAAGCTCCACACGACTCCAGTCACTACCCCTTTTCTTTGCGAGACATGCCTGCACGAGAGACTCTCAAACAATGGCACAGTGGAGAGATATTGCCTAAGGTGACAATCTCAACAGCCAGACAACAAAAGCAGGGCTGGGCGTGTGACTTGTTAAAGCTGGCTGTAAGGTCTGGTGACTAGCATCTTTGTTTGTACCGCCTGGACTGTAATGGCATCTGACTCCATCGCTGAAACACCGTGGCTACAGATATGGCATTTTGCAGTTTCAAACAATAATATGCATTGAATTGTGCCTTTATTTTATTTGAGGAAGTATTTGAAAGAATGAGTGCTTAATAGTGAAATATATTTCATTTAGGGACCTAGTATTTTTGCTACAGAATGTATAAAACTTGACTGACTGATGAAAAAAATAGATGTTGTCAGTTCTCGTCTTAGACCAGCCTAATAATTTATTAACTACAGACTAAAGTGTGCTGGGGTCTGAGACAACATGACTTGTTCATAAAAGATCCCCAGGGCAAATGGTGTTGAAAACTAAAGCGAAAGGGGCCTTTTAAGTTATTAATGGAAATCCATCGGGCTGGATTAGCCTTGGATTTGTTAAACCGTTTGAGATCTGAGACGCCGTTTATGGTCTTCCAATGAAGCAAAGGCCAGGGTTAATCTACAAAGGTTATCCTCTAAATTGCATTTAGGGCCTCACGGACTATACGGCATCCTAATATTTGAGGGTAACAGTTTGCACCACCTATTGCAGCTAGACAAATAGTGATAATCTCCTACTGATTGGAGGTTTATGACTCAGACCTGGAGAGGTATAGTGGTTAACTAATTGGTCATGCTGGTTAGAAGTGTTCAGTCTAAACATGCCATTGGCATTAGATAAGGGTAGTTGGGTTGTGCTAACACCACAATGCCAGGGCTATATTAATATTCATAATATTAATATAAAAATAAAAAAAAATATCTATATGACAGTATATATGGTGGTTCTTCCCCATGGTATGGAATATCGATACTTTTCAAGGTATTCTATCAAAGTTATAAATTCCAGTATCGTGACAACACTAGTGTAAGGTGCCACAATTTTTTTTTGGTGGTGCCGTGACTGAAAAAATGTGCACTACAATGCACAAAACTGTCAGTCTACTGTAGTAACAAGATGAATACATGAAAGTAGTGCCAGTTTCAGTCAGATGAGTGGACTGATATACAGCATTGCTCTAGACATCAGCGAATATTAGGAAATATCAGACCGTTGAATGCTGCGATCAACCAATTAGAACTGAGTTTTAATAACACCACACCCTCACATTCTCTACAACATAAATACAGCAGCAGGGAAGATTACAGAGCATGGGTGTCTCTTTCAGTGATTGATGAGCCAAGATTCAACGCAAATGAGCATAATCAAATGGTTTTCATTACAAACACTCTGTCAGCACTCCCCCGTCTTTCCATGTCCAATGCCCTCCATGTCCTAGCCCGATATGATAAAAAGCTGGGCACAGCCTGCAACCAGCTGGCGAAGCCATGCACAGGTTGCCATGGTCACAGCCATGGGAAAAAAAAGAGCCATTCGGTGTATGTAGAGAATGATGTATATATTGTAAAGAGGCGGCCCCTGCCAAGGACCCACTCAATCACTGTCACCTTTGACCTTCTACAGCTTTACTGCTGTCCAAGAGTCTCCCTCCACATTGTGCCTCTGGATTCCACCTGGTACTCCCACATTTAGTATGCACATATGTGAAGTGCTTGGTACTGACAGCTCTGCTTCACACTGTGTACAGGCCACAATACATGCCAATCTGTTTCGTATAGATATTTACTGCAAATGATCGGCCCTTTAGACTAAAATCAGTGCTAACAGACTCCCTCCAGGGTGTCTGACCCAATGACCCTGGATGAAATGTTATTGAAACCCAGAGCAACACACAGAGCAAAGTTTGCAAACATAGTACAACAAAATAATAGTATTCGAAATGTATTTGTATAAATGCTCGTTTCAATTTGGGTACATAAAACTAGGGCTGTTGATTTAACCTGTTAATTAGATTAATTAATTACGGTAAAAAAAAAAAAAAGTGTTAAAACTATTAACGCACTTGCCACGCCCCAGACCTACGTAGGTCATCTGACATTTCATACAGTTTATTGATGACAAATATGATCAAAGACTGGGACTTTGATATGATGCAGGACAACAATTCACTGTTGTAACGTGAAGCTTATAGAATATAGTTACAATCTCCTTAAAATTCAAGATATGAGGCCAAAAATGAATCTGTTTGAGTTTTTGTCTCATATTTACATCATATGATATAGTTAAGCTACACTAGAAAGTAGCCTATAGTTTACTTTCTCGAAAACGACAAATAATATTACCCAGAATGCATTGCAATATACAGACTGCATCGTATTATAGGCCTACAGACGTAATATACCGTAAAAACAATGCATTCTGGGTAGTATTTTCAAGAAAGTAGCCTATAGGTTACTTTCTTGAAAACAACAAAGAAAATTACCCAAAATGCATTGTTTTTTGGTATATTACTGTTTTAATGGAAAATGGTATTTTACTATGTAAATTTGTCTAATTTTTTACAGTTATTTTTTAAAGTGTATATCACATGAGTAACTAGCACAGTATCCCTATTTTTTTATAACATGAGTGCAAATGCGACACTGATTTTATACAATAGTTCAATAAATAAGATGTTAACGTTGTTATTTTAGTCACAGTATTGACTGTTTTTGCCAACGGAAATATTAAAGACAAAGCAGAAGTGTTCATCTCCTAGCAACACACAGTGGCATTTCATTTCTGAATCCCTGTTTTGAATGAATCGAGTGAACAAATGATTCAGTGGACAATTCATAAAGACAACCTTTTACTTCACTTCTGAATGAATTAACGAATCTAATGAATGAATGAATGAATGACTTAATCATTAAGACATTTACTGCCATCTACTGGCAGTTTTAGTTTCTTATTAGAGTATAATTTAATTAAATAAAATAATTTCATATTTCCATATTAATTAAAAATAAAAATAAAACATTAAAGGTATAGTTCACCCAAAAATAAAAATTCAGTCATCATTTACCCAACCTCATGGTCTAAAAGTTTGTGTAATAAATTCTATGTTGAATCAAATCAAATATTTCTTTCTAAAGCTACTTTTTTTGTAATGTCTATTTGATACTTTACACAATAATGACTTTAAATGATCTTTTGGGATTAATTTATCAGTCAAATTCGATGTGCGATTAATTTGTAATTAATTTGATTAAAAATTTCAATTGCTTGACAGCCCTAATTAAAACCCATTTGCTCCTCCCACAGGATGAAGAGCAAAAGCAAGGAGTCCGTTCTGCTGGAGGGTGAAAAGGAGAAATACCCAGCGCTTGTTCCCTCACTGGACCTGAGTCTGGAGGACTCCTCTCTTGACCCAGAGCTGGAATGCCATAGCCCACCTCCAGACTATAACTATGTAGTCCGTTACTCCACACCACCTGTCTGAGTTGGTCTGCACTTGTAAGCCACCAGAAGTCTGATTGGTTGGGTGCACATTCAGTCTATTTAATTTTTTCCCCACGGTTTTTCCATTCCACTTTATTCTGATATCAGAATGAGTTATCACTCAGAGTTTCACATATGACCTTTTCAAGGTAGTGTATGAGTACGTGAGTACAGTGGACTGCCACTCGTATCACTGTGGCAGTCTGAGATACAGCTACGGACCACCTCAGGTATTCCCGCTGTCTACTGTGAACACAACAGGCACATTTCATTACAATAACGGCACTGTTTTCCCCAGTGAAATAACATTCTTCATACAGAATGGTGGCTAATTATGAAATCATTTGTTCCGTGGTTAGAAGGAGAGGACAAAGGCAATCCTTATTTTATTTCTAGATAAATATTTTATTGAAATGAAAACTGGAATTTATGGTTATGTGATATTTTATTTTTATTTTCCTAAAATTATTATTTCAGAGCTCACTAAAGCTTATTCTTTTCTCTTTTTAGGATAATAAATATTTTTCTTTAGAACAGATTTCACTCGCATTTCACGCAACTGTCAGACAAATTGTCAAACAAAGACCACAGATCATGAATAATTGAATGTGCGGTCTGAAATTCCTTCCCAGAACTCAATCTGAAATTGCAGGACATTGATCATCAACACTTAGGATGCACATTGTGTTTCATGTTCTGTCGCGCCAGTCTGAGGGCCGTTTTCCTGAGTCTTGCCCGATGAAGCTAAAATGAATCACTTTTGTTCCCGCATGTAGTATTCGTTTCTGGCAGAAGATCATGGCGTTCATTCTGGTTCTTTACATATGGCTTATGGGTGCCTAACATCCAGTCTAACACTGTGAAAGTGGCTTCAAAAGCCTTAGCAAGTAAATTATTCATGCACATTTAATAGGAAACATTCCTGATCAAATGTGGACCACAATAAAAAAGGCCTCGCTCTGTTCAACAATAGTTAGACTGCATTGTGTACTTTCCATATTTATGTTGTTTACACTACTGTATACATAACAGCACGTAATACGTTGTGCAGCTATTAACCAGAGGAAGGTATTCTGTTACTGATTCAGTAGTCTTTTGTGCTAAAATACTACTAAAGCTTGCAGGGCAGGCTATAATATTGTCAACAGGCTGGTCACTATATAAATGGACATGATAATTATTGCAAAAGCATGTGCACACATGTAGGTGCTATCAGTATTAACATCTGTATGCAATTAAACCAACACTGTGGGATGGAATGGGTGGGAAATCATTGTATTGGTTAAATCAGATTATATTGACAGTTGTAAAAGCTGTTAGGCCCGTTATTGCCGACAATTATTGTTTTTAAGTCCTATTCATAGCTTCCAAATAATGAAATGTATATACTGCCAAATGATGCTTTCATAAATGTTGACTGGTATTTGTGAAGTAAAACTGTATGCACTGACATTTTCTACATGTATTTTTTTTGTATTATAACTATTTTAATATTAACCAAGCTTAAATAAAGATCTATATATTTATATATAGCACATTTTCAGAGTCATGATTGCATTTGTACTAGTATATGCCTTTATTTTATGTCTAATACATCTAATGAATAAAACTGCACAGAAATAATTCAAAGACACTGACTGTACTGTAGTTTTCTTCCTATAGCATCATTTCCAATACATATTTCCAGCAACATTTTGCTGCTATCTATTCTAAGATTGTTGGTGGAGATGGTTAGGCTGTGTGTCATCTGTGCGCTCTTCCTCCTGCTCCTTGGCCACAGGGACACATTTCCTGAGCGGGGCGAGGCGACGGCAGTCTGTCTGTCACCAGGACAATACCTCTGAGCAAGAAAAGGAAGGGCTTCTCCATCATTCCCATCACTACAGTACAACACTAAACTTCCTAAGAGCCAACAGTGCCCCCCAGCTTTGGCACTAAGCGCCAGAGGTGAATGTTGTTGCTCTTTCTGCTCATCATAATGGAGAAATACAGTGTTTAGATAGAAACTCACTTGACTGATTGTGAATTGCCGTGTGTTAATGAAGACTGTGAGACATGTAAACTGATTCAGGAATATGAAGTATAAATAAACAAGGGAAGGATGTTGGGAGGGTTAAGGGTCATCATATTCTAGCTGTAAGCACAAACGTGGCATTCACGCACACCTCGTATTTTTCCACACTCACAGGAAGTACATACAGTCTCCGAGCTCCGCAGCTAATCAGAGTTCTCAATTTCCTTTGCTCTAAATGAACATGATTACCACTCAGTGAGCATTTCCATATGCATAATTTCCATTTTATTAACATAGAAACATTAAATAAAATGTTTTATATATTTATTTTGTGTTGGTAATATTCTTATCTAATATTCTTTATACATACACATGGCACATTACCATTCAAAATATTTTTTGAGAAATTAATACTTTTATTCAGCAAGGATGCATTCAATTGATCAAAAGTAACCGTAAAGACATAATGTTACAAAATATTTCTATTTTAAATAAATACTCTTGTTCTATTGAATTTTGCATTCATCAAAGAATCCTGAAAAAAAAAAAAAAAATGAATCATGGTTTCCACAAAAACTTTTTTTTTGAGCAGCAAATCAGCATATTAAAATGATTTCTGAACGATCATGTGACCCTGAAGACTGGAGTAATTATGCTGAAAATTTGGTATTAAAATAGAAAAGTTTTTTATTGCAACAATATTCCACATTATTACTGTTTTATTGTATTTTTGATCAAATAAATGCAGACTAAATATGATAAGCACAAAGAAACATAAAAACTACACCAGGACTATAAAATCCTGTTACTGGGATTTGTTTGGCCCCTTCCTTGTATAATATGGGATTGTGAATGGTAGTCTTTTTATAACTTCATAGTTTATAATGGAATCTGCTAAATTATCTCTGGGAAAAACATTAAGTATGCATCTAATTAAAGGCTGTCTCCTATTGGGACCATTTTGTTTTTCTTGTTCAACAATGTGTAAATCCCTGCGTTGCCACTTCCAGAGTCCCTTCCCAAGGAAAACAGCCCCCCGGTGGCAAGATGCTTCATTAATCACTAAAACAGAGGTGGTATATTGGGACCTTTGGGAGTCTGCCAAAACTCATTCCTGTAATCAGTGACAAAACAGAATGCCTTGAAATCCTATCATTCCCATTCTCCTTCCTCTGTACAATTCCCATTAATGGTCTTCCCCTCCGCTCACACTTCCCACGCTGTGTTCTGGTGAGGGAGTGTAGGGAATAGCGGGATCGGGGTTGGGGGGAACCACATCCGTACCTCTTACCTATAGCTGAGACAATGGAGTGGGCTTAATTTACCACAGATTATGGCTTTTACCCACCTTTTTCCCAGAATGGTAGCACTGAAAACACAAATAGCCCCAAATATGTTGATAAACTCTCATGATGACCAAAGGACAGGGTCAAAGAGTTCTGACTAAATCACACAGACTATTTGTCGTAAAAATAGTTGTCTTAGACTTTGGCCTTCGGTTCAAAGTAAATTCTTTTTGTCCCCACAGGGCTGGAATGATTAAAAATAAACTATTTATTATATGTCAAGAATTCTGACATTGTAAACAATTCAGAAGCATCAGATCTACAGCGCTATGAGAACTCTGGACTCAAAACTGCTCAAGCACTGAACAAAAAAATAGCCTAAAGATAGGCTATTCTATGCTATTGGGTGTAATAACCACATATTCCTGGTTTTTGTTGTAAAGAAGAGCAAGATGGATTACTGATGATGAGTACAACCGCTAAACTGATGGGGGTCTTTGGTTGTAACTGACAGAAAGCCCAAGAAATTAAGAAAAAAAGTCCATTTGGACCAGACTAATAAGATCTAGCCAGTAAAATCAATACATACTGCCTTCATAGTCTTCCCATGCACATGAAAACATTTATGCAATAGCTCTTATTTTAGTCATGCCGTCTGTTTTGTGCAACTGTTCTATTTTGGAATTTGTTGGAAAAGTCCTAAAAAACATGCAATGAAGCAATATTCTTATGAACAGTATCATTATCTATTTAGAGCACAATTTATCCCCAAACCATTTGGGACACCCATGTTATTTTCAACGTTCCAGGAAAGTTGTAAATCTGTCACACTGATAGCATTTTACCCTCAGATAAATAATTCTTCCTTAAGATGAGATCTCACTCATCTGAATCAGTTCAAAACCTCTTCCTTTTCTCTGAGGTTCATCTCCATCTATTGGAGACTCACAGAATTTCACATAACATGATGATAAAATACTAACAAATAAATTAATATGTAATAAAATAGCTTGGCCAAACTGAGAGAGTGTGATTTCTTAAATAAAGCCAACCATCTTAAACTTGTATGTTCTGGCAGACCACATTAGGCTTTAATTAGTATGGTATTTAATATTATAGTAGGCTAATTATTATGCAGAGGCTTTATTATAAACAAACATTGCTCGTTTGCTTCAATGATTACAAGTTATTCACATAAATTAACAGAAATGTGTTCTTCAGCTGTTAGACATGACGCGTATAAGTACATTACCTAGTGAATACTGCCCCCTAGAGGCCCCCTTTCTGTAATGGCGCAGATTGTTTATAATGAATGAATTATTCATTCTTCAGGATGAAAGGAAAAATATTTTGTGCATTATATGTCAGAAAGTGTGTCATAAAAAATGTGTCCGTCCAGCAACTACCTTTTAATTCAGACTGAGTCGCTCTTGTATCCGATCGACCAGCAGAGGGCGTCGCTGCGCTGTGTGTGTTGAGTCTCCAAACCAACCTGTCGCTTTCTTTATTGCGTACACCTGCATCAGCAACGAGGTCTCTCGCAAAACCCAGATCTTGCATTCAGCTTGTTATGGTAGGATATATTATGACCACATATTCAGCACAAAAACAATATATAACATTTCTCCATATTACCATCATATAGGTTGTGATAGGCTATATTTACATAGGTTCACTTTTTGGCAAATTGCTTGGAGCAGTATTGAAACGGTCTGTTTTCTAACTAAAAGTACTGCTTTAACCCCAGACTCGTTTACTATAGTGCGAGTTCACAATAGCAGAACAAATGGAACAGAAATGTCTCATAACTGATTGCCAGAGAAACCAACTATAAGTCATTCATACCTTTGTTATTCTGAAAATGTTTTTATTTGCCTGGTCTGTTCATGCTTACTGATTTCATAGGCTTATATAAATATATCAGTCACCTATATAGAATTGTTCTGGATCATTAATAATAACATGAATCATAATTCAACAGCCTGGAGATTTCCTGATTTTAGCTGCAGCAGAGACATGAGGTCATAAACTGGTCCAAGCTAGATAATGGATTAGTTGGACTATGGTGGGGTCGAGATCTACTTGGTAAACCTTGACCAGGCTAGTTAGAGCTTGTAGACCACCTTGTACTTGTTAAAAAAAAAAAAAAGCAGCTCAAGCTGATACAGGCTGTCTGATATGTCATATATGACATGTTTTTCCCCAGTAGGGGTATAGACCTAATTTTATAATCTTAATTGGATTTACCTTCTTTTTTTTTTTAATGCTCTAAATATGTTGTTAAAATAGGCTAGCCTATTTAAACCAGCAGATAGATTTGTTATAAACCAAAGTGGTTTTGATTATCAGTCTCACTGTTGCTGAAACAACAGTTCAAGGTGAAATGCATTTCCTTACTGTGTTCAAAGGTCAATCATTATCACAGAGGAATCACATTAAATATTGTTTTGAGATAATTACTTGTAGCACAAAAATGACCGAGAGCATAAAGGTTTTTTTCTGTGCACCATCACAATTCGGCCAAAAATTGTCCTACTTTCGCATAGCTCACTCGATCATTCAGACATGGGACGATTTATCATGCAATCATGATTGGCTGTTTGTTAAACAAAAGTTTAGTGAATAAACTGCAAGCTAAAATTAAATTAGTATAGTCACTTTATAAAGACTTTGATAAAGATAAAACATGGATTTATGGATTTCCTCCTTGAAAATTGTTAAATTATTGTGTGCAGTTTAAAAAAAAAAATCAAATTAATTAACATAATTTAAAACATTATTGTTAATTGTAAGTCAGTGCATTGTAATTTATGGCATCATAGTATTTGAGAGACTTCATGAAATATATATATATATATAAATGAGAGCAAAAAAACTAATTAAATTTGGAAAATCAATTACAGCAATTTAAAATGAACATAATAGTGTTAATTTAAATATATATGCATTTTAAAAAAATTATGTTTGTTGAAAAGAAGTTAATGAAATTCATACTTGCCAACTGAAATATAAAAAGTATGGCCTACCACAGAAAAAGCAAGATCTGCCTGTTACACGTTATTTTAAGTTGTTTGGCGCATTTAATGCATTTTATATGTGCCTTTTTAAAATGAACGAATGTAAAATAAACTCTAGTTAAAACATTTGAAGAGATCTTTGTAATATCTCAAGTCAAAACACACTCATTGTCACGTGAAATGTACTGTCCTTTCTGCCCTAACATCTGAGACAAGACAGCCAAGCCTGAACAAGCTACTGTCTGAATATGTTAATGATTAAAATTCCCCAGAATCCTCGCAGTAAAATGAATTAACAACTCGTTAAATCTTTCGACTACATGGCGACACGCACGACACACAGTCGTCGCATGGGTACTGTAGGTGATATCTCACATTTCCATAAACCGGAATTAGCTGTGAAGTGTGACCCGAGAGTGTCATGGTGTGAGGGATGCGGAATGTGAAAAGTTCGTCTTACTTCAAGACACCTTCTCCCGCTTTGCACCTCTTTTACAAGAGTATCCTTCAACAAATACGCATGGACTCTGGAGGCGAGAAAGTGGCATGGGTACTATGCAGATGTGACGTTCCCATATCCACAGGTTTAGCTTCATTAGAGAGACGAGAGCAGTAAAACTTCAAGCGGCCATTAATCGCTGAATGATGCTGCCTGCCTAGAAGCACGTCACAGATTATTTCACTTTTATGATTAACACTTTTTAACAATAAAATCAAAAGTTTATTATTGTTATTAGACCTACTGTTATACTTGTTTTATAAATGCATATATTATAAATATAGGCTATAATTAATGTATATTAACAAAATAAATACATCTGTAATATTGTTAATATCAAATATTATTATATTAAAAAAAAGTTAAGCTCGTTATTTGCTTGTTTCAACTTTTTTGGTATTTAAGTCGAACTTAACAAAACACGTTTCAAAATGGCTGCTTTGAGGATAGAAAATCACTTCGCAGAGTTAATGCATTGATTCCTAAAGTCATATAGGGTAAGTCTGAATATTGTTGAATATTACAGAAGGGATATAATTCTGAGGTGATGCGAAAATCTGGCGCTAGGGGAATCTGAGGGCTTGCTGGTGTTATTGGCTGGTCATTTGAATGCAAATCGAGAGGTTTTGAAGTCGTGGCTGACGTCAGGAGGGCTTGGTTATACCTTTGCCAGCACCACCTTGACAACAGAGTCACATCATGTTTGATTGAAGCACGTCAAGGACTACGTCGCGTGACCTGGAGATCATTTTGGACTACCGCCCTTGAGATAAACAGTAAAAGTTTTGAGTCAGGCCTTGTTTGAGTGATATTTGGTTTGATGCATGGCTGGCATGTTGCCTTAAAAAAGTTATTTTAGGGGTTTCTTTCGAATCATGTACGTTGGATACCTTTTGGATAAGGAGGGAAGCATGTATCACCAAGGAGCTGTGCGACGATCTGGCATCAGTCTTCCACCGCAGAATTTTGTCTCCACGTCTCAGTATTCAGATTTTACAGGATACCATCATGTGCCCAACATGGACACACACGCACAGTCAGCGGGGGCATGGGGCGCTCCTTACGGCGCACCGAGAGAGGACTGGGGCGCCTACAGCCTCGGACCTCCAAACACCATTTCTGCACCTATGAGCAATTCATCCCCGGGACAAGTTTCCTACTGCTCGCCTGATTATAATGCCATGCACGGCCCTGGATCAGCAGTGCTGCCTCCACCACCTGAAAACATTTCTGTGGCCCAACTTTCCCCTGAGAGAGAAAGGCGTAATTCATATCAGTGGATGAGCAAAACCGTCCAGTCCTCATCAACCGGTAAGGGCTAACAAATGTATTTCAAAAATTAAAAGAATGCTAAGAATTTTTTTAAAAAGTCATTACGTAATCTGAAAACATGTAAACTGTGGAATATTTAGAAGGTGCTGAAATCAGTGATTGAAAAAAGTGAAAGTACAAAATGACAGTCAACGCTTAGGCCTTTGAACCTTTTGATCGCTGCAGTAAAATAAAATGTATTTATAATTATGATTATTATAATTTAAGTCTGGTAACCAAATTTCGATGCACAGGTTCTACTAAAAAATATATATTTATATAAAAAAGAACGAAACAAAGAATCAAAATATTTGCTTTCTATTATTTTGCTGTTGTTTAGTAGGCTAGCTACTATAATTATTAAAAAATAATAATTTACAAGAGGACAAATCGTGCAAAATAATCTTGTGAAACAAGCATTAATTATACATTGTTTGCTGTTTGCCTCAACTAACTGCACATCTGACAAAATATTACGAAATTGAAGGTTTTTTTTTTTTTTTTTTTACAGTCCTTAATTCCCTCCACAATTCTTTGAGGAAAACGTTCCGCTCCAGAAACGGATTATCTGACTCATATTAGTAGGAAATTTGTTTCCTTGAGAAAAAAAAATGAACTCATGGGAAATACTTGTTGCAAAATTAAAGTGTTGGGAATTGGCGCCAGGGTCACTTGTAATGCTAATTTGCGACTCCCGTAAACAAGATGTGAGGTCTACTTTTCCTGTTACATTGTCTCAGGTTTTGAGGGTTATCTGTCATATTCAGGCGGTGACTTCTTTCAACACCTTTTTCACTTTGATATGCAGCACCGCGTCTTCCCCTGTCTCTGTTCTCCAGGGTTATATTAGCCTACCTCAAAGAGTGACAAATTTCACAGCAAATAAAGTTCTCCTGTCTCCGGCGCATGTTAAAACAACAGCAAAAAAAATCTCAAAGAAAACAACCGCCTTACTGTAAACTGCATTTTTATTTTTACAGTTGAACTAATGTTGAATGTTTTGGAAAGGCACGTGAAGTCCTATTTATTTTACATTAGAAGTTAGACTAAGTGTTCGCAGCTAAATTTATCATTTAAAAGCACTAATTAGTTACATTCTAAATGTCTATTCGTTCATAAAAATTGTTTATTCAAAGATGGCTGATCTGTACATCAAACAAGTGCAGCATGCTCGGCTCGAGGAAAAGATTTTTGATGTTATCTCCTTGTAATTCTTTGTAAGACGTGTGTTGTCTCTTAACACATCAGTGGCGCTTGGGTATTGTCTTTGTTCTGCAGTTTGTTCAAAAACATCTCAAAGAAGATCAGAAGCTCGATTTGAATATCTAGCGATGTAATCTAGTTTAAGCTATACAATTCACTGGATATTTCAGTTATGATTTATAGTAAAAATCATAGTGATTGTAAATTCAACAATAAAAGAGATTAAAGTTCCCAAATAAATTTAAGGGAAAAAATAACTGCAATGCACAAATTTTTAATTTGCCTTAAAATAGCTTATTATTAATAGCATTATCATGGATGGCGCGCATTTTACGCAGAATGCACATTTTACTTTATTTCCGAGTTAGTCTATTTTACGACAATGTATGCACAATTTTAATGAGTAGGCCTGTTCGTTCATTTTTTTTTTTTTTTTTTTAGGCAAAACGAGAACGAAGGAGAAATATCGAGTGGTGTACACAGACCACCAGAGACTGGAGCTGGAGAAAGAGTTTCATTTTAATCGCTACATCACAATCAGAAGAAAATCCGAATTGGCGGTAAACCTCGGGCTTTCAGAGAGACAGGTAAAATGGCTTCCATTCAGATTTTCACTTACAGAATAAGATTTATCTAACTCAACCATTCGGCGTATTTTTTTTTTTATATATAACCGTTTATCTTTTTGTCTTTACAGGTAAAGATTTGGTTTCAGAACCGCAGAGCCAAGGAAAGGAAATTAATCAAAAAGAAAATGGGTCAGTCAGATGGAAGCGGAGGATCAGTCCACAGCGATCCAGGTTCTGTCAGTCCCCTACCGGTACCAGGGTCGCTGAGTCCGTCAGATATACACGGTTCTCTGTACCCACCCCCAGGAATGAACGCCTTACCATCTATGAGGAACATACAGCAAGTTACTGTCACTCAGTGAACTCGAACTTGGAACGTCCAACTTTAACTGAGCACTCCAACACGCTGAAAGGACAGAACCGAAGCGGACCACTCACGTGGTCAAAAAGGATTAACTATTACGTGGCGAGCATCAGGGCGCGTGTTGTGGATTACAACAGAAGAATCGCGTCTTAAATGCAACGAAATGCTGGAGGCTCTTCAAATATTGTTTTAATAGAATAGTTTTTAAAATTTAAGAAACAAAAAACGTACAAAAACCTTGTTCGTCTGAACCAGAGACTAAATATTTTAATGGTTTGTTTGTGTTTGCTCAATTAAGATATAAATATCATTTTCTGTATGTGGTGAGTGTATCTAAATGTTTGTAAATAAAATGAAAACTACAGGTACAGCGTTTCTCGGGGTGTATAATGATCCTGACACTGGAACTGTTAAACTTTTATTGTCTGTGTAAACCAAATGACCTGCAATGTCAGGCTGTTTAATGCTGCAGTTCGTGTCCAAAGCGCACGTCGTTCACTTTCTTTTCACAGGGGTGATGTGCAGGTGTCACACCTGATACGGGTATAACGTTTGATTCCAGCAATGTGTAAATAAAATGTTTTGCAATAACTTTTATCGTGTCTTGATATATCAATATATCATTAAACTATTTAAAATAATGATATGCTCATCTGGTTAAGGCATTCTGCTGGACAGACGGCCGGTATTTTATCTACCTTTTAAACGTGAGACGACCGTAAAGTAGCTAATACGTTTATAGGCCTACAACTTGTGGGGATGAGCAACATATAGCCTGTATTTCTGTGATGCCGTATAGGCTATTCAAATTTGCATTAGACCCCCCCCCCCAAAAGGCTTATTTTGGGGTCATACTGTTTATGCAATCCAACGGTTGGGTTGCATAAACAATACAAAAAATAGAAAAAAGTTATGAATAATGTCTTAAAATAAATTGGAACAGCTCTGTGTCATTAAACCTTTATAAAATGTTCACAAATACACTCTTAAAAGCAACCCAAGTTGGGTTGAAAATGGAAAACCGAGCGATTGGGTTAATGTTTGCCCAAAGTGCTGTTTAGTTTTATTTAACTCAACTATTGTTAAAAAAAAATACTGTATTGCTTGCTTAAAATTAGCATTTATGTTTTATAAATGAACATTTATTAATACATTTAATGAATAATAATTCAACAAGAAACATTTTTTTAAATTGCTTATTAATAAATGTTCACCTTTTGATTATTATTGTTGTGTCTTATTTTTAAACCTATTTTGAGTTCATTTAAAGCCAGCGATATAGTTATTTTAAACAATAATTGGGTTAAATAAAACTACACAGCAGGTTGGGCAAACATTTAACCCAATCACTGGGTTTGTCCATTTTCAACCCAACTTGGGTTGTTTTTAACCCAGAGTGTAGGAAATGTCTACAAAGAAAACACAAGTTTGCATTAAAATCTCTGAAACAGGTTATTTACCCACTATTATTATAGTTGTTGTTATTTTAAATAGCCAACATTTGGGAGGGAGATCTACATTTCTCCCTACATATACATAATGTTGTAACATGAGATTTTTTTATTTATTTACCTTTTTCATTTCAGATGAAACATTATAACAAATCAACAGTCTTCCCTGACTTTATTGGCACATTTCACAAATACATTAGCCTACTGGTGTCACGTGGCTTTGTTTAAAGCATTAGAGTACAAATCCCCTCAGTATGAGACTTGTTAGATTTGTTCCTACAAATAACTATTACTGTATAACATCCAATTAACCTACAGCACAAAAAAAAAAAAAAAAAAGTCTGGTAAACACATTAATATAGGAATTTTGGCCTATGTCACCTCAGAGGTCTTGACCCTCTTTGACATACCTGAAAAGTAAAATAATACAACAATGCCATCATTTTGTTATATTCTATTAAAATTATATTCATGGAGTAAGAATATGCTGTATGGCAGGAAGTTAAGTGAATATTCTCTTACTAAAAAAAAAAAAAAAAAAACGGACTCAAATTTCAGTGTTTGTTAAACTCCATGATTCAACCAAGTTACACCAGTAAAAAAAAGGATCAAATATATTTTCCTTTAATTTAGTGGAAATATACATTATTACAAACCCACATTTGGCTACAAACTACTGCAAGAGAACAGATTGAATTAGACTAAATTTGCAACTAAACATTCTGGTGTTTTTAAAATTGTGTCTATTTAACTGAATGTTTAATGCTAGAAAACTACAAACTCGCACATATCGGGGTTATAAGCTGTCTTTAGACAGGTCACAATTGCCAATTTAGGGATTTTGTCACTAGATTTAGTGACTTCACCCCTTTTTTTCACCCCAAATCTAGCAACTTCTTGGACAAACCTTATCTAGATTTTTATTTTTCCCACTGATCTATATTCATATTTATATAGATCAAAGAATTTGCAATTATGATGTCATCTAGTGACATTTATCTTCCAGTTTTAGCTACTTTCAGTTGAAAACATTTGGCAACAAACAGAGTTGAATAGCTTACAGAAAATTAGAAGAAAATTAAACAGCTCAAAAAGCCTACTTAATTTCTCTTCTTGAAATTGACTAGCAGTCAGGACCTCACTTCAATCAGAATTTGTTGAAAAAGAAAAACATTTATCTAGCTATTTAAGATGTTCAGCATCAATGGACGCTGGGCACCGCGTGCGCTGAGATGACGCACTCTGCACAGAACTGGTGTGATGATGTCATCGGCGCTGTGCCAGAGACGTCATGAGCGTCCTACTGCCCAACATGGCGGACTTTGATACCATTTATGAGTTAGAAGAAGAAGATGAGAGAATTGTGAGTGAAGAACATCTCGTCAGATACTGTCCCGAGCCTGTGGTCATGCGTGGCGCTGGTCACATCACCGTGTAAGCGTATGAATGCGGCAGCACTGCTGTTAGTCACTGTTGGGTCATGTCTGTTTGTGTAGCCTCCATGCTAAGCTCACTGCATGTTTTTGTCGCTAAGTTGTGGAATCAAAATACACGTAGGCCGGGCTTCTCCAGCTGTATCCTGACAGTGATTTTAAGCGGAAGAATCATCCCTAGTTACCCGAGGTCTTGTTGTTAGCTTAGAGATTTATGGTTTTATTGCTGTGCGTGAATAAAGGGTGCCCCGTAACCACACTCAAACTCATTAGGATCTTCGTTTTAATTTGAAGTTGTGGGTAACTGCACTGTACGTATGCTGAGGTAAACATTAGAGATAATATTTTAATTAAATCACTTTAGTGGAACAATACAAGCACCTCTGCAATACTGTCAGTTATGCACATATTTCAGAATTCGGATAATCAAAATCTGACTATTAGAGCAAGATTTGAGTTATTTAATGACATAAACAACATGATATTTGTACACGCAACAGCAGTGCAGCACAGCCTACTGTACTGGATTATAAACAGACAAATGTAGAAACTGAACTCAAACTCAATGATTCAACCAAGTTACACCAGAAAAAAAAAAAGATCAAACTAATATATTTTCCTTTAATTTAGTGGAAATATACATTATTACAAACCCACATTTGGCTACAAACTACTGCAAGAGAACAGATTGAATTAGAATAAATTTGCAACTCTAAACGTTTTGGTGTTTTTAAAATTGTGTCTATTTAACTGAATGTTTAATGCTAGAAAACTACAAACGCGCACATATCGGGGTTACAAGCTGTCTTTAGACAGGTCACAATTGCTAATTTAGGGATTTTGTCACTAGATTAGTGACTTCACTGCCCCTTTTGAGACTTTTCCCCAAAAGTTTAGGGACAAATCTAGCAACTTCTTGGACAAACCTTATCTAGATTCTTATTTTTCCCACTGATCTATATTCATATTTATATAGATCAATGAATTATGATGCCATCTAGTAACATTTATTTACCAGTTTTAGCTACTTTCAATTGAAAGCATTTGGCAACAAACAGAGTTGAATAGCTGACAGAAAACTAGGAGAAAATTAAACCGCTCAAAAAGCCTATGTAATTTCTCTTCTGTAGACAAATGTGGAAACTGAACTTTCTTTTTCTGTTGTGTCTATGTGCTGCTTATCAAGTCTTTAATAACATTAAGGTCTAATTCAGCTGAACCCAATGTTAACCCAGCTATCTTTTTCTGTCTTTACACACTGAGCCTTTGAATGGAAGCCCATTTCTGCAACATAAGAAAAAAAATCATGCTTTGGTAAAGCATAATTATGAAACAAATAGGAAATATCTCATATTTATGAGATAAAACATCTAAATTGTGATATTCAAAATAGAAATTATTAAATAAAATGCCTGACTTTTTTAATGTCGTAATTGACTTGACAATTTCAACTTTTTATGTCAATCTTAGTATATTTTCAACTTTTTATTTCATAATTATGACTCTTTTGTCATTTCAACAGTGCATCTCATAATTATGCACAGTATAGGCTTTTTTTTTTTTTTGATTTCATTATGATTTATCAAAGAGTGTTATTTTTCCTTATGTGGCAGAAATGAGCTTCCATACCTTTGCATCATAATTATAACCTTTTTAAAAAATCTGTGTTTGCAGGTTTGGACTAAGCAACAAATTTGACACAGAATTTCCTTCTGTTCTCACAGGAAAGGTAATGATTTCTAACTCGCATCACTGAGTGAGTGGTGTAAATAAAATATCTTTCCCTGTTGACCTTACATTATTCACCATGGTATAAGCTTTTGATTACTACAGAATCCCCCTGATGAACTCTCTTAAATGGTTTTAATCCAGGCATGCTGCGTGTTTGCCACAGAATCTGTCAATAAGTAAACCGTCCAGGGCTCCAGTAGGCAAGGATCGCAGCGCTGGGAGGACACGGCTCCCAGTGCCAAAATAATGAAAGAAAGACTTTGCCGTTCACAAGAATGGGAAGCTTCCTGGGTCGGACGCAGAAATACAAAAAGGCTGCAGGGGGAAGAGCAGGCCGAGGGAAGTGCGGGGCAATAAAACGGAGCTCCAGTATTGTGACCCAGGGTGACATGTGATGGATGAGGTCAGGATTATGATGACTGAAGGGTGCAGATCAGGCCTGCTGGGCTTTATTCCGAGTTCTTTTGCTGTTTGCAAAGAGACCTTTGCATCCTGTCATAAAAGATTACGACCCCGGTTTTATGGCGTACATACCCAGAGAGGAATGAGCAGCCATTCAGGTTGTTTAGACGGCGCAGCCACAGGCCACGGGCTTATCTCATCTTTTTGTCCTCCCTTTGCCCTGAGAGTGTCAGAGCTCAGTTGGCAAGTTACAAGCGTGCAATTGCAAGAGAGCATCTGCAAAAGACTTTTTATGGAATTCCTTTATTTCTTAAATCAACGTTTAGTTTTTATTTTACCATTTATATTTTATTTATTACTGACAATGCACAAATGCACGCTTCCTGACATATATCGCAAACCCGTTTTGTTTCTCACCCGTCTACTTTAGGTTGCTCCAGAGGAGTTCAAGACGAGCGTCAATCGAGTAAACGCATGCTTGAAGAAGAACCTACCGGTCAATGTGAAATGGCTGCTCTGCGGCTGCCTGTGCTGTTGCTGTACGGTGGGCTGCAGTCTGTGGCCTGTCATATGTCTCAACAAGAGAGTGAGTCCTTTCTCAGACATGTCCCGTCCCACATCCCCCATTAATCCATGTCAATTTCTTATTGCCTCACCTAAGAAATAAACCTGCTCAGTGAGGAGGCAAGTAAAAAAAACTACATCAGCTTCATAACTGAGTGTGAATTTGATATATGTCAGAAGGCTTGTTGAGTTATATGCTGTGGAAAGGTGGTGATTTTACAGCTACAAATTTTAAGTTATTGGCCATGACGTGCAGCTTACAAGGTGCTTAACTACAAGCTTCGGTCCATAAATGCCTCTGAAGTCTTCATGCCCTGAGAGTTTTATTGGCATTGGTTAAACATGTGTTTGAAGAGTTTGACGGGTGATTAGCATAAAACCCTGTGCGCGCGCATCTATTTTTGTTTGTGTCTGATTAATTATTTGTGCTTGTGTGTTTTCAGACGCGAAGATCCATTCAGAAATTGTTAGAATGGGAAAACAACAGATTATATCACAAGGTAAGATCACTGCAGAAGCAATCTGAGACACATAAAGATAAGAACAGAGACCATCTCCAATTTAGCTGCCATGTTAAGAGCTCTTGGTGTGTGGTGGATAACGATCATTAAAATTGCTGCTAACATTTGACCCTGTCAAATGCTTGTTGCCCTCGCAGCCATTTTGGACTGATGCATTGATATAGTGCAGAGGCTGACCAGACTATGGAAAGGTCAGCAGTAAAAAGTCATGTTCGTTTTGTTGTGTCTCGAAGCTTTGAGTGACAGCCAGTAGCGGCGCAGACACATTAAGGAAACTCTTCTAAGCGCTGGCCGCTGCTTGACCTGTGCTAACCCTTGTGTGTAAAGTGTGTCTGAGCATCTGAAGTGCTTGAATATCTACCGCACGGCTTTGTCTAACTCGTATCTTCCTGCGTCTGGCTTTCAGCTGGGGCTGCACTGGAAACTTAGCAGGAGAAAATGTGAGAGCAACAACATGATGGAATATGTAAGTTCATGGCTGTTGTTTGAAAATTTGATAACAGTACTTGATACACTGCAAAAAATGCTGTTCTTACTTAGAATTTTTGTCTTGTTTCCAGTCCAAATATCTAAAAATTCTTAGAAATTGAGTTTTCTCCTTAAAACATCAAAATAATCTGCCAATGGGGTAAGCAAAATAATCTTAATCCAAACTGAAAACAAGATTATATAGTTTTATTTTTAGTTTGAAATAAGATTATTTGGCAGATTATTTTGCTTGTTTTAAGGAAAAACTCACTCAATTTTGACTTGTTTTTCCTGAAAACAAGAAAATATTTTTTACTTGTCAAGAAAATGCTTCTTGATTCAAGAACTTTAAGATATTTTGACTAGAAACAAGACAAAAACTCTAAGAACAGCATTTTTTGCAGTGTAGAAAATAAAGATTGATTTCTATTTTCATTTCAGGGCTCTATGCTGCTATCAAAATGGTTTGTGTTAGGATTGAGAATTATAGGTTTGTTATTGTAATCAATTCTAAAAAGTCAATAATTTTTTTTAAATATGAGATCCATTGAATCTGCTGTATATTTATATATTTTTGAGGGGGTTAAACAGGCACAAATATACTTTCAGAACTGTTATATTTACATGGCACAAACACAGCCATGTTTATTGGAGTGACAGCATTAAATTGTGACTAAATACAAAACACACCCTACCGTGTAAAAGTTTGGGGTCGATACAATTTGTTTAAAAATGTTTTTTTTTTTTTAAGAATTTTCAGCAACAAAGCTCTTATTTTCAGCATCATTACTCCAGTCTTCAGTGTCACATGATCCTTCAGAAATCATTCTAATATGCTGATTTGCTGCTCAAGTAAAATTTACTATTATACTATTGTGTAACACAAATGTCTTTACTGTCACTTCTGATCAATTTAATGCATCCTTGTTGAATAAATTAATTAATTTTAAGAATTAATTTCTTGAAAAAAACAAATCTAAATTGTGAACGGTACATATGTAATGGAGTCACAGCAGTGACTGAAGCACTTCTGAACAAACATCTTCATCAGCCGATTCTGTAATTTGTTACTAAAAGTCTCCTAAACGTTTCATTCAGTTACATACGTGTTTATATATTTCTTTTTACTGGAGACCTGCAGACCATAAGGTTGTAAATCATGAGGCTGGTGATATTTAACCCCCAAATGTGCTTTCTTAACACTGTCTTTTTATGTCTACAGGTTATTCTCATAGAGTTCTTACCAAAATATCCTATATTCCGACCTGACTAAAGGACTTCTGCTGGATCCTGGAGGAAGGCCCTTCATTCCTCTCCTTAGTGCCTTGTATATATGTCGGATTGAGGGTCTTCACTGGGTTTCTACAAGACCCATTTCCCAGTACCTTGTACAGTAGAATTCGCAACACTGTCACTTTGCTTTAGAGCAGATTTTGCACATTTCCTGATGTAGTAGAAGCGCTCCTGTGTTGCACTCAGACGTTTTGTTCTATATTACGAGAGTGATTGAAAGAAAGCAAACTCTGACACTGTTTAAAAGTGCATTTACCCCAAAGAGCCATCAAGTCCTCCCCAGTCCCCACATACTATATTATGGTATTGTTGTTAAGAACAAGGCACCTAAACGGTGTGAATTTGCCTTATGTTAAAGGACAACCTTTTTTAAATCGGACGTGTAAGCGCAGGAGTCAAAAGTGTGTCGTGTTTTATTGTTTTCAGAGTGTTATGACTAGCATTGGGGCTTTTTGAAGCTAGTGCAGCAGATGTTTGAACTAGCTTAGAGTAATAGTCAGCACCGTGACCTTCTGGCAATTTTGCGATTGTCTACTACATGGGGAAGTCAACATACTGACTTGTAAATATCATGGACAGGATGTACAGTGTGGTATGCCATGTTTACATTATGTAATTTAGCTGGTTATTAGTTTTTCGCCAAGATATTATTGTAGCAGTTTGTTTATAAGCTGTGTCTCTGTAACTTTACAGTTGATATGGACCTGTTTACCCAGTAAGCCATAAAATGTACGTACGAGATGCCACACGAGTTAGGGCTGAAAATTGCACTTGAGCTCACGAGGACAACCAAATTGTCCTGGAGGTTTCTGCTATTGTTTTACAATGTGGTTGTGGTGTGTTTAAAAATAACATTTGCCAATCAAGCAAAATTTGTTACCAAGAACAACGTGTCATTCGTTTCACACAAAGTGAAATTTACCCATTCAAGTTTTTGTTGGAACATTATTTGCATCCTGTGTTTGTGTTGTTTCTGTTCTTTCAGTACAGCTTCATCTTGGAGTGTCTGTTCATGGATGCTGTATTCTGTTGTTATGCTCCTTAGTCGAATACAGACACAGCATTGTAAATGTAACGGTTAAAACTGCCCCTCATGTGTTTTCTATACTTGCACGACATCTTTGCTCCATATACTGTAGACAAAACTGCGTTAGTCGAGTGCCTCTGTCGATGGTCTTGAGAGGGAGCTGTGCTTAAGAGGAATGTTTTTTTTTGCCTAGCAATCTAATGGAGAGAAAGGAATCTGCTCTTAGTGCTGGTTCTGTTAAAGTACCTGTAAATGTTTGTCCCTACCAACTCTTATGGAAAGCTTCAATAAATTCCTGATTTTGATGTTTTTGGACAACATTCTCTCTCTCTGTATATGTATACTGTGGCCATATTTACATATAATAAGGGAACACCCACACACATATATATATATATATATATATATAAACAATACAGAACCATATATGTGTTGATACATATGGTTAGTAGTCATAATTAAAACTTTTAACTGACTCTAATAAAACAGATGCCTCCGCTTTATATTGCACAGTTACAGAAGTGTAGAGAACTCAGCATGAATGATTCAGATACAAACAGCTGCATTTGAAAGAATCTGTCCACTTTCACTGGTGTTTTATGTATTTTAAGGTTCTAAGCAACAATTTTGCAAGAATATAAAACGCTTGAGCTTTATACGGCCTCTAGGGGGCAGGCTAAGACACAATGAAGAATGTGGACCAGTCAAAATGTATTTTCAAATTTGGCCTAACATAATCTCTGACAATGTCTTTTGCGTTTGAAAAATGTACATTTTTAGCCATTAATATTTGGTTATCTGTCTGAAATATGTAATCTGAAATGCATTCAAAGATAAATCAACATCCTTTTGTGTCACAGAGGGAGTTCACATTCTCAGCAGGTGTTTGGTGACTTTTGCACATCTTCAAATAGACCATCAGAGTGTATCATTTTGAAAACAATATACTGATATTATAGTCGCACATCAAATTCAACAATGAACGCCTTGTGCACGTCATGTTTTTCATTCACAGTTGGCAACCTATTGCATTAGTTTAGCATGTCAGCAGGATTTAAAACTTTAATTCTTGGTTCATAGTTCAAGGATTAAATTAAAACTATGCAGGGCTGATTTACATCCTTCACAGGTCCCATGTGTGACAGCACGCGGCCTGCTTGCCCTGCAAACTGCTCAGATCGTGCGATACTCAACAGGGCAAAGCCGAAGTTATTGCCTAGAAATCCCAGAGGGACTATAATAAATGATTTGGAAGACGAGTGAAATATGGGTTTAGCGTTAACTCTTGAACAACAGGAAATAGCTACAGAGTATAATGCAAGAAAAGGTAAAATGTTGAAGCTACGTACTGTAGTTCAGGCAGATGCACTGTAGAATAAGCCTCAGCAGATTGCATGCACATTTATATGAAATATTTGGAATTCTACAAGAGCTAATAAAAATAATAGTTGAGCTGGAATCTATTACGTTATGATCAGTTAAAATATTGAAAACAGCCACAGCCTAGAACAATGACGTAATAAAATAAAACAAAATCATTTATTCTGTCATCATAACCCTTTCACATTGCTTTGCTAGTCCAAAGAACATAATTGAAATTCACTAAAATGCTTTAAAAAGTAAAAGGGTTAAACATACAGATATCAGATGAAAAAACAACAACAAAGCATTCAAATAAACATTCTTTAGATGATGAAAGGCCAAAGATAACGAATGGCATTTTTGGTGTACAGGCAATTAAGGCAGGTATAGATCAGTGTGTTTGTACGTATTTATATCCAAGGCACCCAAGAGATACATTCTTTAAAAAAAGTGTCAAACGAGCCAAGCTGTGGTTGTAAAAAACAGTCCATACTTATCACCCCAACAGCAACTACATAGTTTTACACTAGTGTAACTATTCTCAGAACTTATAACAGTGTACAAAGTGCCATTAGAGCGGCATTAACATAAGATTGTGACCGTACAACTCCAGGTATCGTCAAAATATTCATTACCTTACTACTGACCATTTGATGTCAATCATAAACCATCTAAAAGATTATTACTCGTTATATATGGAAACAAGAAGTCTTGAAGTTCCACACTAAAATAAGCAAGGGGCATGATAAATATCCTAATTTAAAACTTATTTTTAAAAAGGAATTCAAACTTGTCTAGTATCCTTAAGTGCGGTTCACACTTCTTTCACAATCACATCTCAACAAAAAGCTTTGCGAAACACTAAATGCCTACAGCGGATTAAATAATATCAACCTTTCATCTTGGTCAATGACTGTTAACAGACTTCCCCAATATGCCACCCTGTTCTGGAGAGAGGATGCAATAATGGTCAGTACATCTCTTCTCCAATATTAGACTTGTGCAAGTATCTTGTGGTAGACCCCAGTAACAGTAAGAGTTCAGGCTAGTCTTTAAACCAGGCTGCCGGGCCAGGAGACCACGGTCAATGTGACTTTGTTCTTCTGCAGTTTCAGCATTGGGATCAATGAGGAGTTATTCATGCCGACTGTAGTGAGTCCATTCACAGCCACAATTTCATCGCCGCACCTGCAGGAGAGCATGAGAGTGTCTCAGTAAACAAAGCGTTTCATTTTATAGACTCGTTGCACTCAAGAATGTCTTTCATAATAACTTGTTGACGAACACAATTGTATTACTTCAAAGCAATGCTAGGCCAAGAAATTGTTCATTTAATCTACACTACCATTTAAAAGTTTATGCAAGAACAACACAGTAATATTGTCAAATATTATTATAATTAAAATAACTTTTTTGAGTGCATTTTCAAAATGTAAACTTTTGAACTCTAATGTGTATTAAATGTTGTTAAAAGAGGACGAGAGACACTCACTTGAGCCGTCCATCAAAGTGAGCCGGAGTTCCAGGCACTATGGTCTTGATGAAGAAGGGCTGCTGGCCACGACTCTCCTCATATCCTCCCACGATACTGAAGCCCCAGCTCTCACTGTTGGTCTTCATTAGCATAATGTCACGACACCAGTGGATGTAGCTTGAGATTAAAAAGAGATTGTCAAATAATTAATTTTGCCCATGTTTAAGCCCATACGGCCATAAACTAGGCTAAAAGTTACAGCAGAGGATATCAAATTGAATATTGCACTTAAATATTAGATAGTTAGTTCACCCCAAAATGAAAATTCTGTCATTAATTATTCACCCTCATGTCATTCCACACCCGTAAGACTTTTGTTCATCTTCTGAACAATTAAGATATTTTTGATGAAATCCAAATGTGCTCTGACTCGTTCATAGACAGCAATTTAATCACCACATTCAAGGTCCAAAAAGGTACTAAAGACATTGTTAAAATGGTCCACGTGACTGCAGTGGTTCAACCTTAATTTTATGAAGTGTTGAGAATACTTTTTGTGCACAAAAACAAAATGACTTTATTCAACAACGACTTTATTCAACAATATCTTCTGTGTCATTCTCATACGTTGTTTACATCCAGTGCTTCCAGGTTCTACGTTAGAACGGCGACTCATTATTGGCCGGCTCCTGCGTCAGCATCACATGCATGCATCATGTTGCTCACGTGATCAGCGTCGGCCAATACTGAGCTGGCATTCTGATGTAGAACCTGGAAGCACTGGACGTAAACAACGTATGAGAATGACACAGAAGAGAAGATATTGCTGAATAAAGTTGTTATTTTTGTTTTGTTTTTGCACTTTGTGCAAAGTAGACTTACTTTTTGTAAGTATTCTCATCGCTTCATTACATTAAGGTTGAACCACTATAGTCACGTGGACCATTTAGTACCTTTCTGGACCTCAAATGTGGTGGTTAAATTGCTGTCTATGGAGGAGTCAGATAGCTCTCGAATCGCTGTGAACGCATTTGAGCATTATGTTGGCGCACTAACCACTAGGCTATCGGCGCCGACGCTCTATCGTATTTTATCTACAGCGCACATTTAGAGCTGTTCCAGTGCAGAGACAGTAATCACATGGCGTTTTCCTGTAGTAATGTAGGAAACATGTTATACATAAATCATGAAACAGTTCATATATTTACTTAGGCTACATATATGACACGCGTGTGCTGAGTGAGTGATTAGCAATCAAGAGCATGTGCGCTTTTTCTCCTTATGGTCAAGTAACATTAGTGTTATTATGTGTTATGTATTATGTTATCATTTTACTTTCTTTGGTATTGCCATATCTGTCCAAGCTCACACAAAGCAGCTATACAGGCGTGAATATTGAATTTATTCTTAATATTCTATCAATTAGATGCATTTACTTCATAGACATCTTTAATCTCTGATATCCTCATATCTCTGATTGTCTTTCTTTGTCTGGACTCAAACACCGTACTGTACACATGCTGTGTGGTATCAGTGCATTTTAATTAGTACATGAGCACAGTATAATGATCCACATCCCTAGCCCACCCACCTGGGAAGGCCAAGCCAGCGGGTCCAGAGAGGAACCCAGTTAATGTCATCCTCTTTGGGTCCCTCCAGCGTTTCCATGTCTTGGTCTCTGGTGCTGGATTCGCCATCCTGTTCCTCCTCATCAGTGAAGGTTTGGATGACTCGAAGTGTTACCGTGTTCTGAGCCGTCTGAGCCTTTAGGACAGTCACCGCCTCATTGTAGGTGAGATGGGTCAAGTCAATGCCATTTATACTCAGCAGTACATCACCTGAGCAACAGTAGCCATGACAACACAGAGTTAACACAAGCATTGTGCATGATGCTCACAGAGAAATAAGCATTTTACAAGGAGGCGTGAAGACAATGACCTGTTTTGACGGTGCCGTCTCTGTGCAGGCAGCCCACCGGCTGCACACTGGTGATGTAGACAGGCAAGCGGCTGCGGCAGTCTCTCCCACCTGCGATGGTGATGCCTAGAGAGTGTCGAGGTTCCTTCTTTAGACTCACCGTCTTCTCTTGACTGGAGAACCCACCTGGAGGCTCCTGAACACACATAATGCACATTAAAAAAACTTGCACAATACTGAATTAATAAATAAATATAATGTACATGTAATTTAAAAGTTTGATCAGAAATACATTAAAAACATTAATGTTGTCAAATATTATTACAATTTAAAATATAACTTTGCCAATCAAAACTATTTCAATATATTGTAAAATGTAATTTATTCCAGTGGTGGCAAAGCTGAATTTATGGAGCATCAATGCTCCAGTCTTCAGCATCACATGATCTTTCAGAAATCATTCTAATATGCTGATTTGCTGCTCAAGAAACATTTCTTATTATTATTAATATTGAAAACAGTTGTGCTGCTTAATATTTTTAAGGAAACAATACATTTTTATTCACATTCTTAAACTTTATTTGAAATAGATTTTTTTTTTGTTACAATGTAAATGTTTTAGTCACTTTTGATCAATTTAATGAATTTTATGGCATAAAATGACTAATTTCTTAAATTAAAAAAAAAAAAAATTTTTGGAATTAGTGTATACACAATAATCGGATAACAATCGGCCTTGCCATGCTTTGAAAGACTGAAGTGATGTTTTAATCCTTCAAATATTTTTGTGTCGTGTATACTTTGACAAACATATGGAGGCTGTACCTCAACTACGCAAAAACCTGCTGTAGCTCGATTATAACTGTGTATATAAGCAAACTTAATGACTTAATGAAGTTCTGTACTTGGGGGTTGGGTGAAAAGTGAAAGTTTAAGACATGTGCCTGACTCCTGCGGTGAAAACATTTGTAAAAACAAACATCCCAGATCCTGCTGCGAAGCAGAGAGATGCGTTAATGTGACGCGTTGTCATCGTAACTCATAGATTGTGGCAAAACGCTCTCCTTCAGCCATCTTCTCCCAGTCTCACTGGAGTCCCCAGACCTCTATGGGGGGAGGGGCAGCCTCTTCCTAGCCAGCAGGGAGGCTCTTCCTCCCAGCATGAGCTCAAGCTTCAACTCCACAGGTGAAAGCTAACTGTCACCAGCTTTGATCCCCAGCTACAAACAAACACAGTGGCTGCAGCAGCTCAGAGAGCAGCACCCTGGGCCTTTTGATCAGGGACGAGTCCTAGAGAGAGAGGGGGTCATCTGCTTTCATCTCCCACTACCCAGCCTGTGTTTGCTGCCTCGGCCTTCAGCTGGTGAGGAAGTGTCACAAAAGCAGGGTGTGACTGGTATCTGGGTAAAAAGTCCCTTCGCGCACACACATCCGCAGATTTTGACTACAGTAGCACAACCAATGAAACATGCAACCATTCAAATGAGTATGTACAGCTGTATCCACAATGCATTTTTTTTTTATGTTCTTTGTAAGTCTGGGTATTGTATAATAACATCATAGTACAATAAACAACCTCATAATACACAAAACATTGCAATACATGTCAGAATTTAATACAATGCAGTGCATGAAGATAATTCATGATATTCCCTGTGAAATGTATGAGACAGATTCTGCATATCTGAGAGACAGATTGTTTCTCTTTTGTTCAGATCTCTTCACTTTTGGCCAGTGCTGTGTCTCAAAAATAATTTAAGTGTAGAATTCAATTACATTTACTCAATTCAACTTATTTATATTATATAAACAGTGCTGGGTAGAAACTGATTACGTAATCAGATTATATTACGTTTTAAAATACTCGGTTTTCTCAACATTGCATAAATGCATATCTAATCAGCTTCTGACGAACAAGTCAATAATAAATAAATAATAATAAAATTAAGTTCACAGTTCTCTGATGTTGGTTAACGGTCACATGACATGCAGGTAAACAATTATTTCATCTTTTTTAGTGAGTGTTTATGTTGATTGTTTTTATTTTAAAATTAGTTATAATTTAATTACTAGCTTTTCATTAAACTCACAAACGCCAGTCTGGGAAACCCTGATGTAATGTGATTTTTATTGCACTTTATGTTGTTGATAATAAAGGAGGGAATTTTTTTTTCTCTTTGTATTTTATATCAATATTTTACAAGATTATCCTATTCAAATCAATGTGATAAACGAGTTGGGTCAAACATAATCTAAAAGTAACCAAAAAGTAGTCAGATTATATTACATATGTGTAATGTAATGAATTACTAACTACAGTTTCTGTCATGTAATTTAGAATCAGTAACTGATTACAATCCGATTTTGTGATGTAATCGATTACAATTTGTAATCTACCCAGCATTTTTTAATATATATTTATATACATTACTGTTCAAAAGTTTGGGTTCAGATTTTTTTGAAAGATTTAAATGATCTTTTATTCAGCAAGGATGCATTAAATTAATCAAAAATTGATTGACTTTGACATTGTTACAAAACTTTCTATTCTAAGAATCCTGGAAAAAAAAATGTATCAAGGTTTTCACAAAAATAAGCAGAACAAATCTTTTCAACATTGCTAATAAATGTTTCTTGAGCACAAAATCATATTAAAATGATTTCTGTAGGATCATGTGACACTGAAGACTGAAGTAATGATGCTGAAAATTCAGCTTTGCCATCAGAGTTGTACAATTGTAATATTTCACAATAGTACTGTTCTTATGTAATTCTGTATTTCTGATCAAATACATGCAGTCTTGGTGAGCATGAGAGAATTCTTTCAAAAAACACCCTAAATCTTACACACCATAAATCTAATAAAAATATAATATGTAAAAAAAAAAAAAAAAGAGGCAGGACAGAAAATAATAGGAAGTGAAATGGGAAATGGGATTGGGAGTGAGTAAAATGCAAACTTGCATCACCCAAGTAAGCTTAACTCTAGGTCACAGCTTAGACTAGACCTGCCTTTACTTGTCAACAACTTTTTACCTTCATGTATTCGGAGCGTCGTTTGAAATACTGCGGTTCAGGGACTCTCCTGGCTCCACGACTCTGTCCCTCACCACCCTCCTCAGAGAGATCAGGAAGTCTCATCACTACGAAGTTCACGCGCATTTCACTTGCCTGCCACATACATAACATTTATTATAAAACCTGGAATCCTAAATATAAATAATTATCATTTTTAGTAGTATTAGACTGACACATCCACTTTTTCTCTCTGAAGTGAATTTGTCTGTCCTGTCTCGCTGTACCTGTATGATCTGAGCTGCACTCTCTGGGGTGCCATGTCTCAGGTCCTGTCCATTGATGCCTAGCACTTTGTCATTGTTCCTCAGTTTGCCATCTTTGGCAGCCAGTCCTCCAGGCAGCAGGTCCAGGATGAAGACTCCTGGCTCCTCAGACTTACGGATGAGTTTGATGCCCAATGGCTCAGAGCGCTCACGCTTTACCAGGGTGACCTGGATGACGGTTCCGAGGTTCTGGTTGGGACTGGGAGACTGCGATGGGGGAGAAGCTGAGGGTTGAGCGAGATGTTCAGGCCGGGGCTTGAAGCCCTTCTCCTGCATGACAGTTAGCCTGAGGCGGGAACATGACTGCCGAAGCACAGCTATGGCACGACTGTGGGGAATGGATGCCAAACTGACATCATTTACCTGCAAAGATCACACTGTTAGTTCGAGGTCGCAGTGTAACGGATGTAGCAGCAGATCATTTCTTCCGCATTGTGATGTAGAAGAAGTGTCACTGTCGCTCACTGAAGACTTTATTCAGGATTACAGTGAATGGCTTTGATCAAAACAATAACAAAAGTAGTGTTCTCTCTTACATATCTGGTTATACCGAATTCATGCGACCCACTGAGTTATGTGACCATGCACATAATAGAAATTATGGTAGGGTTAGGATTAGGATTAGCTCAAAACAGTGCCTACTAGAGACACATAATTCAGTGAGTCACAGAATTCGGCACAACACTTTTGAATCCAAAACATTCATCACAGAATCTTCTTTTATTTTCAGTCTCTCTGCACTGAACGGTGTCTTGTTTAAAAACGAATCCTCAGTAAAATGACCTGAACAAACGAACAGTGTCTTACTAACATGATTTGTAACTTCGATAAAAATAAAATGTTCATCCACACTTTCTTAATGTTAGGACCACAAGGAAGGCAATGCAAAGACTGTGTTTTTCCACAACTTGACACTTCAAAATGTCTTGGTAACCAATGGCATTTTCGGCCAATAATTTTCATGCGGCTTAAATTTTGGTGCATCCCTAATTTATGTCGTTTTGTTGCTCAAATAAACCTGTGTTTGTGTTTCTCTCATATTTACTACAACATGACATGCACAAATCGGTGGGCAGGGCAAAAGAGGTGATGCAGAAGTAGCTGTTGATTTTCTTCTGCAAAGGCACTATTACGTCATAATATGCCAAAATCCAAAACTAGTCATTTTGGCAGCATGGTTTCAATAAAAACTGTTTTTGGACAAACAAGGAAGTTTTGTGTTTTGAAACTTACAGGATATTTTTAAGGTACAATGACCTCTTAAATGCAAAAAGATCTGATTTCTCAATTCATGACCCCTTTAAGATCCAACCAGTACGTTTTGTTCTCTTTAAAGAACACCATATTAATAGATCCTAAAATAATGCTGTATGCATGCTTCTGGACCAGAGAAAGGCTTCCTGCCTAAGGCTTGGAATAGCCCTTTGTGATAATCTATGCAGTGTTGAACCAGAAGGGGAAAAGAGAGATTCCATTTCAAGAAATAAGATATGCAAGCCATCCACAGATCTCTTTACAGGCCATAGCTCCCTAAAAAAGCCAAAGGAGCTCCGCTTGGGATACAGATCATCCTAGGGCTGTCAGTTGGCCTCATTTAGATTTCCATATATATGATCTCAGAGAAGACAAGATGAGCTGGAGGCATTCATTAAAGCTCAAGGTTGAATTTGAATGTGAAGCCAGTCATGCTGGTTTGTTTTACTAAGGCATTGCATTCCAGGACTACCAGGGGAAGAAATCCTAGGAGAGTGTAGGATTGTGGGAACAAGAATGTAAATTGCCTAACTGAACTGAATTGTAATTGAGAAGCAATACTGTGCAACTTCGCTATTTAAAGGTTCCTTGAGTAGTTCGGAGCTAAATTAAAGAGTCTTACAAAAACAAATGCACTGCATTTTTGTCAAAAGTCACATAGGATGCAGACTGTATTCAATAGTTTTCTATACAAAATGTTTTATTTATTTTATTGTTTAATGCAGGTCATCCCCCTCAGTGTATTGCAAGGTCAAAATTATTTGGAATAGTGTTTCGCTAAACGTCAGAGATAATCCTTGTGCTCATATTAACTATACATATTTTGATACACTTCCTATGACAGAATTTGTTTACTCAACTGCAAACTGTTACATTTTAACAGTCAGTCATGTGCCAGCCAGTGAAAAAGAAAGATCCTGCTTTGCGGATATTTGGGAAAGCAGGGTCTTGTGACCTTTATCCAGAGATGTGACTGCAATGTAAACACAATGACACTGGAATATATACACTGACAACATGAGAACTGGACGGAATGTCAGATTCTGAGAGATAAAAGCTGAGGAAAACATCCAATGGGTTTAAATCCAGAGAATGATGATCTAAAACCGCCATGATGGCGTGACAAGCTGAGATATGCCTCACCTCTAGAATATGATCTCCGGGAGCCAACTTGCCATCTCGAGCAGCCAGTGAATCACGCACGATCTCCTGAATGACGATGTTGCCCAAGGGTGTGTCCTTCCCTCCCACTATACGCAATCCCAAATCCTCATCTGTATCCTCTCGAAACAGCTCCACTACGGTTGCCTCTGCCACGAGACTGGACCTCAGAGGGGTGTCTGCAAAACCAACAGACCATCAGGAACCTGACAAATGCTTACAACTATTGCAACATATAGCAGTAACTCATGCAGTATGTTTACGGCTGCTTTGTACTGAGTCATTTATCTAAGGAAGCACACAAACATATGATGTAATATTCCCATGAGACAATTAGATAGTTGCTAGGTAACTTTATGACTAACAGAATTTCCATTAAACCAGATGACAGGTCCAGACTCTCTCCAGGTGTTTTAGAGCTTTAAAACAGACAGAATCTGGAGTGAATCTACATGAGTATACATGTTGTCAGACAGTGACGATTGTTGGTTTTAATGCCATAACGTATTCCACTGGAAAATTAATAACATCCTGACACTCCTCAGCCATCTACTCACAAGATAAAGGCCCACATGAAAGATTCCCTCTGTTTTGGTTTACCCAAAAGTAAACACAGCTGCAAATCAATTTCCTCTGCTTTTCACTGTCTGTGCTACACTCTTCTCACCTTTCCTCTTGAGCTACCACAAATCAAAAACAACTGCAATTCCAAAAAAAAAAAAAAAAAAAACACCAAGAATGTACTTTATTCTTTTATACATCTAATCCTTACTAGGTGGTGTGCTGCATTTAATATCATATATGTAAATACTTGTGTGATGATAACCAATAAATGAATAACAACATCAAAATTTCTATACCATCTACATTCATTAAAAATAAAACAAACTAAAAATCAGTAATTTCAAATGCTTTAAAATGTCTTATAAACTGAAAAGTGGATATTTATTGTGAGGTTTCCAAAAGATTACATTTAACAGTGTTATTAAATTATTAGTGTTTTTAAAGTTGAACTTTAAGGAGTTAGTTAATCCAAAAATGAAATTTCTGTTATGCACTTTCCACACCTGTAAGACCTTCGTTCATCTTCAGAACACAAATTAAGATATCCTCGGATTTCATCAAAAGTATCTGATCCACACATAGGCAGCAACGTTATTGCACCTTTTAATGTCCAGAAAGGTAGTTAAAAACATGGTTAAAATAGTCAACGTGACTGCAGTGGTTCAATGTGAAGTGACGAGAGTACTTTTTGTGAGCAAAAACAAAACAAAAATAACTTTATTCAACAATTTGAACCATTGTCATACGTAGCGCAGGCTTTCATGTTTACGTCCGAAAGCCGGCTCATTATTGGCCGGATCCTGTGTCAGCATCACATGCATGCGTCGTGCTGCTCATGTGTTCAGCTTTGGCCAATACCGAGTTGCCGTTCGGACGTAAACAAGGAAGCCTGCGCTGAGTTCACTACATCTGACAACGGTTCAAATTGTTGAATAAAGTTGTTTTTTTTGTTTTGTTGTTGCGCACAAAAAGTATTCTTGTCGCTTCACAACATTAAGGTTGAACTACTGCAGTCACGTTGACTATTTTAACCATGTTTTCAACTACCTTTCAGGATGTCAAAAGGTGCAAAAAGCTGCCTATGTGTGAATCCTCGGATTTCATCAAAAATATCTTAATTTGTGTTCCGAACATTCTTATGGGTGTGGAACGACATGAGGGTGAGTAATTAATTACAGAAATTTCATTTTTGGGTGAACAAACAGTAAAACTAATCTAGAGGAAGTGACGACATAATTTTGAGCAATGACAATTAATAATAATAATAATAAATGATAACCGTAAAAAGTCAGAAAACCATTTTGGTACTAGTATTCCATAAAATTGTGCAAATACTCCTAATCTTAATTACACTTGGAATATCATAACTACCTGCACATGGAACAGCTAACACTCATCACAGGACTTTGTAATAATATTTGATAGACAGGGTATAAGAAAAACAGAAATTGATGCTATACCATCTTCACCCTCCTCAAAGGCCGGGTTGACCAGTCCAGGTTCTGAGGGTCCACTGAGTTGAGCTGTGCGTGCGATTGGGGTAGATTTGGCATCAGCTAAATCTCCATCTGATTTGCTTCCTTTAAACTCATTCCAGGACGGTCTCTTTTTTTTCTCCGCCTCTTCCCTGAGTCGTTTGAATGCAGGACATCTGAAAAGGAGAGAATTGGAGCACAGTGAAACAGAGAGAACTTCAGCATCATTACTCAGTGGCCTGCCTTTAATTAACCTACAAGACATTCATTACCATAGATGGCAGCTACGGTAACTAAAAATATCCCAAACATGCACCAATGCTGACTACTGCTCTAGATATGCCATATTCAGGAGTCAGCAGAAAACAGCAGCGAAAAACAAATCAATGCTTAAATGTTCCAGTGCAAAGCTACATAGCGTTTATCTATTTGTTTAGATGAACATGCTCAGGGAGTGGGAATTCTCAGTACAGAAACAAGAGGAGCTATGCAGATGAAGAGATGAAACAGCTTTTCTGCTGCATTGCAGGGAAGGAGATGGTCAAAAAATAAGCAGAATCAGGTCTAGTCTGGGTTTCACCATGTCAACACCTCCCTTCCCATCCCACAGCTGCTCTCTGTTTAGATTGGGCCGTTCCTGCCCACGTGAACTATCAGCCAAACAACCTTTAGTCCATGCTATTACATCACAGAAGATAAGTATGATAAAAAGGCAAAAGGAAACCCATGTAAGTGAGATGAACGCTGAGGCACAGGGTCATACTAGTGTTCCATTAATGCCAAAGTCATGGATTTTATTCCCAAGGACCGTTTTCTTTTTTGCATACCATATCACCCAGATCATCAACTATGGCTTTGCATTTAGTGGATCAAACTTTTAGTGAATTTTATATACTTTTATTTTTACATTTAATCTTATAGCTCAGTGGAAACTATAAGTTTGTAAAAGGGGAAAGATGTGAGAGGGGATGAGCTCTTAATACTACTTAAATCCTGTAACAGGCACAAATGTTTTTCTGGCAGATGGTGACTAAGATAAACTATCTGCAGACATTCTATAGTAATCACTCATGTGATTCCTAATTAACTCCATTATGTAAAAGAGAGTCACCCAGTTCTAGTTGGTCATACGGTCCACTTGCGTCTATTCTTTAATCCTGTTCAGCTCTCTCAAATCTCTCTGTTCACATGAAACCTGGATAAGTGGAATTCCACAAATGTTTAAGCGGCTCTCTTAATGGCTACAGTAATACAATAACGTGCATGTTTATCCACTGACTCTTCATAACTGATTTCATTTCATTTCTCCAGAATGATATCCGCATTATCTCTGTCTACGTCTCTTTGAGTATGCCTTGGTGCTTTAGTGATATGTAAACAGTAAACACCATTTCCATTTCGTTCCATTTTAAAAATTGTTCTGGCAAGCACTAACCTGTTGTGCAGATGGGGCTGCAGCTCACAGCGTTGCATGCTCTGTTGGCACTCGCTGCGGAACGGGCATAGCACAGCCAGTTTGTCCAGCAGGTTGCGCACCAGCAGGCTGGAGGCCCGGCATTGCTGTAGCTGAAGCCTCTGGCGGTCGACTGGACAGAAGTCTTGGTCGTGCAAGAAGTTGCTGAGGCACTGGAAGCAGTATGTGTGGCCGCATGGCGTGTCCATGGGCTGCAACAGAGGCTGCAGGCAGATGTGGCACACCAACTCGTCGTCCACATCATCCTGATATTCAAACAGGTGACTGTCCTGACCTTCATGACACTGTCCACATTCCTTACACACCCGCGCCCACGTTACGCCACCCGCCAGTGGAGACGTCTTTGACTCCATCATGGCCTGAAGAAGTTAAGCTGGACGTCCGCAGGGCTGGAGAGCTTACGCCTCTTTCTCAGCTTGCAAACTCAACATCAGATTCATCAGATGAGAAGCAATCAAATACTTCCAATCCAGAAAGAGTAAAAGCTGCTAGCTGCTTCATCTACACCCAAGTTTCTGTTGGAAAAGAGAACAAAGAAAAACTGAAGCTCACGTCTTGCATTCTTTTTTTGGCTCATGCCGGCTGGAGAGGAAATGACATGGATACACTTAACAGCAACAATATGGGGAGAGGGCTGCAGCTGTATCCTTTCCACGAGTTTCCTCCTCAACAGCAATCAGAGTATGGCTAAATATCACTGTTCAAGTCAGAGCTCTGTGAAATTTCAAGAGGGCAACAGTCAAAACTTACCTACTAGGTCGAACAAAGAAGCTGCTCGAAAAAGAAGTAAAAACTCAAAGTTAATAGTGTAGAAATTAAAAGCTTGTTGGTAATGACTCCTGCATGCCCGACCTGCAGTGGGCGATTTCCCTCTGTGAGCTACATAATCTCTGCTAAATCCATCTACAATGAATGTTTGTGTATTGTAACCTTAAACACATCACACGTTCAAGATGTCATGTGGTGCAGCTCCCTGAATACTTAAAAGATATTTATGAATGAATAATTCATGATATTAATAAAAAAAAATTACCTAGAAGACTATGATAATGATTCAAATGTGTACATGTATTCATTTAAAGTATAAGGACAATTACTTTTACCTGGTTACACCACATGATATTTTTGTTAAATGGCATTTAAGTTTTTCAAAACCAACATAAATACAAAGTTGTGGCATTTGTTTTAAATTAAATCTTTTATCATGGACACTCTTATGTGTCAGTGACTCTAATAATAATACTATAAAAACATCTCCTTTAGAATACCATAAAATTATGACACCAAAAATTCCCATTCTATAAAAACACTTAATAGCACAATGCAATGACACAATTAACAACCGGCACTTCAAAGGATGAGCAAAACAAACAGACTGTCCGCCATGAATGTGAGGTAGTAAATCTCAATCATTATTCCAACCCACCTCAGATGGCAGTGCAGTTTGACTCCCAGCAGCCACTGCATGAAAACAAGAAACTCAAGCATAACAGCTGCGCTGGCCGCCTGCAGCCCGACTGAAACCAGAGCCCGTCATCTCAACTAGGGACAGAGTGCGTTTGTGCGTGTGAGTGTGCGTATGCAAGGACATGCTGTTAAAGGGGAGCTCAACAGACTGGAGAGAAACGTTCAGAGTCCGGCTGTGTCGACCCAGGAGGAGGGGTTGAGAGCATGCATTTGTGTGTGTGTGACGGAGGACGAGGGGGAGTGTAGAATGCTGATGTGGTCCTAGCGCAGGCAGAGCATTCTAAGAACCAAGCTCAACCTCTGGCCAATCACACAGCATGTGTGTGTGTGTGTGTGTTTGTCAGAGGTCAAGCAGGACATATTTCTATCTCTCACTGCCCTTCTATTTTCTGATAACTGAACAGAGATAAACCTGTGATAATCCTTACCATTACATTTAAATAAGTGGCAAATCAAGCAAAATTACTTTAAATCTAGATAAAATACCTAACAGATATTAGAAATATTTGTCAATATTGTATATTTAATCCTTCAATTTTTTCATTTATATTAACTTTCCCTTCTTCTAAAGCTTATCTTTAAAAAAATACTTTATAATTTAATAACACTGTTAAAATGTAATCTTTAGCAAATACCTAAATAAATATCCAATTTTCATACTTTATATTATGTTATGATAGTACAGAATTTTAATATTGGCAATAGGGATGTCAAATTACATCAAATTCCATAATCGATCATTGTTTAAATTAACGATCAATTAATCGTTAACATCTACCGCTTAAATCTAAAGCATGGGCCACTTGCTTAACCAACAAAAAATAGGTGTCGTTTAAAAGCTTAGAAGCTTGGCTTTAGTGAATATAGGGAATATGACCATCACTTAACAAGTGCTTTTCTTTATATATTTGCTGACATATTGAAAGTACTCCATTTTCATAGCCTGAAAAAAAATAACTATGAAAAAGCGCTGCTGATGCAGGTGTAAACAGTATACACATGATGCTTTTGGGCCACATTTTTGTTTGGAACTTTGCGAAACATTAGTAAACCTAAGTAGATGACATATCTTTATTTAGAGCAGGGGCCTGTACCGTGAAGCTGGATTAGCTGGCTAGCCAGGTAAGTTTCAGATTAGTTTGCGCCAATTCTGGGTTTTAGGTACCATGAAAGTAACTTGGCTTTTAGTGGTGTTCATCACCATAGTAACTTACGCTCCACGTCTAACCTTCTCCGAGGCAGGTTATGTTCTGGGTTAGAGATTTCAAACTGAAATTGGACCAATCAGATGTAAGCTAAGTGACACTGACACACTCAACACAAAATCACTCCCCCAGTTTCTCTTCCTCCAAATTAAAGGTCATTATACAGTAAAAAAAAATATTTAATGATGGAATCGTCTGCTTTTAATGATAATATAATTTATATGATTTGTATAATTATATAATCTATATTTTTATTAATCCATTACACACACGAAAGTTTAGTGTAACAGTAGTTATTAAGCATTTAGTTTCAATGAATATTAATATATATAGATCACATGTAATATAGGCCTAAATAAGGAGTAAATATACTCTTTAAAAATTACTACATGTGACCTTGTATGTTTAAGTCTCTATCGCTATATATTAACTATATAAACTAACTTCACAGCTTTCACTTGCACTGATAAAGAAATATAGTTTCTTTTATTTGTCCTCTTTCACAGACAAGTATTTTCCATTACTGTAAATGCATTTAAATTCTTCATTTTCAGCGAAAGAGTTTTGAATCACGCTGGCTCTCTCACAAGAAGTGAATCACAGTTTATTTCTGTTGCAAGGCATGTGATTGGCTGTTTGCCACTGATGTCACGGATTCATGTGCACATGCTCAGGATCAAAGCTTGAGTTGACAGAGAAAGTTGATGATCAGCATCATGGTACCAACAAAGCCGGATTGGAGTGGTTTGGTTTTGTCAACTCGAAACTAATCCTATAACCCTGAGTTTGTTCATCTACTATCATGGTACAGGCCCCTGGTGGTCTCGAACACACCCAAACACAATATAAGACAATGAGCAGAGTGACATGACATGCTGCTTGGCTAAAGCTATAGGACTTCCAGGATTCAATCGCATCACGATCATGAAACAGTCTTTTCCAACATCATTTGAAAGTTTAACCAATGGAAACTGTATTATGGGTGTGGTGGGTGGGTAGGGATGATGTGTAGAGAGTAGAGACCAATCAGACATTGTTTACAGCTGGAGCGTGCTTGGACTGGTTTGATTGCTCAGATTGACAGGTCTTGATTTACCATGCGCCATAAGGTACGTTTGCACGACGATCCACGAAAATGATAAAAAAAAACAACACTGTATTATGCTACCAGGCCAGCAGTTGGCGATGTCACTTTGTAAATAAACACTATAGACTGAACATGTAATGCGCATGAGGTCACTGTTTTCACAATTTCGCGTTTTTGTAGCCTACACTGAGAAAATAAAAGGTACCGTTTTCAAAAACAAGCACTTTGTGACACACGTTTTCAAAAGTTTGCAATGTCAGGCCCCCAAAACGCCGTTGTCATGTAAATGAAAGGCCAAAATGCACAAAAAGGTTTCTGTTTTAGTTGAAAACGTTGTACAAACGGCCCAATAGAATAGGAGCGCACAGCTGAACCAGTGCAGGAAGATCATCAATCATCCACTAGGATCTTATTATTACTTGTTTATTTTATTTCTTATTATTACCTTGCTTGATCAACTATCGATAAATCTTATTGATTAAATTACTATTGACAATTAATCGATGGTTGATTAATCATTAGCATGCCTAATTGGCCATAACATTAATGTATTTATTGGTTTATCTGTACTTGATAATACAATGCACTTTGAAAAAAATACCGTAAAATTCATATCCACAATGCCAGGGTTAGGCTAGGCTGTCGCTATGGTATTCTGAACAGTAGCGAGTGAATATATACAGTACCATTTTCACATCACAAGATAAGGTTTGGGGCATATCAGTGCAAAACTGTTGGATTTTGTTGCCCATTTTATCATGCCAAAATGTATAACTTGGGGTTAAGGTTTTCAACATAGTAAATAGTAAAAAGTGTCTTATTAAACACCAGTAATTAACAGCAGCCTTGATAAACATTCTATATCATAAAACCCTGAACCTTGTGGCATAGTGATGTTTAGTTTATGTTTATTTCCACACATGTCCAATGAAGCTGTGACCCTGGCTAAGATAGACGGACTCACCCCATAGCCTCATGGGAGTACTGGAGACAAGCAGCTTGTCAATCTCTCCTGTCCTCTAATGATGTAGAGTTTGTGAGCCTCTCAAGGTTAAACTCCACTACAAAACAAACCTAAGTCCACAATTTATCACTTACCTATTTGTGTACTGAACAGTCACATGGACCGTTTCAAAGTCCATAAAGTGTTTCCAGATGTTAAAGGGATAGTTCACCCAAAAATGAAAATGCTGTTACCATACAGTTCGAAAACTGTATGAATTTCTTTTTTCTGCTAAACACAAAAGAAGATATTTTGAAGAATGTCAATAACCAAACAGTTAATGGGCCACATTGATTGTATTTTTTCCATAATATTGAAGTCAAGTGAGGACCATCAACTGTTTGGTTAGTAGTGGTTAAACGGATCGTTGTTCATCCGTGATCCGTAAGGACCAAGCCCCACGGTTCGGCTCGAATGTGATTCGCGGATCAATTTTCAAGTTTAACCACATTAGAGTGAAAGGTTATCATTTGCACGTGTTTTTGTCTTGCTAGTTTACACATTAAATAGATATAAAACCATACCAGCACTAGAAGAGGCAAAAGGGGTTTTAATTTGGTATCACACGCCACGCTGTTATCGGTGCGCACAGACACACATACAAGGCTCGCGCGCACACAGAGGTGCGTTTCAGATAGTTCGCGAACTCCAAATTGATATCTATCGGATGTGAGCATGCATGGGGTCTTACTCTTAAAGTGACAGCAACCTATAAATACCTGCTGTTGTCTGTCATGTAAATCAAACAACAAAAAACAGCTTTAACTTAACCTATATTAAATTTATACAGTGAACAGTGTCATTTTACATTTAATTATTACATTTCTGTACACGAAAATATATATTACAGTTACATTATACTACAGTTTGACCTTATACTTTATTTGTAACTTTATGTTGTTTATCTATGCTTGTAATTGGTGTACAGTCTGTTCACTTGCATTTTAATAATGTATTAGTTAGGCTAGTAGTTTCTGCTGTGGTATCGGAGTAGTTAAAGTGGGCTAAGTAATAAATTCCAAAGTTAGCCCCCAATTTTTTTTTTTTTTTTTGTGCTGATCCGAAAAATTATCCGACCCGTGACTTGATAACCGTGATATGATCTGAACCGTGAGTTTTGTGATCCGTTGAACCACTATTGGTTAGCCATATTCTTTAAAATATGGGTATCCTTCTTTTGTGTTCAGCAGGAGAAAGAAATTCATACAAGTTTAGAACAACTTGAGGGCGAGTAAATGACAGAATTTTCATTTGATTTTGGGTAAACTATCCCTTTAAGATTATCTGGGTGCTGATATCATAAATTAACACTATTCCTGTCCACCACCGACAGAACAAATGGTAAATCAAAGAAAATGTGAACACCCACTCTGAAACTCAAATAGGGACCATGAATCATTCCCCCAGACACACCCTCACATAATGAATACAAGGGCAATGGCACAGCTCTGACAGAATGACTTAGTTTGGAAAGTATGAAAATATTCTGCTGTATAGTCACCTGGAGTTTTTCTTTATTGTCCTTCAAGTCAATAGGAACAAAGGCTGATTAAACATTGTCTACTATAGCCATTAATGCATGCCCTAAATCACCATTTCAAGACTTAAAAAGGCATTTCACCCAAAAATGAAAACTTTTTCATCATTTACTCCTCTAATCCCATTCCAAAACTTTCCCTTTTTCTGTGAAACACAAAGGAGGCATAATACTAGGGACTGACAGCTTCAGTCACCATTCACTTTCATTGCATCTGCATGCTGTCAGCATCTCATTTTTTTGTTCAAAGTAAAAAGAAAGTCATACCGTACACGACTAAAGTAACACTAAAAGTAAATAAATGATGGCAGAATTTTAATTTCTGGACAAATGATCCATTTAATGTAATGTTAAACCAGATGAGTTCAACAACCATCAACATTCTCTTCTCTAAGAAAGAAACAAGCAAACTAAAAAACACACACCAGTACATATCAACCAGCAGAACAGAAAACATACAGTACAGCATCATATTTGTTTACCTTTAGAGGTCTGAGTTGTTTATTATGAAAGGAGACTCCTCCTTCTGGAGGGGGGAAACTTCACCCGTTTTATGGAGTTAGCTGATATTAGTATTATGTTTTATTTTAATACCACATATCACATGGTCTTCATGGTCTGACCTACACGTTGCAGGTATACGTGACACACGAGAAAGAAGCCATAAATCATTCATCAATCAGCTGACATGAGATTCTGATGGTAACCTGGACAACCGAGTGCCCTTGAATCAGCCTACACGTCGGGTAAAGAAGCAATACAAATAAAGCATTTGTCGCTCTACGTAACTCAGCCTAGTTACCTTTATCTTAACAACGTACCCAACCTCCTAAAAACACAATGTGTCCGAGGTATGTCAGAAGCGGTGTAATGATCGCTTTGCTCTCCTTTAACCTTCAATGATTCACATTCAGTGATAATAAAGCAACAAAAGTAGCTTAGATTTGAGTTTAAAGCAAATATTGTGAGAATATTGTATTATGTAAGAAAAGAGACGCGTAAGGTATTTCGCGCTCAAGACCGAAACTCGTCTTACCTGTGGGGATTTTCCGGAAGTAATAAAACAAAGACTCGGTAGAAATATAGAACATAAACCGTCGTGACTTCGTCTATACACCAAAATATTAATATATCTTAATTTCCATTCCCATGTTCTGATAACTAGACACCACGCCAGGTGTTATTAAACCGCAGGCGAGGCAACCATCATGAGTTTCAGACAAACAGTCGGATCTGACGCTTTCACAGGAAGTTTGCGCAGGTAGGGGACAAATTCACCTTTGGACTCAGTCAGCGCGTGGCGTTCAGGTGCAGAGGTGTGTTACGCGGGAATATTTAATTTGTCAAAAAAAATGTGAAGGCAGGATGATTCCAAAACGTTAGTTATAAATGTTATATAATGCGCAAAAAGGCACTTTCCAGTTTGCCTCAATGGGGCATGTTGTCAAATGGAGTAAGTTGTCACAACACGGGAATCTGTAACTATAGCATAAATATAAAAACTTAATATTTAAACTTAAAATAATTACGAAACACCAAGAAAATCATGACAAGTGAATCATGAAAAGTATGGAGGAGGTAACATGAAAAAAATCAAACCATTGTTTTGGCCAACGATAGGTGGGGCAGTGTGTGCTGTGCAAATGTACAATACAGTACTGGATACACAGTTTGTTTTTTACAAAACATTTTATAAATGACAAAATCTAAAACACATGACAACTTATAGACTGTCTCTATAGAAGTGTGATTTGACACTTATGACGAACACACAGTCCTGAGAACATTTCAAAATTTCATTTAAAAACTTAAAACTTTTCTTTATATAGTTGCTTTTCTGAATGTTTTCCATCTAGTTGTATTGCACTCACTTGTTTACTAAACAGCTAGCAAAATACAATAGCCTTATTTTAAATTCAATTTCCTAATTTTATTCTAAATCAAAAGAGTGTGTGAAAACTAGCCCCATCATGTACTCAAATTCTCAATGGATTAAGTTATGCAGCTTTCTCAGAGATTTGACCATCTTTTTTTGTCTTCTGCATTACTGCAGCTATGAATTTGTGCATTCTCCAAATGCTTTGACAATAGTGTTACTGTTTTGTGTCAGCAATTCATTAGCGGCTGTGACAATAGCTGAAATTTGAACTTGTATGGGCATCATTAATTTTAGTATAATGCACTTGTTCAAATGTTAAGTGGCCTCGCTCAAACAATTCATGTGCATAACTGTTTTATGGGTGCATAATTAACAAATTAATTGCAATGACCTTTGCTATATTCTCTGAGAGGTTTTCATCAACCACAGCAACCATGCAGGAGTATATCTCAAATGTAACCTTCATAATAACGATCATTTTAAGTGAATAGCTTCTGCGTGTTAATTCTTCTCTTTGACTAGAAATCAGAGAGAGTGGAAAAAAGTCTCTCTAAATGATGTCCAATAAAGTAATAATTCTTTGTTTGTGATCCTGCCAGTTAAAAGGTCTTTGACACTTGGACAGTGTCGGCTTCTACCCCCTGCAGGATGCAAGGGAAGTCTCCCCTCATAAAACCTCTCTGCTGAGGCTTGTTCCCTCTGTGATTTATACCCTGCACAGACAATCACTATTGCTGATCAAACCAATCAGTGTTCAACTAGGCGTTTCTTTGTTTCATATACTCCTCAAAATACTTTACTACAGTACTGTATACTAGTAGCCTGTCCATTATAAATGGAAAATAGTCAGGTATATCATAGCATTATGACAAACAAAAGCCAGTTTTGCACTTAATTATATAAATGTGTTTATATTTGTCATCGTAACTAAATGTTAAATGAAACCTAACAATCCAAAATCCACATGCGCAAACATCACATAACCAAATAAAATTGATTTATCAACAGCGAGCCAAATAAAATTGTTTTCCTGTGTCATTGCAGAGATCAGCTGTGCCAGTGCCACATTTGTGCAGCTGTTCCCAGATGTTTACACTCACAGTGGATAGGTGACTGCGAGTGAAAGCCGATCATCTGTGCTGGTAAGTGATAATAAACATTTTCAAGTGAATTCTATGTGCAATCTTTATTTTATCTATAATAATTGGCATTTACAGCCATAGTTTTATCTGATATTAGTATACATCAAATGTGAATATATCAAATGCATTTAGCATAGCCTCTGTATTATAAAACGTCATGGAATCTAAAAAAATCCAGTTTTGACCCTGGCAGTTGACGGGAAAGTCTGTGTGTATGAAGACACAGCTAACGTGAAAGGACACGAAAAACAACAATAGCAACAATGAGTAACAGACTGACCCTTTTGCTGAATCAATCCTATTTGCTCCTCTGTTTGAGCACAACTCCCACAACTAAGAATGAACCTGTTTGTCTTTCCTGGGATCGGTAAACATCCTCAACACAAACAGCAGTGTGAGAGAAGAAAGTCACACCACCAGGGCAGCTGCACTCTCACTGTATGTGTCTTTTGATGTCTGTAGGAGGGAACTGATAATGAAGGCTCTTACGTCTTAATTCTTTTAATTGTCTTTGTTGTTGGACCATGAACAGGATTAGTTCACTTCAGAATTAAAATTTCCTTATAATTTACTCACCCCCATGGCATCAAAGATGATCATGTCTTTCTTTCTTCAGTCGAAATTAAGGTTTCTGAGGAAAACATTCCAGGTTTTTTCTCCATATAGTGGACTTTAATGGGTTGAAGGTCAAAATTGCAGTTTCAGTGCAGCTTCAAAGGGCTCTACACGATCCCAGACAAGGAATAAGGGTCTTATCTAGTGGAACAATTGGTCACTTTCTAAAAAAAAACTAAACAAATTTATATGCTTTTTAATCACAAATGCTCATCTTGCACTAGCTCTGCTATGCGCCACGCATTACGTAATCATGTTGGAAAGGTGACACGTAACGTAGGCGGAAGTACCGAGCAAGTGTTTCAAAATATTTAAACATAAGGATACACATACGAAAGGACAATTTTAAACAATAATTTGAAAAGATTTGTCATTCAACATCACAACAACTTTTGAACGGTCGTCCTTCTCCACACGTGTAAACACTAGGGCAGCACTTCCGCCTATGTCACGCATGGCCTCTCCATTGTGATTACGATTATTAGAGCTAGTGTAAGACGAGCATTTGTGGTTAAAAAGTATATATATATATTTTTTTTTAGAAAATGACTATTCGTTTCGCTAGATAAAACCCTTATTCCTCGGCTGGGATCGTACAGAAGAGGATTAGGGCCAAGCAATAATAAAAAATTAAAACCATCTCGAGATTAAAGTTGTTAAATTTCGAGAAAAAAGTCGAAATAAAATGTTGAGAATAAACTCATTCAATTACGAGAAAAATTGTTGAATTTCGAGAAAAAAGTCTAAATAAAATGTTGAGAATAAACTCATTAAATTACGAGAAAAAATTTCGTTAAATTTCCAGAAAAAAGTCTAAATAAAATGTTGAGAATAAACTCCTCAAATTATGAGAAAAATGTCGTTACATTTCGAGAAAAAAGTCGAAATAAAAAGTTAAGAATAAACTCATCAAATTATGAGAAAAATGTCGTTAAATTTCGAGAAAAAAGTCTAAATAAAAAGTTGAGGATAAACTCATTAAATTTCGAGAAAAAAGTCGAGATAAAATGTTGAGAATAAACTCATTAAATTACGAGAAAAATGTTGTTAAATTTCGAGAAAAAAAGTCTAAATAAAAAGTTGAGAATAAACTCATTAAATTACGCGAAAAATGTTGTTAAATTTCGAGAAAAAAGTCGAGATAAAATGTTGAGAATAAACTCATTAAATTACGAGAAAAATGTCGTTAAATTTCGAGAAAAAAGTCAAGATAAAATGTTGAGAATAAAGTAATAATTTAGTGAGTTTAGTCTCAACATTTTATCTTGACTTTTTTTCTCGTCAGAACATATTTTATTTTTGAACTTTTTTTTTGATAATACAGAATATCTGTATTATCAAATTTAATTTAACTGTATTATTAATATAGTTAATTAACACTGATGTAATTTGTGTGTATGTCCTCTCTTGTCTGTCACTGTACAATGTATGCAAGCCAATATACATAATTACATGTACACATGTGCACTCACGGTTATCCACTGTAACATCCTGCATCCTTCTGTTAACATGCTCACTTACAGACCTGGTGCAGGTGCAGTGAATATTACAGCTCTGTTGCTAGGAGGACCAATGAAAGCACATTAACTCCACAGGCAGTTCCCCCCATTTTACAGACTCCCCTCCTCCCTTGGCCAGACAGCCAGGCATCTGTTTCAGGCCGCAGCTTGCACCCCCAGACTTCAGGCTCTGTCTGGCATCCACATGCAGGCCCTAAATCAGTGCCTAGGGAGCATGCAGACGCAGCCCACCCCCGCTATGCTTTAGTTTGACATTCAAGTGTCACTTTAACAGCCATCTCCAGCCTCAAACTGAGCAAATGTATTTAAAATGCATGATGTCTTTGATTCGGTCTGCTGTGTTGTTCTTTCATTGATTATTTTGCCCTGCAGTTGTGGCAAAGTTGATTTTGCGAAAAATAAATTTAGATTAGTCACATTAGATAAATGGGAACATGATCTCCTCTGTTTGTAAGTCATAAACAATGTCTTCTACTCATGCATAACATATCTAATATGAGTCTAAAGTACTTTGTTCAGTGAGGCAAGTGTGCTGTGTTAACTTTTCACTCCACTTCACTCCAAAGCGAAATGGCTAATTGCCCATCTGCCATTCCTCTTGTAGCTATCTGGTTCTCCTTGAAGACATCACCTCCAGGGCTGTGTTTGCTTGTTTGTACCTGTCATGTGGGCCTGCTTGTCCACCCAGCATGCCACTTGGTAACATCTTATCAGTTCCTTAAAGATCAAAGACCCATGGTGATCTTTATCAGACGATATACCTCCCCTCCTTCTTCACTCGGCCTCCATCAAAGTTCCAAAACGTATACCATGCCTTTAAGCACTTTAGCCTTTCCTCTTCTTATCAACAGAGAAGGGAGTTTCATTCTTCACAGTCCAATAAGGCCTTGGAACAAGAGAAAGAGACCAGACTGACCTGTGTCTTCACAGTTACATAGAGGAGCCCATTAGGGTTAACAGGGGGGTTAATTCAACATTGTAAATCTGAGCATGTTATGTACGCTCATGGTCGTTCTGTGAAGTGATTCATGTAATTCGTTATTTATTATGCTATAAGTTTGACGACTTTACTTGTGATCTTCCTCCTACACTGTAAATTATCACAACCTTTTTTCAGTTGTCAGATCAACTTCAATAATTAATGTGGTTCAGATAACATAATATTTTGATTTCCTGTTGATTAAGTCAATCGCCTTCATTGTATTAACTCAAATTTTTAATTTCAATAAACTAAAAATTTTAAGGCAAACAGGTAACATACTTTTTTTTAAGTTAAACAAACTATTCTCTTTTTTTTTTTTTTTTTTTTTACAGTGTAATTGTTTTCATTCAATCTGGTATCATTTTTCTACCATCAAAAATTGAACTCAATAGCTAATTTCTCCTCATAAAGGTATGAATTTTTCTTTTTGACTTTTTCCATGCTTTTATTCCCTGGTAGGTCCCCAAGTGTATCCTGACTGAACATTTATGCATTTATGGATGAGCAGAAAGTGCAGACGGTCTAGGGGTAAGTTACCAAAGTCACGACCTTGCCCTGACCTGGGTTAAGGAAGTGGTCATGCAGCTCTGGACAAAGCTGTGGAGGAGAGAGACTGAGAGGCCAGGCGGTCGTGCCTGAACAATAGCTGCCGCACATTCAGCCTGGGAGTTACACAAAGGCCAGAGCTGCCCCCTTCACCCTAGTCACACCTCACCATAGAGCTGGCATTTCACACTCCTCTGTGAACAGCCATTCAATCAAACTACTGTTTAACTTGTTTTTTGGGTCTTGTTTTTTAAAATTGCGACATCATCTGTGTTGGACCCTGGCGCATTCTGCTCCGTATTTTCTCAGTTAGCTTTTAGGTTTTGAAAAACTGTTTCATGGTTGAATTTTTTTTTACAAGCTTATATTGTGCTGTTGTTTTGATTAAGATAAAAGTAGTATTTGATTCAAATTTAAATATTTAAATCTAGTCAAGGAAATCTAATTACATAAGAGTGACCATGACATTTTAGATTAGGTTTAGTGTGAATGTGTGCAGTGTAGTTGATTGGTACACTACTGTTCAAAAGTTTGTGGTCAGTACAATTTTTTTTATGTTTTTGAAAGAAGTCTCTTATGCTGACCAAGGCATTTAGTTGATGAAAAATACAGTAAAAAAAAGGAATATTGTGAAATATAATTACAATTTATTATTTACAATTTTTTCTATTTGAATATATTTTAAAATGAAATGTATTCATGTAATGGCAAATTTGAATATATTTTAAAATGTAATTTATTAAAGCTGAATTTTCAGCAGGCATTACAGTTTTCAGTGTCACATGATCCTTCAGAAATTCAAATTTGTTCATTTGGTGCTCAATAAACATTTCTTATTATTATCAATGTTGAAAATTTTTTTGTGCTGCTCTGTTTTTCTGTTTTTTTTGTGGAAACATTTTTTTCAAATAACAAGTTTAAAAGAACAGCATTTATTTGAAATAGAAATATTTAGCAAAATTTTACTGTCATTAATGTTTGTCTTTACTGTCACTTGATCAATTCATTGCATCATTGCTGAATAAAAGCATTATTATATAGTAAAATAATAATATAAAATAATATAAAAATATCTTACTGACACTAAACTTTTGAACAGTAGTGTATGTTCAGATTTAGACAAAAAAAGTAACAAAAAGTATGTAACTTTTTGTTACATTGTGGTCTTGGAAGTACCATGTTGTACCAAAATATTGAGTATTACAAAGTACCATACTATTACCATGTGATCAAAAATGAAAAAATGATTTAAAAAAGTGGTTGATTTATGATTTATCTGAATCAGTACCAGGCACTGCATGCATAATTCCCATTAGGACCACAGATAGGCCCATATAACCAGGTCCTGGTGAGAGCAGAAGATGCTCATAGTTTCATGGGGCCGACTGCTCCGTAGGGAGTCGGAGGCCCTAAAAGATTCTTTGTCTGAGTCGAGTGCCCTACAGCAAGACCTAAGAGGAGGACTCTACAAGCCCCCCCTCCTTGTTACTCAATGGACTACTCCACCCCATTACCTGTCCCGGCTCTGGATCAAGGTGTGGGGGCTGCATATCAAACAGTCTCGGACCTTTGATGTTCAGAGAAACACAAACACTGATCTGACCCGAGTCGTAACAGCTTATTTGTCCCCTTTAGTCATTCATAGCCTCCTTGTTGAATGTCTATGCCTTCAAAGGCTCTTCTCTATTGGTCTGGCTTACAGTAGCCATGCTGGCTTTAAGAGGTCTGTGACCCACTATGTCGAAGGTCTGGAGGGAGGCCATCTGGCTTCCTGCTAGATTTGATATTGATTTATTGGTTGTACATGTGAAGATAGGAGAACACCAGCTGCTAGGAGCCCAGGTCTATCTAGTACTTTGCAAGACTAAATGGCTCTCCTGAAAGCTTCTCAGTGCTTATAGTAATTATTCTTCATGACCTAAATAGCCTATATCAGGGATTCCCAAACGTTTTTGTCAGCCAAACCCTTTTGACATGAAATATTTGTTCTGACTTTTAAAGTTAATATTTAACAAATCAGTCATTTTGCCTGTTCTTGGTTCTCTGATGTTGGTTGCAGGTAAACAAATATAATATTTTAATATTTATTTATATATTATGTTTTCTTTTGAATTAGTTATTCGTTTAAAATTTTCAACTAATGAACCCCATGCAGTTTCCTATATCAATCCGATGCAGTTAGACTGTATGACATATGATTATAATATATATTATATAGTGTTTATTATACTTAAACATTACAAAACTTATGGCACAATCCATACAGTCCATACATTTCATTAAAGAATATTCCCTTTCTGTGGAGTTTGAGTTCTACTTTCTGCAGTCTTCCCAATTGAAGGGTGTCAGATCAGCCCTTTTCTTCCAGATTATCTCCACAATCCCTCTATCTTTCCCCCCTCCTCCCGCCCCACCTGGCAGCAGGCTGTGATGTGGCTGTGTTCTTGATAATGAGGTGAGAACTTTATTGCTCTTGTCTCTGGCTTGGCACCAGTTTGCTAGAGGGGGCCTGTTTCCATTCCAGCACTGACTGACAAAGAGCGCCCTCTTTTGATGCATTACATTCACAACAGATTAGATCATGTGGGGCGAGGAGTTACAAAAAGGATTGTGGAGAACCCTAAATAGTTTAAAATGGCTTTACATTATTTAAATATTGCCAAGAACATTCATTTGTCATATATCATATATAATATAGATTAAAGAGGGTGAGAAAGTGAGCCTCTCACTCTCTCTCTCTTCCTCCAGCAGTCCATTTCAAAGCCAGGGATCAAGGGCAGACTTGCGCATGGCATACAGTGAATGACAATAGCTTTCCCCTCCGCTCGCAGCCCCCTTAAGTATAGAGAAGAGCAAGACAAAGGAGCTCTGAAAGTTCCCGGCTTAATAAGTTCAGGACACACAGCCAGTGTGGGAGTCAGGAAGGCCACTGTGTGAATTCAAGAGGAAGTCAGTGCCCTATCCACTATAGTAGATGCAGATCACAGAGGAGGCGGGCTAGAATGGGTAAAAGTGAATAAACAAAGGTGAGAACATGATTGAGAGACACATTAAAGAGGCCCGAGAAGATACTTTCTCTCGGTAGCACACAATGTGTCCGTCTTGTCAAGTGGCTCGTCCACTAATTGATAAGATCCAGCACATGCGCACACTTCACACCAGATCTTTCATAAGTATCACTCCATTATCTCGTCATTGGAGCCGCATACATATGACTGAAAGATCAAAGGGGTCCTTCTTGTCACGTACAAAGGAAGTGCCGGGACTTTTACTGCTTCTGAGGGCTGAAAATTCACTCATTCTCAGTGCGGCCAGATCACAATGACAGTCAACATGACTGTAAATATTGAAAGTGTAAATATAGTAACTCCCTGAGAAGGATGTTTACAGTTCACCAAATATGGCATAGAAGTACAACATAAACCTCGGTTAACTTGAGTGGTGCTTTGTGAAACTGAATTGATATCGAACCAATATGCAATGATAAAACATCTTCCATACTGCACCAGCCCCCCGCACAATGCTGTGGTCTTTTGAACAGACTGTCATTTCCTTCTCGGGGCACTGTTATTCCAGTAGCCTTTGTGAAAAAGCCAAGTGGCCCTTCTACAGACAGGAGGTGGGCTCTTCACAGGCAGCTGAGGTTGTCGACTCAGCAGGGGAGGGAGGCGCACATCGCAGGGGGATACAGGCTGAAAACAAACACTAGCCCTAACAGGAAAGGAACTACAAGACCCTGCTGGGAAATTAGGGGGACTCGTGCTCATTTTCATACATAGGCCAAGATGCTACAATGTGGCATCCTTTATCGTGTTTGTTGTCGTGAAGGGTATGACTGGCATGGAGAAGTTGTTTACGTAACTCAACAGTTTGGTGCATTAAGATTTATATACCCACAAAACTAGTGTCTGCTTTGAAGATAAAACCTGACTTCAAAGTGATAAAAAGCCATAAGATTTGTGAACAAGATGGGTTCCCCACTTAACTGATACTGTTGCAATTGGCAGTAGATACATTCACCTTCAGTGCTTGTGTAGTAAAACAATACTTCTACTTTTATCTTTTATATATTGTGAATTGCTCAGCTAATAATATTTCAATGTTATTAATGCATTGGAGTACAACTTAAATAATCTGAATAAATATATCTTCCTTATATGCATTCCTTTACTAATATTAATACTTCACATGCATCATTTCATTGTAACAGAGGTTCACAATTTATTTATTTTTTTTTTCCTTTTGTAAATGTATTCTTAAACTAACTGTGGTTGTGTGTAAAGACTGCCATCTGCTGGCTGTCTGACTATGGATCTTGTTTGACTGATTTTTTTTTTTTTTTTGTCTATTTATTAATGGAAAGAATCTATTTAACTTATTAAAAAGCAATATATTTATGAAAATTAACTTTTGTATACAAGGAAAATTCACATTAAATTAAATTGTATGTATATTTGTATATTGAAATAGTTACATTATCGTTCAAAAAGGGGGCTGTAGCATACATTTTTTAATGTTTTTAAAATGTTCATAAAAGCTGCATTTATTTATTTCAAAAATAGAAAAAAAACAGTAATACTTTAAGATATTACTATATATATATAGTAATTTATATATATATATATATATATATATATATATATATATATATATATAAATAAATTATTATTATTACTGTGATGGTAAAGCAGAATTTTCAGCATCATTACTCTAGTCTTCAGTGTCACATGATCCTTCAGAAATCATTGATTTGGTGCTCAAGAAACATTTCTTATTATCAATGTTAAAAACAGTTGTGCTACTTTATATTTTTGTAGAAACTGTGATTTTTTTAATGCACCTTGTTAATAAAAGTATTAATTTCTTTAAAAATAATAATAAAAAAATCTTACTGACCCCAAATGTTTGTGTACTTTCTGTATGTATGCTAGTATATAGCAGTGACTGCGTTCTATATGAAGAATGATGCATATGATTCTATAGAAAGTTTGAGCTGTATATTTCTATTTTAGAATGTATTAAATATGCCTAAAATATAAAAGAAACCGCATTTTACCCAATTCAAAATACATGTTATAAGTATAATGTGATAATTGTAGGAAGAATTTAAAAACACTGAACCAAAAACTACTACTGTGGACTATTGTTAAGACTTTCATCTGTATTATATTTTATTTAATATAATTATTTAAACTGTATATTTTATGTACATAGCTACAAACGTTATTTTGTTTAGAGTAATTATTCAACTTCAATTCAACATAGCTTCAATCCATGATTTTGGGCCAAGACTGCCATCTGCTGGTCACTTACTGGTACTTTTCTACTGCCACACTACACCAATCACAAATCCAGATTTATCCTGCAAAATATTGTTCATAATAAACATTAATTTAGCTATATTTATACAATTTTTATATTATTCAGATAATAACCACATAATAGAGATTCATCGTGTGTGAGAGGTCTTTTGAGAAAAACAAAACATTATGGAGTTTCAGTTCAAAATGTACAGGATTTCCATATTTTATCCACGTAAACAGCCTCCAAACACTATGCAAATTTCATAGTCTACATAATTATTGTGGGATTTTCTGCATCTGTGGTTTAAAATATAAAAAAATATATTCACAACTAGAGTCACCCCGATAAACTCGGCCATTTTTATTTAATATATTTAGCTGTCTTCGTTTTAAATAATGGCCTTTCTATCTGCTCTAATGGTCCATCCATCCTTTTTTTCCATCAGATTTGCATAAGCCTAAAATGAAAAAGGAAAGCACATTAACTGTGTTTATGGCTGTCTGGGACATACGACATTGTTTGTGTCATTTCTTTCCATCTATAGCTTTTTGACAGCTAGGATTGATTTAGCATGCAACCAAACTTGCGTTTGCACACAAACTACACCCCGCCTTCCCCAAAATATCCACCAATGTGACTGTCCGCTGAACCACAAGTTGAGCTGCAGCTGGATGGCTGTATGATAAACAAACACAGTTAGTGCTCATTTTTACACGTTTGTTATTTTTCCTTCAACGGCTGGAGAAGAAAATCGCTTTTCTTATGAAGTATGGCCATAGTCAAAAAGGACGACCGACTGACAAGTTCTCAAAGTTTACTGTGCGTCGGCTTTGCCGGGATTTTTAGCAAAACTGTAACGTCACCTCTGGAAGTTGTAAAGATTTTGAGTCAAATAGGAACATTTCACTGTAAACGAGGATTTCTGCACAGCTTTGTTTTGATTTGTCAGAATGAGGGACTTCGAGCATTTTGGAAGGGTAATATGGTTTCCTGTCTGCGGTTGTTCCCCTACAGTGCCATACATCTAGCAACTTACAAAAAGTAAGTATTAGACATTTTAATGCTTTAATTGTTAATAATGAATACTTGATAATTAGCATTTACGACCGATGTACGTTTCTTAAGATATGATAGACGTTTCGATCAGCTGTGATGGTAAACAAAGAGAACCGGAAGTTGACGTGTTAGCTTGATAGCGTTTGAAAGTAGAAGAGTGGAAAGAATTGAATTATAAATTAATTATATTCTAACAAGATAGGGCTCGTTTAAATGTACTTAAGGAGATACATTTACGACAGATCGTTTAAAGAAATTATTTAACCTTTTTTCATTAGCTTAGCTTACTTCTGTAGCGGGGGTTTACGTTAGTTCATCGTGATGTCACACATCACGCCTTCATGTCCTGACCAATCACGTAGCTCAGAAAACCAGCGCGTTGATGTGGTGTCATCCTGCCAGAGGGATACAGCGGGTGTGGCTTTAATTCTGCGAAATGCATTCATAAAACGAGTGCAGTGTCAATTTCAGCTGTAGTGTTTCCATGGATATAATAAACTATGCACTTGGCAACGCTTATCAGCGTTCAGCTCAGTCTGTGCCTGTCCATAAACGAAAGTACTTAATGTCACGTGTTCATGCTGCATGGGTTAACCAGACGCCGGAAAGACCCGTACATAGTGTTCCAGTATTCCAGGAAAAAGAGTGGAGGGTGTATTCCGACCTGTTTTGAACACATTGTTCCGTGTGTGCATCTCGAATGCAAGTTTATGCTAGTTAATAATACATTTTTTTAGTAAAGAATATAATTTTCTAGTATGTTTAGTACTGCTGTTAACATTATCTATATAATAATTATGTAATAATGAACACTAGCCCCTCTCTCTATGTATGTATGCATATGTAGAGTACTGTATAAAAGTATTATGCACGGTAATATTATCACACAAAAAAGGCTTTTAAGCCAGTTATTTATATATTTTGCTGTTGTTTCAGTAGGAAATGTCAGTTTACATTTCCAAACATTTCTTTTACTGTTAATTGTAATAATCCAATTAGACTTTTGCATGCACAAGGAGTCTGACAACAGCTGTATGATCTGATCATCATCAAGTCCATCTGGGACAACATGAAGAAACAGAAAAAACTGAGACAGACTAAATCCAGATGAACTGCAGCAACGTCTCCAAGATTCTTGAAGAAACTGACCTGCAAAGCTATCTGAAAAACTGTGCAAGTGTACCTAAGACATCTGTTTTAAAGGGTGCTCACACTAAATATTTGATTTAGTTAATAGAAGTTAATTGATAAAATCATTATTTTTGAAAGCATCCTCACTTTATAGCATTGTTACACAACTCTGTAAAACTCAGTACTGTAGCTTTGCAGGTCGGTTTATTCAAGCATCTTGGAGACTTTGCCGCAGTTCATCTGGATTTAGTCTGTTTCATTTTTTTTTTTTCTTTTCTTTTTCTTCATTTAGTCCCAAATGGACTTTATCAGATCATACAAACTATTGTCAAACTCCTTGTGCATACAAAAATTTCACTGGATTATTATAATTAATTGCAAAAGGAATGTTTGGAAATGTAAACTAATATTTCCTACTGACACTCTACAGCAAAAGATATAAATAACTGGCTTAAAACAAAATCTTTTTTTGTTGTTGTGAAAATACTAATATACTAACGTGCTTAAGGCTTTTTCATAGTACTGTGTGTGTGTGTGTGTGTGTGTGTATATACATATATACTCAACTATTATAATTATATTTGTAAAATTCAGATAAACCTTTTAGTAATTCATAAACTTTATAAAAAAGCACTGTACCACAAAATGTACTGGCAGAAAATTAGCAGTACCTTTTATCTGTTAAGATTGCGTACATTTTCTTCAACTTTAAAGCACAATCCCCTGGTTTCAGACAAGGCTTAAGCTAGTCCTAGACTAAAATGCATGTTTGAGCTGTTTTAACTGAAAGCAACTTATACTGACATATTAAAATATGTCAGTGCTATTTTTTTTGTTTATGTTTATGTTTTTCGAACTAAGCCCTATTCCTGGTTTAGGCTAAGCCCTGTCTGTGAAACCGGGCCAATGAGTAATTCAAAATATCATTAAAACACTTGTAAAATATAAGCAGAACATTGCTACAAATTAACAAGGTACATTGTGCTGTATGTTTATGTACTTTTCTTGAACTGTATTAAGTTCAAGCATTTAACTAAAAGCATTAGCCTTTAGATCAGTAGGTCTTTAAGATCATGAGAATATATCAGTTAGATGTGTCTGGTAGATATGACTAGTACTCTTATCAAAAATGCTTACTATTCTGTTTTTGGCAGTATCGTCCACCTTCACATTGATGAACTGGGTGATATCTCACAATGGAGAGCCATAGTAGCCGGTGGGCTGGCAGGCATATCTGCTGCTCTAGCAACATATCCATTGGAGGTGGTTGAAACCAGACTTATTGCTCAGAATTGCCAAGAACCAACTTACAGAGGGTTGCTGCATTCTCTCTCCAGCATCTACAGAAATGAAGGACTTCAAGCTCTCTACAGGGGGTTTTCCCTCACAGTGTTAGGTATGTATTAGTTCAGATCCTGTTTAAAACCTCAAAATCATTAAATTACGCTAAATCTGATAAAAGAACAACAAAAAAAAAACAAGCTCATAACCTTCTAATGAATAATAGTATTACAATTCTGCTTAAAAAGTTTATGTTTGGATTACTGTGGAATAGGCGCTGTTCCCTTCTCTATTGGCTGCTATGCGGTGTATGTCAATTTGGATAAGCTGTGGCAGGAGCGGCATGTTCGCTTCACGTCTTTGCAGAACTTCATCAATGGCTGTCTTGCGGCAGGAGTTGCACAGACTCTCTCCTTCCCCTTTGAAACTGTTAAAAAGAAGATGCAGGTGAGAATGGAATGCAGGTGATGGGTGTCTATGTCTCGCCACAAGGGGGCACAATGTTACCAGTGTCACAGACTGTGTATACCTAAAGTTGTAAAAAGTTGATTATTTTAAGAATTAAACTTATTTTTAGGTTTATATATATTAAGTAAATATATATATTTTTTTTTAATATAAATGTTTATATATACAGTAGTCAACATTTGAAGTGGATCAAAACCTTCTTCTTAGGACAACTTAATTCTTAGGACAACTTTTTTGATCCACTTCAAATGTTGACTACTGTATATATAACTTGAAATAGTCTGTGCAACAGGTCACACAGAACAATGCTGGACACCATTATGAAGGACACAAGGCCTTGCGGCAGCTGAGAATGTACATAGTGTCCAGTGTCTGCCTATGCCAAAGATAAATTGTCTAAAGTTAGCTGACCTTTCACACACACACAACACACATAGTGGTACATCTGATCTGGTTCCTATATGTTTTGTTTTGCTCTACAAACAGCCAAACTAGAAATGAAAAGTTCTGCTTTTTTCTCTTTTGCAAGTTAAATTGCATTGTCACAAATAAATGACTGAAGCTGCTAAATATTCTGAGACAGTTTGGTGCTTAAAAAAAGTATCTATTGACACAATCAACACAGTACAGAAAACACATCAAGAGGGTTTAGGGGTAGGTAAATGTAGGAAAATGTGTTATAGTAGGGCAATCTGTTCAACACAAATATACATAAATTGAATTAAAAATGAAAAAAATAAAAAATCTTATTTGATCATCTACACTAGACAATATATTTTTTTCTTTAAACAATAATGTCAGTATTCTCATATCCAAGTATTTCATAATGATCAGGATTATTTCTCCAATCATTATTTTAGGCCCAGAGTCTTCTTTTGCCCCATTGTGGAGGAGTTGATGTCCATTTTAATGGAATGATAGACTGCTTCAGACAGGTCATCAAGAACAAGGGTGTCATGGCTCTTTGGAGTGGCCTTACAGCAAACACAGTGAAGGTGACGTCTGTTTTATGTGCTTACGTGGTGAGATGGATAAAAATAACCCAAGCACTGTATGATTTCTGTGTAAATGGTCATACAAATTTAAAATAAACACTGAAGGGGTTGTATTACGCAAACATATTGCTCCTTGCTCTCAATGAAATTAATACAACAAATTGTAACATGAGTCTCTTTAGCAGACTCTGCATGAAATAGTATGCTAATATGTTTTCAGTGGATGTTTTTGGAATGGATTTCCACTTCCTTTTTAATGATATTATGTTTTATTTTGTTCATTACAGATTGTCCCGTATTTTGGTCTGCTCTTCAGTTGCTTTGAGATGTGTAAGCAAGTCTGCCTTTACCGGAATGGCTATATCATTTCTCCACTAAGCTACAAACTTACACCAGGCGTGGACCAAAGCCTGGGCCCATATGAACTGCAGGAGTTTAAGCGCTACCTGAGAAACAGAAAATTGCACAAAGCACAGAGTTCATCCATAGGAAACCGCTGGTAACTATTCTAGAAGTTATCAGGAATAAACAATACTCTGCGAGAACAGTGCATTGATATTAAGTGTATGTACTGCAGAAATGCACAGTGTATTATTCAAACTGGTACTTTGCGAATTATATTACGTCTTATTGTATTTAACTTCCGATATGGTATTTTAAGGATTCTGCACATACGTACATGAAGCACAGTCCATTTCTTACATTCTACAGTACCTCAAACATATCAGACAGGCCCTTAAAGGAAAGTAGGGTGTCTTTGAGGTATTATTAAAGGTGCCCTTTCATTTCATCATTGACATGTATTGCTTTTAGCTTTACTCTCCACTGAAATGGTGTTTTTAAGAGCTGTCTAATCACTTCTCAGGAAAATATGTTGAACATCATTTCAACAGTATACAGCAATGCCTTTGTCAAACAAAGTATTAGTCTTTTACTGGATTTGAGCTCTTTGGCCTTTTTAAAGGTTGTCTCTTATTTATGAACCACATGCTTTTAAGGTCATATTGTGGTGCAGTTTTGGCATTGGCTTACTTTGATTATATATGACGATTTTGAATCTGCATTCTAATGATCTGGACATTCAGTAACCCAGTAATTAACGACTCTGATTCAGCTGTAATAAGGACAGGATCTGTTTAATAAAAGTGTATATGTGGCATGAAATTTTGGATATTTTTAAATGTTGCACATGTTAAGATAAAATCTTAAAGCACTGTAAAAAATTATGAAGTATAAGCAATAAACATCTTAGTCCTTATTTCATTATCTGTTGATTTTTATATTATACAAACAAAAGTGAATTGCATTAGTAGAAATGCCAGTGATTCAGATAGTATTGATTTTGTATTGCCTTGTGTGGTCACATGTTCCCAAATGGATCACTCGCTTCGCCACAGTCAAAAGTCATGTGAAGGACTTTGCACTGACATGTTGGCCTTTTTCCTCTCACACACATGCCCTTGGAGATCATTAACTGAAGGCAGGCAGCGATATAGCTAGTAGCAAACATGCATGCTATGTCACCTTGGAGAACTGCTTCTTGGCTTGACAGCTGAAAGGAAAAACTGGACAATCCTGATCTTGTTATATACTGTACTGTCAGTGTGTATCAAAAACAGGGCAAAAAAGAGTGTGCTTTTTTACATATTATTAGTCATGAATTGTTGGCTACTAGGAAACACATTTTTCTCTGTTTTAAAAACTTCCTGTTGTCATTTACACTGTCCACCTTGAGAAGGCTTAAGGTTACCTTACTAACTACGAGCCATTCATCTTCGTCATCACGTGATGGTCCCGCCTTGTGGAATCTGTGACGTTTGGTCTACAGTCCAATCAAATCTGAGAAGCGGCGGGTACGTTTTTCTCTCGCGAGACGAACCTTTTAAAAACGTCGCTTCAACTTTTCAATCGGCCATTTCGAATCAGCCGGCATTCCACGCTAGTCCTGCGGCAGAGCGGGATATACGTTACCTCTTCAAGCGACACCTCTCCAAGAACACCCAACAATGAACGAGACCGCCATCTCTTTCGCCAAGGACTTCTTGGCCGGTGGTATTGCCGCTGCCATCTCTAAAACCGCCGTGGCCCCCATCGAGAGAGTCAAGCTACTGCTTCAGGTATATATATACGTTGTAATATTGTCTACTATTATATAATCCTACTTTTTTTTTTTTTAAAAACGACATTTTATAATGGGCGAAAATGTGAATACAACCAGCACGGTGTAACGTTAATCCTCGAAGAGTTGATGGTTAAAATAAAACGTTTAAGATTTTAACGTAATTGAATATTGAATGGAGATTAGCCTATCATAATAGTAAACGTCTTGGAGAACCTTAATCTCTCTTTGAGTGAATAACTGATGTTTTTTAGTACATTTTAAGCTACTTAAAACTGATCTGGTCGTCAAATATTTCGTTATAGGATCGGCTAGGCCTTAAGTGCTTGTAACCTTTAGCAGCCCTCCTCGAGAGAACGACCTGAGAAATGCCTCAATCGACAGCCAATTAGCATTCAAACGACTAGACTTTAACAGAGCTTAATGAGCTTTTTGCTTTACTAAGGTTTTGAAGAAAAGTACTTTTCTTTTAAAACACTTCCGTGAAACACGGTAAACCAGCATCCTCGCTCGTCTTGCCAAGGTCGCGAGAAGGGGAGGCCTGTGAATAGCTAGGCCTTTATTGCTAGCTTGTAAGCTAACTCCGCTATTGTTGAAGAGGACACGTTGTTCTATGGGCGTATCATACACGCATATATTGATTTAATCTTAAATATTTCTTGCTCGTACATTTTTACACACATTTAAGTGTGTTTTGATCAATTCCAGTCCATTTTTACAGAAACCAACTTACCGGAAGATATCCCGTATTTTGCGCGTTGTCGGCGTCTTTAGTTTCGCATAATCACGTGTGTTTCCTCTTCAGTTTTCTGTTAAGCCATCGCTATTTTAAACCATTTTCCGCTCAATTCCTTTTTTTTTTTTAGTTGCTTCAGTTTGGGACATTTGTAATCTCAGAGGCTTAACTTCATTAAATCACTGTGTTTCAGTGAAATGTCTTTCATTGTGTGCATCCATTGACTTCTGTGTTTACAGGTGCAACATGCTAGCAAACAGATTACAGTGGATAAGCAGTACAAGGGCATTATGGACTGTGTGGTGCGTATTCCCAAGGAGCAGGGCTTCCTGTCGTTCTGGAGAGGAAACTTGGCCAACGTCATCAGATACTTCCCCACCCAGGCCCTCAACTTTGCTTTCAAGGACAAGTACAAGAAGGTCTTCCTTGATGGCGTGGACAAGCGCACCCAGTTCTGGAGGTACTTCGCTGGCAACCTGGCCTCAGGTGGTGCTGCCGGTGCCACATCCCTCTGCTTTGTGTACCCCCTCGACTTCGCAAGAACCCGTCTGGCTGCTGATGTCGGCAAGGCTGGAGCAGGGAGAGAGTTCTCTGGCCTGGGTAACTGCTTGGTAAAGATCTTCAGGTCTGATGGTCTCAAAGGATTGTACCAGGGCTTCAACGTATCTGTGCAGGGTATCATCATTTACAGAGCCGCCTACTTCGGTATCTACGACACAGCCAAGGGTGAGTCCACATTGCGTTTATGGTATCATCTTCAATGTGTGCTTTTGCTGCATTCGTTACATCTTCTCTTTTGTCTTCAGGTATGCTGCCAGATCCCAAAAACACCCACATTGTTGTCAGCTGGATGATCGCTCAGACTGTGACTGCTGTTGCTGGTCTTACATCCTACCCCTTCGACACAGTCCGTCGTCGTATGATGATGCAGTCTGGACGCAAAGGAGGTCAGTTGCTGCTTTACTTTTAAGGCCTTTCAAGTGTATGTTGACAAGTTCAAGCAGTAGATTAATTTTTTTTTTTTCTGTTGCAGCTGACATCATGTACAGTGGCACAATTGACTGCTGGAAGAAGATTGCGCGTGATGAGGGTGGCAAGGCTTTCTTCAAGGGAGCCTGGTCCAATGTTCTCAGAGGCATGGGTGGTGCTTTTGTGCTGGTCTTGTATGATGAGCTGAAGAAGGTCATTTAAATGTTTCCTGTCCACCATTCAATGTGAGATGTTTAACTGTAACATATCTTGTACATTTGGAAGGACTCTCAAATTCCGCCTTATTTATAGGGACCAACTAGTATGTCAGTACTAGTTGTACTGGGGGAAATTGTTTCTGCGGTTTTCTTTTGCCCCGTTCATCTTATTTTTCTCCTTTTGTTCCCCTCGCCATACTGTCATTCCCAGAAAGAAAGAATGCCGGGTACTAAAATCTACCCGTTTTCCAGCCGGTGTGTTTTTAGACATTGCATCAATAAAGACCCACAGAATGAACCTAAACCATAACTTGTCTTTTTTTTTTTTTTTTTTTTTCCCTCCATTTTTCTTTTGCGTTACAGGTGTTGTAAATGATTCAGCCATTTGGACTGTTTTCGCCCTAAATTCAATCTAACACTGTCCCCACCCTTTAAAAATATGTCAGCAAACTGAACTAGCAGTGATTCACAGGCCTTTCTGCAGACCCTTGACTTGTCAGATCAGTGTGACTTCTCAAGGCTTTCAGTGTCGTAATGGTATTAAAATAAATATCTTGCAGCACCTTTAAACACTACCACAAAGTTGTCACACAGAAGTGTCCAAGTGTTTATTCAAAGGCTAGACTTCACACATGCCTTTTAGACATGTTCCTGGATGTCAGGCAGTATCTTATTTCTTAAGATGCAACCTCATACCCTGTTGACCCTCCAGAGTTGTGCTTGAGCCTGAGCCAAGGACAGCTGAGGGGACATTTGAGTCACTCATAATTCATTCCTTCAAAACTCATGATTTATTTGATGCCTACATGTTGCTGTATTATGGAATTTAAATGTCAAAATGTATAACTTTGAATGGGCTGTTTATCTGCATCTTTACATTTGAGGTGATTTTTGAAGTTTTGGTTATTCAAAAATATCTGCAAATCAAGTTAACTTTAAAGCCAGAATCACATGAAACTAGTTGAAAGGGGGAAATTACTGAAGCTTAATAGGGTCAGAAGGTCTTGATGTTGCAGTTGACCTAATGTTTTACAAACAAGAATGAACCAGCTGTGAGGCTAATGGCTCTCCGGTGTGATCCTCTTGGAAAAGGTGGCTCATGTACGCTCTTACGCTTAACCTTGGTGACCTCTTAGCGGACAACAAGCTAGTCATAAATTAGCACACTAATCCGACCTTGTATCACCTTCACTTGAAGCATGGAGAGTTGAGTGTGGTATTACAGGATGTTCAGCAGGGATAAATAGTGGATGGTGGTGATAATACACTCTTGGCCTAGTGATTGCGTGCAACAAGTTTTTGAACGCTTTCTCTTGGCTGTTCGATAATCAAGATTAAACTGTGTGTTTAGGACTGTTCATTTTCATATACTTAAAGGAAGCCCTTTTGATTACTTCACATTCTACACTATCACAACTATACATAGGAACTAATCTTTTGGAAATCATTTAATTTTCATTATCTATGCAAGTATCAAGGATTTAAAAAAAAAAAAAATGAATTTACCGCCTGTCCTGGCACTGTTATGTGAGAAATGTTAAGTTTAGTGGAACATGACAATTTCCATAATCGATCGCGTTATATGCGTTAACAGGATGAGCCGATTACACAAGAGTGCATGTTCACTCTTGTTGGACGTGACGTAATTCCTGGGAAGGCGGTTCAAACTCGCGCTGGCTGGCAGCAGGCTCTACACGCAGGTCACATGACTTGTACAGATTCGGTCGTATGGTTCTATTTTTACGGGTTTAATCTCTGGCTGGCAGTGGCAGCAGGCTCTACTCCACCATGTGACTATAGAGGTTTAATCATATGCCAGCTGCCTGAATGAACCTGTCCAAGAATTCATTTCTCTTCTGCAGTGCTAACTGGATTGCTGATACTGCTAAAAAGGAAAGTGGTGGTACTTAACTAGCTAGTAGTGACGAGGCTTTTGATTCGTTCAGTAGACCCTTTTGCAGGCTAAAAGATTACCAGTAGGTGGCAGAGTTGTGTGATGAATTTGGAATATATATATATATATATGTATATATATAGCAGAAATGGCAGAAATGTCGGCATGGTAGGGTGAATGGAGGTAAAATGGACCGTTTAAGCTTGACTGTACTGTGCTCAATGGGTTTACACTCAGAGCATAATAAATAATGGTCTTTGATTAAAGTGACACTGCCGGTGGGTATGGCCACACCTCTAAGGAGGAATCCCTCTGGGTGAATGGTAGAAAAACCCCTTGACATAAGATTTTCATTTCCGACTTATAAGGTTCCTTACTAAATGTTAACAAATATTAGTTCTCGTTTTGTTTGTTTCTACAAATACAATGCAAATAAAATGTTTAAAAATGTGTTAGTTTTCTTGTAAGGTGTTTAAAATTGCTGGCCCACTTTGGCCTAATGTCTGAATGTGTTAGTGGGATTCAGGTAAAGTAGGCAACCTTTAAGCTTCAGTATTTATACTCAAATTCATTAAATAAATTGCAATTCACTGTTTTTTTTTTTTTTTTTTTTTTTTTTGTAGCTGACATGTTAAAACCTCTGGCATTGTTCATTTTTGGGTAAAACTTGTGTTGTTTAGGGTTAAAAAAAAAAACCTGAAATGTATTTTTATTTTCAGTGAAATCAATGTAATGTATTTTTGTTTAATATTTTTTATTTTTTTTATTTTGAGAGAATTTCATGGTGCTAATTCATATTTATGCAATTTTATATAAATTTTTTAAAAAATAATATATTTTTTAAAATTACTTTTCAATTAAAAAGCAGTATTTCATATTAAGATAGGGGCAAGGCCTTTAAAATCCAATTTTTGAAGGCAGATTAGTGCGAACTGGTGGGAGTAAAAAAAAAAAAGAAACATCTGTAATGCCATGGTTTAACCACTAGTTTCCTATAAAAAAGCTTATAAAAAGCTCTATAAAAAGGCTTATAAATTCTCTAGTTGTTTTTCGACATAAACACATATTTTTATTAAGTTGTGGATTTGCATTTGCATATTGGTTTGATGTGACAGTTTTTGCATGAATTTTTACTACAGCCAGACCTGAACACAGAGAAAGACATTTTGTTAACATCAAAATTCAACAAAAATGTAACAAAAAATTAACAGTAATGCTTTATTAGAGGTTAATCAACCCTATTTCAACCTCTTATTTGAGTCTTCTGGCTCAATTTTGCCATATGGTTACAGCCACACCAGTTCATTTGTGTGTATAATACTGTATTGTGTGTGTGTGTGTGTGTGTTTGTCTGTTTTGTACTCTTGATGATTTAGACCCCTTGTCTGTGTTTTTACTGCATTGAGTTTAGCGATATTATTTGTGTCTGGAGGAATATGTCTATTTTGTACTCTTGATATTTTAGAGTGTCACCCCTTCATTGCTGTGCACTTTTCTTTTTTTGTATCATGGATGATTTGTAGATTGTACACAAAAAAAATTCTATATTTTTCGTATTTCCCATTAATTTCCTATGGTGGTCATTTTTTACCATGACCATTTAGCTTTTTCAAATCAAGTCCACAATATTTTTTGTGGTCACACAGTGACTGCCATAAAAGTAATATTGTTTTGTACGATTCCGACGAAGTAGCGATTTTTAAAATCTCTAAAAAAATGTTTATGGTCTAAAATGATCGAACAACACCAGAGAGATAATAGGCTATACTCTTTTAGAAAACAGAAATTAATGTGCCTTCAGGAAATTCAAGTCAGAGATGGAAAGAAACAGCAGAAAGGAATGAAGGCGAGGCTTTATGTTCAATCTGTGGAGTGAAGAAAGGATGAGAGGAGCAACATTTAGATGCATTTAAAGTTCAAAGCATTGACAGTTTTCATTTTTGTAATTTTTTTTTTTTTTTTTTACAATATGGCTACCATTTTAAATGTTCCTCTTATTAAATTCTTGTTAGCCTTGTTGTTGCATGTGTTATAGTCACATTTTTAATATGTTGTCATCAATATTCTGATTCCTGATTATTCTGATATTCAGATTTCATCCAATTTAATGTCAACACAACATGTATAATCAATTGTTTTGAATTTTACACATGCTTTGAGTGAACTGATCAATTTTACACATAGCCTAGGCTATGTTGTGGGGTTTGTTAAATATGTTGTTGAATATGTTTGTTTGATAATATGTGTTAATAAATCGTTTTTTTAACTAAGATACAGGGTCGTTTTTGATAAATCAGGGACGGACCACTTTAACAGATTCACTTTACCTGAAATTTGTCCGGAGTGCATGATCTAAAAATGTTTATTGGCATATACCTTGCAAATGACACATTATATGAACTGTATTCAAACTGAAATGTTATAGCTGGACCTTAAACAACTGGTATGATCAAACTACTGAAATAGACAACAGCCTATATAAATTAAGAGCTGTAACAACTTCCTTACATTCATCGTTCATTTTGTATGCCTCGTTTATGTTCTGTTCGTCCACGAGCAGAAGTCAACGATTCGTTCATGAAGTGTCGAACTATACAAAATCATTATATTTAACAGCTAGAGTGTCAACTGTAATAATAATAATACATTTAATCTAATATTATACGTAATAAATGTAGTAATGTTATATAACATTTTTGTCACATCATCCAAACACATTAAACACACTCCCCTCATAGGGATCAATGAAGTGTGCAACGTGCGCCACCCAGCGGTGAAGACAGTTGAGTTAATATAGGCTACTTAGTTTCACTGTATGCTTGATATATAATGTCGCATGGTGCCTGCTTTACTGGGGTAATGAAATGAAAAGTGAAAGCGAACGATTCGTTCACTTAAAGGTTGGTTTACAAACACAGATTCGTCCATAAAGTCTACTGTAACCATACAGTTATTACATACAGAGATCAAATTATAGAAAAGATTAAGCAGACATTCCAGGGAGGGCAAAATACTACGACATCTTCAAGTGCACCAATCACATGTGACATTACAATGGCAAGTTCATCAAACCACAAACACTTACCTTCCGGTTCTCTATGCAGACTCGTCTGTCTGGATGAAAGCAGAAAGGAGAGATAAAGTGTAGCGTTTAAAAGGACGAATGCACAACATTAATGTGAAGGAATTTCTTGGACCTTTTTAAAATGTACACTTGGCGATGCTTTCTCGCCATTATATTTGTACTTGTTTGGTACTTCTCAGAGTTTGGACAAATATGGACTTTTATTTGTTTTTTATCCTTTTTAAATTTCTCTTTCAAAAAGCAAGACCGCGAAACGAGCACTCAGACGGATGATGCACTTGAGGAAACAGCACCACAGGTAACATATGTGATTTGAGAACATTAAGAATAATTCTGCCGAACTGTTATTATTATTATTAATACTTTGAACAAGTGCATGGATTGGTTGACACTGTCCTGCTGGGAAATCTAACGTAGTTGGTAACTGTGTTTCTAAGGTGGTCATTAGCAGGTTAACCAGATATCATGTTCAAAAAAACAGCTTGGCTACCTTTAAATGAAACGACCAGCTGGTCCAAGATTGTCACCAGATAAAGACTTCTTTGTAGACCAGCTAGTAACATGCTTTGTCCCAAAACAAAGCTTCTAGCCTATGTTTGATTTTTCCAGCAGTGCAATAGAAGATATATCTATAATGTTATTGTAAATACATGCACTTTTAGGCAGAACTGTGGGATGAACATGGAAAGATCATCACTATAGTAGGCTATATAGCAGAATTATTGCATGCTTTGGTTGAGACTTGTTCCGATTCTCACTTCCAGATTAATTTTTGTTCCTTATTTCTGTATGGCTCTTCCAGAAAGCAAAAACCCAAAGCTCTTGCTGACCTCATTTCTGTATTCATGACTCTTATATCAGACATCATCAGTTTAATCCTTTGCACCTTAATCCTCCTCTTTCAGTCAAAGAAAGGTCACAATGTTGGTGTCATTGATGAGATTGATGCCACCACCAGAACCGGACAAATTCCATCTCAGACAACACAATATCCAAATGTACAGAGGTCACTCATCCGGGGTAAATAATAATTTTATTGTTCACAAGCATTATGCCTAACTAGCATGTCTGAAAATAATAATGACTGAGATTTGTTTTTTTTTTTCTTGAACCTATTTGTTCTAAAGATGACACAACAGAAATGTAGGATCAGAAAATATAATAAATATCCTAATAAGACTCTCTTTTAGAGTCATATGTCATTAGAGTGAGATCACTGCAGTTGTGCATGTCATGATTACATTTTCTTTTTCTTTTTTAGTGTTTAAATGTGCCTATACTCACCTGGTTCAGCCATGGTACACTGTCCCAGAACTTGGCGACAGTCAGCCGCTTTATAGGGCACTACAGAAGGAGTATAACTTTGTTGTGGAGAGAATTATTTGCAAGGCAATGAACGTCGATCTGTCTGTTACCAGTGTTGGTTGTATTAAAATCTTCACTCAGCACCTGCATAATGCAAAACAGTCAGACGGGTGAGCATGTTTGTTTGTAGCCTGATATACTAAGAATTTTGCATAATATTTTGCTGTGGTGAGTGACACTACTGTATTATGTTTACGTGAACGTTCTTCCTTTTCTATTTCATGCTTAGTCCTTTTTAGAGACCATAAGCAGAACTGGGTCTTGTGATACTTGAGCTCATGTTTTAGCTATGAATTTCTACTAAATCTGATAGACTTTTAACCTATGATGAATCACCTGATGCAGTTCCAGGAATATTGCTAGTAAAATGAAAACTGGCCTGTTTCTCTTTCAGTTCTCCAGTGTTCAGTTCACGTTCAGAGGAAATGGCAGTCCTCAGAACTTTCTCTGAAGCTCTGGTGCGAAAACTTTTCCCTGAGTACCTCTGGGAAGCAAAACTCTACCAGTGTGTCCTAACTGAGATTGTGGCTACAAAAGGTTAGTCCTACTGACCTTTGAACTAAATACTTTCTAATGATCTTTCCAACGATCACAACATTCCAATCAGATATCTGGCATCAACATTTGTGTCGTGCATTTTTAAGTCTAGGTTATTACTTTCTCACTTGTCACAGCATGTCTTCACTGCTTCTACAAACACTGGTTTATCCACATTTTTTGTGCCTAAATCACTGAAGGGCATGAAAAGAAACTAATCTCTTCACTTTTTCTCAGTGATTGTGACAACAAAGAGTGAATTTTTTTTTTCTCTCATTAACTGCCTCCAATATCATATTTAAAATCATTTTAAAATGAAATGTTTTATAGAGTTAAAGTCCCCCTGTAGTCAATCATTTTATCCCTTAAAACTCATCTTTGTCCAAAATGACACATTATAAAAATTTTTTAATGTGAAAAAAAAATCTTCATGCCTTAAATTAGCTTGAACAACTCTACACCCTTGCCTTATTTAGTACATGCAAATTAATGAATATGCAAATTAGTCCCGCCTCCATTCACACCAGCTCAGAGATCTACTCAATCAGCTTACTGAGGTAAATGCTGCACAGTGGTATCGCTTTTTACAACCTTAGACACATAACGGTAATTAATATGATTAGCCATTTGCTTGACAGTTGTTATCAAACAGCTAATAATGTGTTGTTAATGTTACACAAACTATGTTCTTGTTCGCCATTTCAAAGTCAGACAGCTGCCTTCTAACAATCAGTATCCTTACAAACACTTTGAACAACTCAGAATGTCAGTTGAGAAAGGCATAACATATTATACATCATTCACTCACCATGCTGCTAAATCTACACGATTTTTCATATCAACAGAAAAATATACAGACATAACCTGTCTTCTCTTGAGACTCCTTGCTAGTTTGCTGTTAATGATATACTAAAGCTCACCAGCACATTGACGTGATTGGTTACAAGGTAGTTTGTGACGTCACAGACATCAGCGATTTTAAACCACGGGTCTTTTTTCACTGCAGTTTTAAAATACTCAGCAATGGTGACATATGAATAGTAATCCTTTACTGTCTTTTCTTAACAAACACTCTTGAAAAGATTGGGGTCAGTTAGATTTTTTATGCATTTGAAAGAGACGACTTCTTCTGCTCACCAAGGCTGCATTTATTTGATCAAAAATACAGTAAAACAATAATATTGTGAAATATTATTACAGTTTAAAATAAGTGTAAAATGTAATTTATTCCGGTGATGGCAAAGCTGAATTTTCAGTATCATTATTCCAGTCTTCAGTGTCACATGATCCTTCAGAAATCATTCTGATATGCTGATTTGGTGCTCAAGAAACATTCATTATTATTATTAATGTTAAAAACAGGTGAATATTTTTGTGAAAACTCTGATATATATTTTTCAGGATTCTTTGATGAATAGAAAGTTGTGATTTTTGTTTTGTGCTAATTGTATTGTGTATTTTATGCTAATACACTGATCACTTTGTTACTCTTGCTGTCCATGTCTAGCACTTGATGTGCTTGTGACATCCCTCTGTAATCCAGACAACCTGAATCAGATGGTGGTTTTGCAGTTGGATAGAGTAACTCCTAAAGGCTCAACAGGAGACCTAACCTCAGATAGGGAAGTCGCACCATCCCCTGTGGGAAGTGAAGAAGCAGAGGAGTAAGTCATCTTAATACATTTAGTCTAAGAATATTTATATTATTTATCCTATAAATCTCATTTGGGGGCCTCTTTCTGCTTTCAAACTTGTGGATTGAAATTCCACAGATTGACAGGTGAAGCTGAGGAAGGCCAGTCTGAATACATAAAAGGAAAGAAGAAGGGTGACGTATCTTTCTCTTTCATCTCGGTAATTTGATTGAAGAGCAGTATGTGTACATAAATAATATAATAAAGTGTAATTTGATTTCTTTTTTCTAAGTAGGCAGTAGAATCAAAGAACAATTTTCCAAATTTGTTGATAAGGTCAAGTCAAAGAAAGCCCAAAGGAAAAAACATAAGAAGGAGCTTTTACAGAGGAATTTATTAGCACGTAGATCTGCTGTTATTGAAGATGATGGTTTAAGCAGCAGAGAGGGCTCCATCGGAAGCTGCTTGGACTCTGATTATGTATGGAATATACTTGCAAATGTTAATATTGAATTGATTTACAATGTTTTCGGTGCAAGCAACTGATGCTGTCTGTGCTTTCTTTTAAAAGGACAGTGAAATGGATGTTAACCCAAGAACTGTCGAAGAGGATATGATGGAGTTTAAGCTTTCCTATGAGATGTGGCGGGTGGGGAAATGGGCAGTCCGTGTTACAAATGTGAGGCATATTTAAAAGAAAGCTAAACGATGTGCAATCTAAATTGAGTTTAATAATTTCATAATATTGATAAGAACACTGTCTTAGGTTCAGCAGGAAAATGAAGAGCTGTGTTTTA